>NC_134176.1:19527049-19834561 GCF_964188355.1 Buteo buteo
GCATGAGCAGGAGTGTGTACTTATGGCAAGACAGCCACCCACTACTGGCCATGCACCTCTCTGCTTCCCCCTGTGGTACATGTGGAAGATGGAGGTACAGAGAGAGTTAATGGGATAAATATGTTTTGGCTACACAAGTAAGTAATGTTAATTCCAAAGATATTGGCTTGATTAAGGACATGTTGTTTGGCAACACTTGTTTTTACAATTGAAGATTAATTCTGTCAGTTATGATAAAATACTGACTCAGTCACGAATATGCCCAAATATAGACCCTGAGAAGAGGATTCTAAGGCTTATAAAATGGACCCAACAGGTGACTGGTGTGTGCATTTGCTAGAAAAAATCAAACATTTCTGTTTAAAGAACATCCAGTATTATTGGTATTGTAAGAAATAATTGCCCAGACAGGCCCAGTGGTTTGGATCAATGCAACAGCCATTATATCACTGGGTACGTTCTGTAATTATTCTATATTTAAACAGTAGCTAGACTGTCATCCCCCCCCACTCCATCATCCTGATCAAAGCTGCCTGTGTATAACGAGCTCTCTCAAAGTCTCCCTTCTACATACATGCTTCCAGCAAGCCTTGTTGTCCCATTTCTCACAAGTTCAGGTATGCTTGATTTTTGCATCAAGTAAGTTTTCCACCCAAACAGAACACAGCTGCTGCACTGTGACCTCTCGCCTGAAGCCACATGAAGAGCTGCTGCTCCCACACCCTTCACCAGTGCTACACCATCCGACTCTTGCAACTCAGCTCCTGCTCCTGCTGCCTCCCTCCCTGCAGTTTTCTTCATTGTACAAAATCTGCCCCCATGTCCCAGACTGCCTCCGTTCCCCATCTAACACAACACAGCAGTTTGTGTACTTTTTTGGACCATCAGCCTTGCTTTTCTTCTCATGGCATGTTTTAGGAGAGGTCTTCCTCACCTAAGAGCCAAAAGGGACTGTGGCACTTGCTCATGATGCAGAGCCTGTGGCACATGTAGGCTGCTCTGAGGAACTGGCTGTGCCAGGAAGAACCTGTAAGAGTGATGCATTTTTCCCTCCCTGCACTACACCTTTCAGTGCAGGTGACCCTGCTCATGTCTCAACACAAAGACCACAGCAGAAAAAGCCACCATGCTGCTGCTGCTGTCACTGTTTCATCTCTCAGGACAGTGAGGAAAGACAGTAAGAGGCAAAGCAAACCCAGCTTTTGCTGTGTCCCACTGAGGAAGTTGTGCCTTGGAGAGTGCTGCCAGAGCAGCAGAATGGCTGCTGCAGGGGAGGGCCTGAGTGGGCAAGCGGAGGTGCACATATGGCAAACTAAGGGACCTGCAGCTGTTAGAGGTAGTGGTCAAAGCACCTCACTTTCACTGAAGGAAATGGGGTCACTGCTGTCACCAGTGTAGGGCATTTTGGTGTACTTGTCTGAGGACAAGACTTCCCCTTTTTCAAATTGCCACAGAACAAATTGCCTGCACAAAACAAGGGGTTTTGGAGACTTTACTCAGGAGGGGAAGAAGACTTGCATCTCACCAAGCACACATAGCTTTCACCTGTGTCGCCTAATTAGCTTCCTACAATCCAGCTTGTGTTGTTTCAGAACCTGATATATCCCATATCCGACAAAGTCATTCCTGTTGCTATGTCATGCTTCAATTGCCCCAGTTTGCAGTAAGTATTTGGATGTTAAACTTGATTTAAGCCATTATGTTTCATTTTTATTAAGAATCTTTGACTCACCATTTATTTAGCTGCTTCAGTTGCTTGTATGGCAGGTTGCCCATTGCCAAGGCATCTGAACACCTCATCACAGGTTTAAAAATCAGCAGACTGACAAGCCCCAAATCCTGAGAGACTGGGCCAGATTTTACAGGAGGTGATTCATCTTTCATTTGACAACTTCCAGCTGCTGATACTGGGAGGTTTAATCCTCTGTATTGACAGCACAAATGTCTCAGCCAGTCTTAGCCATTTTATGCAATACGAAGAGATAATGTCTAAACTAGCTGAATCTTGATGCAAAAGGGCCTGCCCATGTTTATTGGTAATATCTCGAAGGCTGTGTACTCTCTCTAGTGCCACTGATAGCCCTTGATGTCAGTGAGAATGGAGCAGAGACAGAGGTGTCTGTGTGTGTCATTTTCTTCATCCATGGTATCAAGAACATGAATCAAGGCTGAGTGTGCAGCATCTTGTAATAAAGCAGTATGGCTGGGAGCCACAAGGAGGAACATGCATGGTGCATTCCTTACAGCCTCAGAAACCCTAAATCAATGAGTAGGTTGTGGGAGATCCTGGGGTTGATTTCTAATTATCCTGATGGCAGTCTACTGTCCAAACAGTGTCGTTGAGAGGCAGAATCATTTCACTAGACTGGAAAACGCATGAACAGCAGACAAGATTTATGACACATTGTCTGTGAGCAATGAAGTTGTTTTAGTAGCTACAAACCTTGTCAGATACAATGAGTAACTGTGATTTTCCAAAATTAGGGTACTTTTAAAAGTTATCCTTAGAAAGCCTCAGAACTATTAAAAAGAACTGCAAAATCAAATTAGGGACTTCAGCGTAGATTTACAAAGCTTAGTTAATGTTAGTTTTAGATAATTACATAAAAAATTTAGATTCTCAAAATGAATGTCCTGTTACTATCCAGCACTTGAGGATGTATAAAACAGATCCAGTAAACACACAGCCTATGGGAATGTGGACAACAACCAAGGTCTGAGTGGCATCCAGCTTCTTCAAGCCTACAAACTGGTGGTACAATGAGTGCTCTCTGATCCACACCACTTGCAGAACCTTCATCCAACAAGTTAGGAGCATTACAATGTCAAAACACCACACATTTGGGAAAAGCTAGTGCCATCCTTTTGGGGCAATGCTTAGGGCAGTCTCCATGAAGTTTTTCTACATCCTATGAAAGTGTACTTAAGCTATAAAGCATACAGGAACATCAGCACCAAAACTTTCAAGCACTCCTGAGGCATTGCCTGGTGTTTCTGGTGATTCCTGCTCTCCTCACCAGCTGCTGCAATGGCTACACCAAAGTGTCAACCCCACATGGGGCCATGATCTGAACTTGGCCTGTTCCTGCACAGCTTCCTGACCCCACCAAATCTAAATTTTAAGACAAGGCTGACAAATATGTGTTAGGGCCGAGTGTGCCAAGGAGAATTTGCAAGCTGCTATTTGCATCTGTGCCTGCCCAAATACCTTCAAGAATCCAGGCATGAGGCTGGCCTGTACTCACAGGGCAGCACATACCATTTCATCTTCAAGAGTCAATGTCACAGAGGACAAAAAAATCAATAGGATGGCTGAATAGCAGGATCTGGGTCCTAAGAGTCACATAAATTTTATAGCACAAGTGACCACTGACATACACAGCTGCTGAGTTGTATAAATACCTGCATAAATGTTTTACAGGATTTGGTCCCCAGTTGCCTGCTTAGTGCCAAAAGACTTGCTTGTCACAAACTCTGACTTCTTTCCTGTACCTTTTTTTTTAATTTCATCATTGTATTTAAAATACATAGGAAGAAGATGCTTTAAACTGTTTACATTACTATTTGATGCATAATTAATATTAAATTTGTGCAGGATGATGAAATAGAGCAGAAAGTAAACCTGATTTTGGGTAAATTAATTTCTTAACACCTTCAGTTTGGGAGGGAGAAACGAATTTTTTCTCTTCTACAATCTTTGATAGTGTTTTATTCAAAATCCAATTCAATCAGAGCTACATCCAGGCATGCAGCTACCATAAAAGTCTGACTATTGCTAGCAAAAACTGAAAATCCGTTTCCTGGCCCCCTCCCAGGAAGGGCTGGTATAATTGGGCTGCAGGGAAAGGGTGTGCTCTTTCTTAAATTTGGTTCTTTCACCAGTTATCCCTAAGGTAATAGTATAATTTTTTTTTAAAGTCCTAGCTCAAGGATATTAAAGTTAACACAGGGAAAAATAATTTTATTGGATAACTATCCAACAAACAACTAAAGTGATTTTCTGCCTCTGGACCTGCCTACTTGCCTTCCTTAAATTAACAGCTTCTCAACAGAAATAAAAATATTTCCTAGTGTAAAAACCACCCGTCCTGTTTATTCACACCTAGCAGGATGAATAGTTCACTTAGTTGGCTCAAACAGAAATCATTGCAAGCATCACCTGCAGCTGGACAAAGGTTGCCCCAGGGCTCTCTGAAAGTCTTTCAAGTCTATGGCTTTCTGAGTCACAATGTGCCCAAGACAGCCGGAAGGTTTCTGGCAGTGGCAGAGCAGACAGGGCAGTGGTCCATGAGCCAGGAGAGCCAGGTGCTGCCTGCTGCAATTTGCGTGTTTCGTGGCCCTGGCCAAGATCTTGCCCTACCTCCTCTATGGGTAGTCTCCTGCTGAGACAGGGTGTTTGTGCAGCAGGGGCTGGATGCAGCAGAATGAGCAAGGATCCCTCCTAGAGCCATGGAGCAGAGGAACAGGTTTGTCTTACTTGTCAGAGCTGGAGGAGGCCTTTCCATCTCTTGGAGGTGTTCACAAACCAAGCACTAGCTCATGAAGTGAGACTGGGGACAGCTTTCCATATCGCCTAAAGGCTGGGATGTTCACCTGAACAATTCAGAACTTCTCAGCATACAGGACAGAGATGGGCAGCACTCAGTGTAACATTGTTCTCCGCACCATGGTTCTCCTTTACTGTTTTCATCCAAACCTCTTTTCTTTTTCCAAACCAGAAATATAAATCATAAGGAAAATACAGTAAAGGGGGGCAGGAGGGACAGCTACCTGCCAAGAGTCAGGAGAGGAGAGGCCTTGCTCTGGAGCAGGAGCCAAGTCCCTTTACATACAAGGAAAATCATAGAATCATAGAATATCTCAAGTTGGAAGGGATCCATAAGGATCATTGAGTCCAATACCATGCTCCTTGCAGGACTACCTAAACCTAAACCATATGACTAAAAGCATTGTCCAGATCCTCCTTGAACTCTGACAGGCTTGGTGCTGTGACTACTTCCCTGGGGAGCCTGTTCCAGTGACTGACCACCCTCTCAGTGAAGAACCTTTTCCTAATGTCCAATCTGACCTTCCCTGATGCAGCTTCATTCCATTTCCTCGTGTTCTGTCACTGGTCACCAGAGAGAGGAGATCAGCACCATCCCCTCTGCTCCCCCCCCGAGGAAGCCGTAGTCTGCCATGCGGTCACCCCTCAGCCTTCTCTTCTCCAAACAGAACAAACCAACTGACCTCAGCCACTCCTCGTAAATCTTGCCCTTGAGGCCTTTCACCATCTTGGTTGCCCTCCTCTGGGCACACTCCAACAGTTTGATGTCCTTCTTATACTGAGGCCCCCAAAACTCCACACAGTACTCGAGGTGGGGCTGCACCAGTGCAGTGCAGGGTGGGACAATCACCTCCCTCAACCGGCGAGCTATGCTGTGCTGGATGCACCCCAGGACACGGTTGGCCCTTTTGGCTGCCAGGGCACACTGTTGACTCATATTCAACTTGCCGTCAACCCAAACCCCTAGATCTCTTTCCGTGGGGCTGCTTTCCAGCCTCTCGTCCCCCGGTTTGTATGCATAAGCAGGATTACCCCATCCCAGGTGCAGAATCCAGCTAAATTTCATATGGTTGGTGATTGCCCAGCTCTCTAGTCTATCCAGATCTCTCTGTAAGGCCTCTCTACACTTGAGGGAGTCCACAGCTCCTCCTAGTTTAGTATCATCAGCAAACTTACTTAATGTACATTTGATTCCTGTGTCCAGATAATTTATAAAAACATTAAAGAGCACTGGCCCTAAAATGGAGCCCCCAAAACTCCAAAGAGTTTCTCATAACTGCACAGAGATTTAACTAATTTTCCAGTTAATCTTAACAGTACACACTTTAAGACAGTCTTTCTAAGCTGTGTACTAAGCTACCTCACTGGTAAAGATCTGGATACAAAGTGTCAACAGAAGATTCAACTTTCACATTCTTCACTATAAGCTCAGTTTACCAAACACACCTGCTTTGGTATGTACAAGTGATCGGTCCCATTTTGGCTTGATTTGTTAATGCTTTTACTAATGTAATCTTCATCTCACCTAGGCTGTCTGGTTAACTTGTAAATGGGAAAGTCTGGGCTAATACTCTGTTCAGAGAAAATAATACTTACTCTTAGTGTAACTTGCAAGTATTTTTATTAGGCAGCCTGTGAAGAACTGCGAGAAGAGAACATACCTTTGTCCTAATATTCTTCTAATTTTCTTGAGACAAATTACAAAAAATCACAGAAGAGGCATCACATTGTAAATGCTAAGAAAATTTTCCCACTTTTTGTGTCTTGGAGTATCTTTTAAAGGAGAATGTCTAATGCAAGTTCCACTTAAAAATATCTAATTGAATACCTACTGAAACTGCTAAGCCAAGGACAGAACTGTTAGAAATTCTCAGTTATCTGATCATGATTTTCTCTCCTTATTCAGGTGCATTAGGCTACAATTTTTTATTTTATATGAGTTTTGGAAGAGTTCAATAGCCACAGTCAGAGCCTTATCTCTGCAAATACACATCTGAACTGTCTATAAGTACTTATAAAAACAAAAGGCAGGCCCAGCCATGGGCTCCAAAGCAGATGAAGCATACCTACATGGGTATGTCAACAACAAATTATGGCAAATCAGGGTAATTCCTTTCTACAAGAGGGGACCTTCTAGCTAAGGGTGAAAAGGTAGAGACCATACATCTTTGCAAAGCTCTGATACCATCTTTCCACAATATTTTCATGAGCAATCCAGGGAAATGTGGCCCAAATGAAACTGCTTAAAGGTGAATCAGAACTGACTGAAAACTGTGTCAGAGACATGATTCACCATCAAAATGCAGGAAAAGGGGCTTGGTATAATTCCACATTTTCACTAGTGAAGAGGTCAGAGTTAATACTCCCTTTTCTGGGCTGAGTGCTGCAGTTGTCATGGGATGTTTCTGAATAGCACATGGCAGAAGCACCAGGAGTTGAGGGCAGAAGCATTGTGAAGGGTTAGACTGTGGCTCTCTCACCCTAAGTTCTCTGGAAATGGCATCATGAGGTTTTCTGTCTTGTTGAGAGTAAAGGTAATTGATGCTCAAACAGGACAGACCTGCATCGCAGAAATAATTCAAAACCATTATTTTATACTTTTCTTTGAATATAACAAAATGTGTGTATCAGATGTCAGGAGTGATTACCATAATTAGATGAATGATTAGGTCAGATAAATGATTGCAAAGCTTCACAGCAGCTTACTGATTAAATGGAATAAATTTTGAACCTAATTATCCTCCATCCAGCTTCAGAAACATAGCTAGTATTTTATGTAACTGAATTCCTTAAACTTAGGGGTTTGGAACTTAGCCAAATATCTTTAAATTAGATGACATTATCTAACAGTATCCTAGTACAGTTTTGGAGTGCCAAGTTTATACTGCACAAGGAGCTGTGCCTGTAACATTAATAGTGTGCAGAACACTCACAATGGTACATAGCTTGCCCTACACCACAGAGCTCCTGTTTTTGATGGTACATAGCAAAGACAATTTGGGAACCCCTGGTGTAAAATTAAGGAGTAGAAGTCCAGAGTAATAGCCTGTAACGCTAATGATACTCATTAACACTTCTCACTCCTCATTTTGCCTACAGTAAACTATGACATACTGCAAACATGGGATTAAATTTTAATGAACAAGTGCCAAAAACTCCCCCTTCCCGCATGTTAAAACTGGAAAGCTGAAGTGGTAAGCAATGACTATATAGTTGCTGGGGCTCAGGGGAAACATGTAACAGTATGTCTTTCCCAGAGACTGTCACATGAGCTTAAACTCTCCTTGTTCAACTTAATATTAGTCATCTGCCAATTTCATTACACATGAGCAAAACCTGGAATTGTGTGTGTAGTTAGAACAGTAATATAAGGAGACTTTATAGCACAGAACAAATAACACAGTATTGAACTACAAGTATTTTTACCAAGAATTTTTTAGAACAAGAGCCAAAGCAGAGGAAACTTGCTTGAAACCAAGTGCTGATGGCAGACCAAGTGGAGCACACCAACATTGTGAGTGTCTGTGCCATATACAATTTTGCAAAGCAATATTATGCTGCCTTGGAGTGTCTCACACTACAGCGTCAGCCTTTCAGCCTCTAAATTACCCGTAGAGTGTGTATGTGTGTACACTTTTCTGGGCCAGCTAGAATATCGTATAATGAGAGTGAAGATGGTGAAGATGGTTCAGTGCTTAAGATGTTGCAGAGCTTTGATCAGGAAGATTTTCCACAGAAACATCCCAGTTTTAATAGCACTGGCCTTATTCTCCACTGCTTTTCTCTTACACACTTCGTGTAGATGTTTAAAATGTTACACTCAACCCATGAAACTTCAATGCATGATTTCTTTTACACAGATGTCCTGGTTTCAGCTGGGATAGAATTAACTGTCTTCCTAGTAGCTGGTACAGTGCTATGTTTTGAGTTCAGTATGTGAAGAATGCTGATAACACTGATGTTTTCAGTTGTTGCTCAGTAGTGTTTAGACTATAGTCAAGGATTTTTCAGCTTCTCATGCCCAGCCAGGGCACCTGACCCAAACTGGCCAACGGTGTATTCCATACCATGTGACGTCCCATCTAGTTTAGGAACTGGGAAGGGGGGAGGCAGGGATTTCGCCGCTCGGGGACTGGCTGGGTGTCGGTCGGCGGGTGGTGAGCAATTGCCCTGCGCATCATTTGTACATTTCAATCCTTTTATTACTACTGCTGTCATTTTATTAGTGTTATCATTATCATTATTAGTTTCTTCTT
The DNA here is from genome assembly GCF_964188355.1 of Buteo buteo. Classification (NCBI taxonomy): domain Eukaryota; kingdom Metazoa; phylum Chordata; class Aves; order Accipitriformes; family Accipitridae; genus Buteo; species Buteo buteo. The sequence goes on from NC_134176.1 coordinate 19,535,852, forward strand.
TTCTGTTCTATTAAACCGTTCTTATCTCAACCCAGGAGTTTTACTCCTTTTCCTGATTTTCTCCCCCATCCCACTGAGGGGGGGGGGGGGGTGAGTGAGCGGCTGCGTGGTGCTTAGTTGCTGGCTGGGGTTAAACCACGACAACAGAACAAAGTAAGACAGTAACATCTATCTGAACAGGACCATTCAATATTAGACATGACAATTTTCTAAGCAATATAAACTGTACTGTTTCTGGACATAAGCTACATTCTCAGTGAAAGACATTAAAGAGAAGTTTCCCAGATAAGCAGATTATTTCATAGCTATCCATTAATAGAATTTAGGCAGTCTTCCCTAAGGCATCTTGCACTAGTTGCTGCCAGACACAGATCTGAATACACCATTTATGTCTAAGTATTACATTCTTCTCTCCCCATGAAGATAAATTAAAGTTCTAGTTGTTTATTCCAGGATTTTTTTTGGGGGGGTGGGTGTATGGAATGAGACAAGGAGTTGGAGGATCTATGGTTTTGAAGTTTTTGCCTCAGGATGCTCCCTACCACCAATTAACTTCAAATGCATTACATTTATGATAGAAATAGTTTAACTGCACTTCAGGGAAAAAAAAGAAAATTATCACCAAATCCAAAGTATTTCCACCTTTAAAGGCATTGGAATTTGGAATTTAGGTACAGCAAAAGAAAAGAAAATTATTACATTGTGATAACATTTTCCCTACACAAGTCTTGAAGTTCTTTAAAATACTGATTCTGAAAGGCATTATTTTAAAAGAGAGACTGACATGACAACAGATTTTGGAGCCAGACACATGTGTGTTGGAGTTGAATGGAATCATCATGCCCAGGATGCCTTTAATACAGCTTAATTGAGTAACAACAGAAGCAAAGCTGTGATAGGCACCTGCACTTAACTGCACTAGCCTGCCAGAAAACTTTGATATTAAGTCTTGCATCTAGGGCATGCCACAATGTTTATACTGAAATTGTTATTCAAACTCACTTGGCTGAGGGGGAAGGGGATCACTACAGTGACTGCAGTGACAGAATTGGTAGCAGACCTCAGAATCAGTGAACTGCAGCCCTTTAAGTATGATCCCGTCATGTCCAGCAGTGAATGAAAGAAAAGACAAAACACAGAGAAAATTTAAATTAGCTTTTTTTCACCTTTTAATAACTAGCTGAGGAACAATTCAGAAAGAAGCAGTGGTTCTGAAGAATCAGAGGCCTGAGATATTCCATTTGTTGGAGCATAATCTAATTACCAGATGACAGGCTACTCTAGGGTAGGTCTTTTTCTCTCTCTCTTTTATTGTAGCTGTATTACATATTAATATTTGTATAGAATATTTAAACACTCACAGTGCAATAACTTGACCTCTTAGGTAACCTAGCAGGTGAAATACCTGGTTTTCAGACCCTATTCCTGTGGAAATAAGTGTCTATATATGAAAACCAGGCTGTCAGCAAGATACTCCTTGGGAGAAGGAAGAAACCAGCTTGAACATTTGGGTACAGGTGGAAAGTGAAGCTTTTTCAAGCTAAGCATATACTGCAACCACAGGAACTATAAGATCACTATCAAGGCTAGCCATAAGAGAGGGTTTTTTTATTGCTCATTTGGCCAACATCTGAATTTTATGACTGAAACAATTAAAATGGGTATTTTTCTCTTGTCAATGTACCGTTCTGTTAAACTCCCATTACCTGAGAAGATAATTAAGGAAAAAAGTGAAGTACCGAGGAATAGATCACCATGATACCAAGAGCTGGCTCTGAGCAGAGGCAGGCTCAGGAAGAGTGTTCCCACGCAGATGGAGCTGTGCAGGGAGAACATAAAACACAGCTGCAGAAGTGCCCAAATGGCCAATGAAGCTGGTGGGGCTGAAGGCTGCATATGACAAATGAGGGCAGTGTAACACACCTTACAGATGGGAACATAACATTTAAGTCTGGCATAGCAACTTCCTAGTCCATACAGGGAGGGATAGAGAAAGGCTTGGAAGTTACATGGTGAGAACAGAGCTGGACTAAATGGCTGTTGCAGATCTAATCTGTAGCTGGCAAGGCCAGGGAAGGTTTGTTTAGTTCTGCATAATCCCTAGCTCAAAAATGTCTCACTAAGCCCAAATGCTGCAGATGCGTTTCCACATCCATTATGAAATGTTGGCACAAATGTAGAGGACTTCAAGGAGAGAAGGAGGTGGCACGTCTATCCATTGGAGCAAAATGGAACTGAAGCAGACAGCTGCTGTTGTTTCACCACAGTTAGGAGAAAAAAGTGTCTCCAAGTGCCATCATAGAAGAAATACCGTTGTTCAGTAAAAGAGATTTTCAAACTCGCAGTTCCAAGTAGCCTGTGTTAACCATAGGCAGTGTAGCACTCACCACCATACTTCAGCTGCCTCTATATGAATGCATATTTGAAGAGTCCAGATAGTTAATGGGACATCCATAAGCAAGAGGAAGAGGGAAGCAACAGTTTCCTTCTGAAGCATTTCTCTGAGTAGCAAAGAACACAAATGGGTGATTTAGTAAGAGATGGAATTACCTCACTCCTCTTATGGGCCCCATTTTGCAATTGTCAGAGCCAAGCTGCTCTCTGAAGGCTGAAAGTACCATTGTGTCTTTTTCTCTAGACTCAGATAATTTTTGCCAAGAAAATATTCAGTTGAACCACTTGAGATTGATGAGATTTCTGAGTCTTGTCAGGAAAAGATGTAGCTGCTATACTTGGTGAACAGAAATTGCAGGGTCGTACTTTGATAAACAAAGACAGTCCAGGCTGCTGAGGAAAAAAAAAGCAAATTCTATAGCTCATTGGGGTCAAAACACTTCACAAATAAATACAGTTTTGAATTTCACTTGTTTCACTGGTTTCAGAAGAGATCGCTTGGCAAGGCCTAAGCATGTTTAACCAGTCCCTGTCTCTGCCACGACATTTGCACTAGCATAATGATTAGCACAGAGCCACTTGACTGTTTCAAGTTCTGATCCTTGCAGACATGACCTTTACTTCTAATGTCTTAGAAGGAATTTCCTCTTCCCTCTCCACAACCCAACACCCAGAACCTTCTCTAGGGTCCCTACCCATAGCCCATGTTCATTATGTCTGCTAGAACTGGAGTTTGATCTAATTTCTCTCAGATGGATCAGGTTTTGGCTTGAATTATTCCCTACCAAATACAAGCACAGGCTACTCCAGAGAAACACAAATAAGTATGATGTAAATGCAAGACATTTAATAGTCTTGACCCAAGTATGGATGTAACCTATTACTTCACATGGTTAAATTTAATTCTCCTCCCTGAGAGGAGTAAGGTAAAGTGGACAGGAAGCCAATGTTCTCAGAAGAGATCCATCAACGTAATCGCTAGTGACAACAAAAGAGAAATGTCTTAAATATACCAGTGAACCACCCGCACTGTGGTGCTTTATTAAAGCGAGTGCTAGTAAGGTGTCTAAACCAACTTGTCAAGAAGCAGAATAGCTACAAATTACTTTGCAGCTTTGTGACACATTCTCAGAATATTAGAGCTATTATAGATCAAAGCTAATTTAACAAAATGTGTGCTTAAAGTAGTGCTGCTTTGGGGATAACTGTACAAGTATACTGTGTTTGATTATATACTTAATGGCCAGGTATTCTTTTAATATTGGAAACTGTATTTGGGCTGCTCTTACATTTTTGCTGCAAGTGGAATTGCTCTACTTTGTGCTATATTGCTAAAGCTGGAGCAAAGTTACCTGTTGTGCTACATTGCTAAAGCTAAAGCAAAGTTAACTCCTATTGCTTGAACAGAAGGTAAGTGCTTCTGAAGTAGGATGATCAGATTTTTTCCACTGTCACTGAGAAATTTCATATGACCCTGACATGCTGCATGGTGATAACCACAAAGTGCTAGGTGGACATGGATTTGTTAAAAGGCTTACAGTTAAATGAAATTGTCATCCCTTTTCCTACTACAGATACTTCTGTTACTTCTATCTCCAGCAGATGAAATGGTAGAGTAAGTAATTTTAAGTTTTTTACCATAAACTTGTCTGCTAACAAGTCATTTAGAGGCAAACAATTCTGAAAGTTGGGAGGAGAGCTACACAGCATTAAAAACAGTGAACGCATGAAAAAGGATTATGCAGGTGAACATATTAAGATTTGTTTACAGCTAAGGTAAGGCACACACATACATGCAAGAGATAAATCGCGCAATTTTCAAAGGAAATTTAGCTGACTATGTCTCTGGGATGTATCTCAGTCATTCCTCTGGCATAGTCTGGGCTTTGAGCTTGTACTGGGGATTTCAGTTCAGCCTCATTTCCTAGACTGCTACAGATACAATATGGGAAAAGCATTACCTTACATTGTGCTGCTGTTTAATCTATTTAGTATTATCATTTTCTTAACATTTGGCTACCATCCTGGGAAAGCACATAGATAAGGGAAACATTTGCAAAATAAAGGAGAAGCCTTGGACGAGTTAATTAAAATAAGATAAACTGGATTCTTTTCTGCAGGTATCTTAGGAAATCCACTTGCATAAATTTAAGCAACGTTAACTTCTGGGAAAAAGCTGATATTTTTACTGTAGGTGTGACACTAGCATGTGCAAATAAATCCACTGCTAGTTTTTAAATTAGCTATCTGGAAAACAATGGCAATGAAAACACAACCCTTAAACATATTAGCAGATTGCCTGTACATACAGCAATTGCATGGGCAAAACCCCTAGGCACTTTGTGCTCTGGTTCTCAGCTCACAATAAAACCCAGACTGCCAGATCTTTACTCTGCTGTTTTCCCTACTGCAGTCATGCCTGAAACTTCTTATCTGAACATACTCCAGATCTCCTCGGTGTTGTTGCTTTTATAGTTACTTCCTCTTGGAGGGCAAGAAAAAATATCCATGGTTTTGAACTCCGCACTCACAGACTTGCAAAGATGCACACTCCAAAACTGCATAGATGTCCTCACCTGTAAAATTGGCAACTCCAAAGAAAAATACTACAAGTCTAAGTCAGAAGACTTGAGGTAAAATCACATGACTCAATATAATTTTTTCTTGTAGCTGTTCCTGGAGGAGATAGAATGAAGTATTCTGTATTTTCTGCAAATAAAGAATGGAAAGGAGAAACATGTTTCCTTGTCCTTTTTGAGGTAATTTGTCCCATCACAAGTTCCATTTGAACAGGCTAAAAGAAACCTGGTGTAATAATCAGGGAGAAATGGAACCTTCAATCATCTCCTTTTCAATCAAACATTTTAATTTAGAAGCAGAAGACTGCAGTTCAGGAAGATATGGAAACTCATTCTGCTCTTGTGTATCAGATAATTCATAAGGGTGCTACATCTGCTATATGCAGGGGGAAGAGGGAGTGCCATAAATGCAGAGGAAACTACCAGCATACTGAGTAGCAAATTTCCATGAGTGTTCACAGATTTCTATTAATCTGCATATGTAGACTTCCTCTGAGCACAGCTTCTGACATTCAGATAAAAAATAATGGTCAAGAGAGGTAAATGAGACCACTTACATTTATTTCCATCAGCAACAAGTGGTTTTAAATGATCACAGTGGCACTGGCATGCCATGAAAACCTCTGAGTCAATCAGGAAGTAACAGGAAGTAATCAGTAAATCATGGGAGTCTTAAAAGTAAAAAAGAGGACAAGTTTAGCAGGAAGGTCCGTGAAAATTGACATGAAGGGCAATTCTTCCCTCAGCTGCTCTCAGTATTGGTAAAAACAAATGCATTGTCAAAAGTTAGTTTAACCTACTTGGCTACCCCTTAGAGTAAGAACAAGGCTTTCAAACATGGTTAGACTAACCGACAAAGTAGAAAACATATAACCTGAAAAAAAACCCATCCAAAATCTGCCTCACTACTTCCTTAGGACTATACTAATAAGCACTAAGAGAAACCAGTCACCCAATAAATGTCAGAAGTAACACTTTTAATTGGAAAAAAATGGCAGAACTTGTGGTTATTTCGTCTGAAGACTGAGATTCTTAGAACTCAAATACTGAAAAAAACCCAAACCCCACAAAATAGTTTACTCACTAAAGGAAGCCAAGTTAGAATGCAAACAAATGAAGAGTACAAAAACCATTACATAGCCTCTTCTATTATCTTCCATTATCATGCTAGTGCACTGGCCTTGTCTGAAGATCTAATCTTTTGGATAGGCTTTCAATTCCGACTCTAAAGTTCACTGGAATAGATGAAGATTCAGTGTCTGGAAGGCAGGATCCTAAACTTGGGATTTGAACACACCAAAAAGACTAAAGGGGCAGAGCAGGAATCTTCAATACCTGTAGCTTCCCAGAAGCTCCTCTAGTCTCGTTGTTATTGAGATGAAGGAAGGGTAATGTCAGGTAACTACAAGCTAGCATCATGTACTCAAAGCTATTAACTTCAAACAAACCTACTGCTCAATGTAAAGCACAACACATTCCTAACAGAGTACTTGTTGGTTGATAACGATTGCACTGGAAATGAGGAACAGGGAGAGGAAATGAAAATAATATTAAAGTTCAAAGGTACTGACAGCCAATGAATAAAGAACAACCAGATTCACACTGACATTTACATGCATTTGTCCTGTCTCAGCTTGGTAAGTACTTATCAGGCCTGCTCCATCATCAGTCCATTGTGCCACAGACAGTGTGCTACCATCAAGATGAAAATGGTGCCTTTTTTTTTTTTTCAGCTAGCACAGCAGAGTCATTCACCACCCCAGCTATTCCCTAAAATAGATCACACAGAATTTTATGCATTAGAACAAACCCTTTTTTGGTAAAAAAAAAAAAAAAAAAAAAAAAAAAGACAGTGGAGTAGTGTCTCTGCTGTGACATTAGTTATTGCCTTTCCTCTGTATAATTGTGTTAGGAAGATAAAGAAATTGAAGGTGTGAAACATGCTGAGTGGAGGCTACAGGACTGAGCTCTTCCATGACATAGGCTTCAGCTCTGGTCCCCCAGCTTTCCCAGGCCATGCATCAGTGGCACATCTAGAGACTGGGCTTGAGACCTACACTTACCTCCAGGTTTTCTTCAAAAGGTAGTGGTGGCACAAGTGAAGGGGGTGATCTGGGCTGCTTTCCAACAAGCATCCAGTAAAGCCTGATGTGGAGGAAAGGGCGACCTGAGCTGTGGGACATACTAGGGAGACCTCTTGTCCCACCACATAGACTCAGCCTCAACAATGATCACAGCAGTATCACAGAGGTTAGTCTTCAAACAAATAAGTACCTGGAAGCATCCTTAACAGACCTTTTCCCCACCAGTTTGCCTAATTCTCCTTTGAAATAATTTGAATTTTTTTGTCACTTACTAATTGGAGAACTTTTCAGGTCCATAGTAACATTTTTCTAAGACAGATATAACCCAAAGAAAGCAGTCCATGACCCTGTGACTGACACACTAACCTGGGATATAGGAGTCTGCTCTTCAGAAGAACAAAAATCAGGTCTGATCATTTGTTTCCAACAGGGATTTCAATCTGAATATTTGTCCTCTGCTTACACAAAGCCAATGCATTTTCCTGCAGCATTTGTTGTCTTGCACCAAGTAAAGCAGGAGGAGAGACTTTCAGGAATCTGTAAAACACAAACCCCAGGTTATGCTCTGAGAACAACATAATCATTTACTTCCCATGTGGGAATTGAGTTCCCCCCTCACTCACCACTGATACTGTCTGTATTTGTCAGGAGCACAAACTCAGCCACAAGAATAGCTTCCAAGAAAATAGAAGTGAAGACATAAAAACCGTCTCAATTATAGCGACTGAGTTTCAATGAACAGAAAGATCTGCCTTTCGGCAAACAGCATGCATGGGAGCTGTATGCGTGGATTTGATATATCACATTAGAAAGCCCAAGTGTCTCATTTAGCTGTTTGCTGAGACCATGGGAGCATTTTGACAAACTGTGCTAACATACTACTATTAGTAAGGGTTAGAGACACTCTCATACAAAATGGCCCAAGTCTGTGACAGGCAAATTAAATTAGAGAGCATTTAATTCACAGGCTCTCATTTCGGCAGTGAGTGCTGACTGTCTGTCCTGTCATAGGACACGGTGCAGCCTCGCAGCACTGCAAGGGGGCAGCCATGTTGTGCTGCACCATGATGAACAAATGGCTGGTGGGGTCTGGGGGGATCACTGGTAGGGCTTCTCTGGGGAACCAAAACTGAGCTGAAGCAAACCACAAACATCGTCATGCTCTTGCTGCCCCTTGAGAAGTTCCTGCCTAAAATGGCTGTTTCTTAGCTCCACCAGCTGAGAGACCCGTGCCTAGGGGCAGCCCTGGCCCTCTGAGCCGGAGCTCTTGCCCTCACCAGGGCAAACCCCACATAAGCCAGGGCGCTGAGGGCCTCACTGGCCCTGACCAGTCTCTCCCATCCTGCCCACGGCCCAGCGACCTGCAGCAGGGCTGGTCTCCAGCTCCCCACAGCCATGCCCTGCCGAGCTAAAGGGGGCCCACATCCTGGCCTGGCCTTGGCCTGGCCCCATCCCCACCGCCCTGCCCAGCCATCCCAGGGCTTTGTCTGACCCCGGTTCCCTCAGCAGGCTCTCATCCAGACCCACCTCACCCTCGGCAGGTCTTGGGCAGGGGTCTGTCAAGGTGCCTCACAAGCTTGGTTTTTGCCGCAGGCCTCCCTGCTGAGTGCAGCCCTGTGGGGAACAGGCCAGGGCACAGTGCTCCTCAAGGCACCAGCTCACCACTGGGTTTCATCCCGAGTGTCAGGGGATCGCCTGGTGCCTCTCCCAAATGCCTGGCAGCTGTGAAGGGTTGGGGGGGGGGGATCAGGGCCTGTGTGGGGGGCTGAGAGCAGCCCTCTGCTTTGGGGGCTGCTATGGGGGCCAGGCTGTGTCCCCGTCATACATCAGGAGCAACGAAAAGCCCTCTCGCTTGAATGGCTTGAAATCTCCACTCATGCAGCAGCCTTTTGACTTGTGCAAACACTTTTGTGTTGTGTTGCACAATGCTAAATCCAACTTTCATCCCAAACCACAAGTCATAAGTTTCTGTGCCTTGCAGCAGTGCTGCTCATCCTGCCCTTACACACTCTGAAAAGGTGTTTGGAAAAAAACCCAACATGTTTCCTAATGCCTGCTGGTTTGTAGTGTTAAGCAAGTAGTCATTTTGGTCAGTGTTACCTGAAAAAAATTAATCCAAGCACGTATGATAACACTGCTAACTTTTATTGAATAGAAAAATATCAGTATCTTAATTTTTACATAATTTAGAAACCATTTCTGGGCACGAAAATAGATGGATTGCATGCTATTAATACTCTCACAGCTTCTCATTTGTGGGAGCCAAACTCAGTGACGATAGTGCTTTTATAGGGTCAGATTTTATACTTCCTTACTGCTTTCAGCATGCTGCACCAATCTTTCTAAATAGCTGGTTGATAACTGAATATTTCTCAATGAGAAAGTGTCATCAAATGAATAGGTAATTCAAGAAATAGTGGGAAAATCACTTCGAAAGACTTGAATCTCATAAATTGTGAGTTTTGAATGATATCGCAGTTGCCTGTCTTTATGGAACATTAGCCTAATCCCTGATGCTAAGCTTATGTACCAATTCCCAACTTCTGCAAAAAGCAAATAGCTGTTAAAGTAGAATAAGACAATGGAATACAACATTTAAAATGCAACCTAAAAGATTCATACAGTTACATATATTAGGCACACTGGTATTCACTTCCTTACAGGTCTTTTAACGTAAATGTCCTTCTACACTGTACCCCTACTGTTATTCTAATATCTAACTGCTGCAAGAATCAGAAATGTGGGCATTGCAGAAGGCTTTGGAGAGAGCACTACATTATTGTAATTGGAAAGAGCTGGCCTAATATTTAGGCCCCACAGTGCCAAAGGCCGAATCCTTCTTTGGTGTAAATCTGTCAGTTTACCCCCACCTAAAAAATCTGTCTGTGTAACTGCTTTGCCCTTAAACAGTTCACAGCATTTACCAAAGCTGGAAAGGGACTTGGTAGTTTGCATCCATTTGTAACAAACCTGTTACTTTCCTGAACGTTCGTCAGCGGAGAAGAAAATCTTTAAATGTATGATATGGTTGCTGTATATAAACACACGTTTTGCTTTTTCAATAAATATTCTGTTACAGGATCCGTATTGCATTTAGCACAGAGACTGAATTTCCTTTGCTCATGTACTTCCTGAGCAGTTTAGTAACATGGGAAACAGTGCTTAGGAGAACTGCAGAGGCTTATTGGCCTGGTTACAAGTCCTTAATGCCAATTGCTAAAGAGAAAACCTTCACATGCACTTTTTATAAAAAATTCTGTTTTGCAGGAGAGGGCAATTTTTTTCTTAACATTGTCTGCCTGGAAGAATGACAACTCAGAAGCATTATTTTATATCAGATAGCACAATTATTATTTATGTAGACATCCATTTTTAAAATTCTACTGCATTTTTACATGATTATTGTTCTGCTTTAACTAAACACAATATTAAAAGTGCACCTTTTTATTTGCCTTTTTTTGGACATTTTATTCCAATTCAATCCTTTTTAATGCTTTCAGTGGAGATAACCAAATGAGTCCTGGTATTTATCTGTTCTGTTCCTTTTAATCTGCAAGTGGTCATTCTGCTGGGCACCCTGGGACTCGAGTGAGATGTGTGAGCCTTGCTCCCATTGTACCTACACAGGAGGGAATAGTTTCCCTCCTGAGCACCCGTCACAGCTTGTGCTGAAGGACTGGCTTTTCTTCTTTCCAGACACAGTATAAGCAAGTTTCACACTTATTTCATGACTTAGATCTGCAAACAGTCCTGACTTTTTGTTTTCCTATGTGTGCGCCTTGGAAATAAGCATTTAGGGACCTCTGATTTGAATTTTTTTAATTGCTTTTCCTTGGATTTTATTTTTTTACTTTTGTAATAGTCTTTACGTCAAGCTATTACAATCATAAGCAGGATGAGGACACATATCTGATCTACATAGCACAGTAACACATCTTCTTAGTACAGTTTAACATGCTACTTCTTTTTCACTTGCTTTGCACGATGAGCAGATGTCATCATTCCTTTGGAGTGCCTTTGGAGATATAGGCAATAGCTTTTTTTGCTTGCCTCTATAAATATCATTCAGAACCCACTTCATGCAATTTAATGTTTTCCCTTTAAAAAAGGATATTCTCAAGTTGTCTGTGGTATTACATCTGCTAATAACACAGTGTTTCTGGAGTGCCTCAGAGTTATCTCTAGCTCTATGAATATGAAATATTATTCTTTGTCCAGGTTTTTCCACTGACCCTGAAATATTCTGATATTCTTTCCCGGAATACCCTGATTCTAATTAGTTATTAGAGTATTTGTGCTGGTGGCTGGACTGAGTCAGATGCTGATTCCCTTCCCCCCATCACAACACCTATTTAGTATTAGAGGTGTGCCATGATTACAGCCTCCTGCTCACATTTTTTGTTGGTAATGAGCTGGGAACACAACTGTTTGGACTATTTGAAAGCATTTGAACCTCTTAGTTATTTTCAACCACATTTGCTGCAGGTGTAGAAATATGAAAGATATTAAATTTCTACAAAATTTATGAGGATAAGTGCCTAGGAGAGAAATGTGCCTGAGGGAAGGGCAGGATGAGCTGTTACCTGGACTTTTAGCAGCCTGCCAGCCACTGCCAGCTTAGGATGCACCGGCCAGGGGATAATGTAGTAGGCAGGGGTATTAAAAATGTGGAAAACAGGATATCATAGTGGGCTTGCTATGGCTACAGGAAGGAGCTGAGACTATCTGGATATTGGATAACCAATGGGGTATTGGATTAGGGTGTCATTTGGAATAGAAAGAAAGGGTCTGGATTGCTTTGCTGGTCATGTAGGGAACGTGTGGATGCTACACTCCTTTCTGGGGAACAAGTATAGGGGACATCAGACATAAATTTGTATGCAAACAGGCATTATTAGTTCTGCTGCTCACAGGAAAACTTGCTTATGGTGATCTTTGCTAGGTGTGTTAGTAGAGAGGCTTTTTAAGTAAAGGACCGGCTGAGCAGAATCTTACAATTTCACCCTAAAGCTCTTCCAAAACTACCCATTCCTGTGGGCATCTGCCCCAGGAACATGCAGGGGCTCCAGGCACCTGAACTGCCAGCTGGGCTGTGAAACCTCCGTCGGAGGCCGGGCAGACAGCCTGAGGCACGGCCTTTTCTGCTACCGCGGTGCGCAAACATGGGGCTGCGGGTGGGCCCCCTGGGACGTGAGGCCTGGGACACCCCCAGCATGTGTGGCTACCTGGCTGGTGAGCCCACTCCCTGGGAAAATCAGAGCTGGATAACCATGAAAACAAACGGCAGGTGTGGGGAAATCCCTTGCTACTGCAAACACAGCAGCCCTCGTGGGATGGGGCCGTGCGTGCCTTCGAACTTCCAGGCGTGAAGGAGCCCCAGCTCAGTGTGTGGAGCAGGAAACGTGGTGGCTGTGTTCATGTCAGAGGAGGCATTTGGGGTGACATGGCCACATTGCCCACTTTCTATGGAGCTGTGGTATAAGGGGACTGTCAAAGCAGGTTGGTGTTGGAAACATAGCCGCTGTTTTAAAGTGGCCTATGGAACCTGACTGAAAATAACTCTAATTTCAGGTTCAGGCACCTAAATAATCTAGATATTTTAGAAATTTTATTTGGGAGGAACCTAGTCTGTTTAAGATAGTTAAGTCCTTCTCCTCCCTTCACAAGAATACTCTGTTCCTGTAATAATAACAACTCAAACATGCTTTGATTATCACGTATTCCCCTGCTGCAGCTCACCATGGCAGTAGGATTACCAGGATGTTGCATGCAGCAGGCTCTTTTGCTTACACACTTAGGGGCAACTTCTTGAAAAAGCAGCCCTAAAATTTCCCACTTTACCACGCATCTGAAAGGAGACCAGTGCTTCCCTTTAAAAAGTCCCAACCTACATCCAGTCCTCATTGACATCCAATGTCACTTCCTAATGGTAGTAAGAAGATGAGGAGTATGTTTAGTGAATTCTCATCACTTTCCTCTCTGTGGTCCTGTTCTACACTGCCTCTGTTGTTTGCTATTAGTATTAACTTACATTTGCTTCCAGAGGCTCCATTTAGCTCTGTGCTGTTCTGTGCTGGAAACTGCTTATTGCAGTTATTACTGATGCCAAACAGCTATGATACAACTCCTCTCATAAGCCCATTCAAAGTTTATCAAAATCAAGAAAGCAATGGCTTTACTGTATTGACCTACTTCCTACAAAGCAGATTTTGTATATTTAATGTGTAAATCTTCAGGGTTCAGAGAGGGAGCAGCACAACTTCCCTCCAGCTGTAGCTCAGGCCAGCTTCCCTGCAAGGAAGATTTCCTTACAATCAGTGTCTGATGGGAAGGCAAAGTACATTTTGCAACTTTTTTTGCTCTCAGACAAGCATTTCCTAGTGGACCATAAGCCAAGGTGCCTTAGATGAATGAATAATGAACTCTCAGGACATTCATTATAAATGCACAAGGTTTGTTTGGGGATTGAAGCAAGGAAGCTTCTATGATCTGCTGGTCACACTGCTCTATTCCTGCTATCCTCATGGAAATCAATGTTTCAAAAAGATACTCAACAGCCTGACACATCAAGGGACAATTGTTCTTAAAAAAACTTTTCTCACACACACACAAAAGTTGTTCTGTGTTCCAGTACTTTTAGCCAATCAGGTTAAATATGTCTAGCACATTAATCTCACCTAAAATAGGATTTGCTATACAAACTTAAATTAAAATTCACAGATATTTATAGAAAAATGTTCCATGCTGATGTTTGGCTTTTTTTTAAACGGATTTTAATCAGTAGAACAGAAATACATGGTGTGGAGGGAAAAACCCAACCCAAGTCCTACCGTGTATTGCCAAAATACTTTTGTATTTTTTCAGATTGAATTCCTCCAGGCAATCTTTCAAGTAGTTTCATCTACGTCTGTAGCTCTGGGAACATGATTGTTTTATAAGATGTAACTGTAAAAGGACAGAGTGGAGTTTTGTGTTGGAGGCTTGGTAAATCAAGATGTACTTCTGATTTTAAATTTTAACTACTTTTTCCCCTACTAATCAGTTGCGCAAAATCACTCAGGGATCTGAAAGCTAAATCTTTCCTGGCTCATATCTCACAACCTGCAATAAAAACATTGCAATTGCAGTTTACTGTCATTTACACGTGATGAAACTAACACAAGATGAGTGCAAAATAGATTGGGAAACAGTATTCAGACAACAGTATGTACAGAGTGATAGTTTAGTTTCAAACTGGAAAAAGGTATCTACTGGATTCTTCAAAACTTGCCCTGGGTCAATATTTTTATTAATAACTTGGATGATGGAATAGAGAACACGATTTTTAAGTCTGAAGATGATCCTAGGCAGTCAGGGGTGGCAAAGATGCTGAAAGACTAAGATTCAAACCAAAATGTATATGGGAAAGGGATCTGAAAAAATAGAAGCAATTCAACAACAATACATGTTAAGATGCTACATAGGAATAATCACTTGCGTAGACTGGAGGCACTACAGTTTAGGTAACAGTATTGCAAAAAAGAATTTGGCATTAATAACACATGACAAACTGAAGAAGAATCAACAGTGTTTTAAAATAGCAAGCAGCAGCCTAGGACCTAAGTGAACACAATGTTGTATGTAAGATGTGGAAAATAATCATGCTGCTCCATGCTCTACTAATAAAATATTTTCCATGTCACTGTATCTGATTTTGAGCACCATACTTCAAAGGAAAAAAACAAAAGTGGATCAAGCAGTCAGTCTAGAGCACAGAAGAGCAACTATAGAAAACATCACATATGGAACAGGATTCTTCTAGTCTGGGGTAGTGGACACTGACTGGAGATACTGTAAAATATACCTTCCTTTGGAAAAGGAAGGGAATATTCTGTTCTCCATATTCAGCATGGCTCGAATGCAAACAATGTGCCCCACCTGTAGCAAGGGAGAGTGAAATTAAGCATTTGGAAAAATGTTTAAAAGTGAAATTAATGATGCTCTGCAATAGGTTGCCTGGGAAAACTGTGGAATCTCTAACACTGGAAATGCATTAACAGCATGACAAAGTTCTCTGTTTTCTTATCGTCATAGACTGTGGTCTGCAGATACTAATTCTTGCTATTGCACAGACCTATCACATGGTGTCAAACAAGGACCAAATATCGCGACACACACTTCTGTAGTTTCCGTTGTTTAAGCACAGGGCCTATAAGCCTTGGGCATCCAAAGAAGGTAACAGAGCTCAGGGCAGGGACTGAGCTATAAATAAAAAAGTTAAAATCCTGGCAGATTAAAGGGATCTTTTTTTAGCAATGCTAAAATACTGCAACACTTGCTGTTTTCCCTTTGGATCTGTGCTGCAAGTTGGAGGAGGTGTAAGCTCTGTTTGACACCTTCTTGGCTGGCGGGACATTCAGAACATCATTCTCTCTGTGTGCCTCACTTTCTTTTCCTTCTGACCTACTTTGTGTGGCTTTTCTTGTATCTAACAGGTTGCAAACCTGCCTCTCAGACTTTTTCTCAGGGGGGGTGCTAACATTTATCAGAAGGTGTAGGAAGTCGATTCTGTGTGAGACCTCTCCTCCTTCAGCAATTTTTTTTTAAAGTGGCCAATGTTTAAAACAGAGCAGAGGCACACAGACACATATGTACAGTCTGATCCCATGCACTTTGTTTCCATAAGGCATCAGGCAAAAATGCTTTAAGAACATCTTATTACTGCCTCTGGTACTGGTGCAAGAAATTCCACTCCAGTGCCAGTGAAATCATGGCTGAGAAGATGATGAGATAAAAATCTTTAACATCTATGCCATGGTTGTGTTTTATAGCAGCCATGAAGATTAGCCCTTATCAGAGGAAGAAAGTTAAAGTCAAGACTGCTGTTTCCCTAATATGTGGGGAAGTCTGGAGTGTTACAGATTGTTACTGTGCTCACCAAGCAATGCAGACCCATTCATTTATTAAAAATGCAGTAAGCGAAATGTAACAAATATTGACTCTATGAGGCCGAATCAACTCGGCAGCCTCTATTGAAGGTATCATTCAATAACATAGGAGTCCATGCAAATTGCAGGCCAACTGGAGGTACAAAAAGAGGCACAATATCCCTTCCAGATGCCAAGGCATCAAAGTCACTTTTGCTACTCTCCCTCCATGTACCTGCATGTGATACTTGTATTCCAACTTCCTATAAACTGTCTTGCTACTTTCGGTGGAAATAGGAATGAAAAATAATACAAACACAACTTTAAAATTGCATTTAATGAATGATGTATGGCTCTGAATCCATATTGAATAAAGAGGCAGGTTTTTTACAAGAACCTTTTTTTGACAGTGAGTCCACTTTCAAGTGCAATGTTCAGCAGAGGTAAACCCCATGGTATATTTGGCTAGGAGAAGGATGTGATGAACTGAGAAAAAGATGAATGGAAAGAAAAAAAGGAGGGAAAAGGATCTTGCAGGTATGGACTGGGGGAAGAAAGTTGAGGGAAAGAACAAGCTGACACAGGTAGTCAGCATAGAGCAAAACCTGCTCTTGCAGAGCTGCAGGAAGTTTCAGGGAAAATGTGATATTTGTCAGAGTTTTCCACCTGAGGAAATGAGTGACTACCAAATGATTCTTAGAGATAATAATCTGGATACTTTCAATTTTAAATAAGTCTCCCTTATAAGCAGATTATTATTTTGTAGACCAAATAATGGTCCCTGAGTAATAAGCTGGTGCAGAACACAGTACTGCATGAGTAGAATTAGCATTTGCACAGCTGGTGGTAAAAGCAAAGCAAAAGGCTAGTCAACATTTCTTTGGATTATTTTATAAAGTGAAATCAATTCTTGTGAAAAATGCCAGGTAAAGAGCCCAGTAGCAAAGTCTCCATTTATTTCAGTGGAGCAGAATCAGTTCCTGAGCTGAGAATGCAGCCAAATCCAATGTGCAGAGCCTAGCCGAGATGCCATGGGTTGCTTGCCAAAGGGGTAATATCCCTGCCTAGGAGCCTGGGGCTGACAGACTGACTGACCTTTTCAGTCCTTGACATCTCTAATAAGACCGCCAACAATAATGATACCTAGGGATCAAAAAACCCATCTGCTATGTATTAGGCTGAGAAAAGCAGCTGCCTGAATGCTATTTACAAAAAAATGTGTTTAACTTAGAGCTAAGTATTTGCCCAAATGCAACAGCTGCAGAGGAAGGGCTGCGACTCCCTCTTGGTACAGGGTGGTGGTCAATACTTCATGAGAGAAGGGCACTTTCAGCACACCACGAACAGAGTGCTACACACAGAAGCAGCGTCACCCAGCAAATTACAGATATTTGGACTGAGATGGGCAGGAACTAGCTGGACCTGCTTTGGAAAGGGTTTGGAGAATAGATGGCATCCAGAGGCCTCTTTCAGGGTTTCTTCCACAGTTATCTCTGTTTACTCCTGGCCCGGTACACTAGATGCAGACAATTTGACACCCAGAGGTTAATAGCTAGCAATTGCTCCTACTGCAGCAATATGGACTCTACTGGTCACAGAGTGTCTCCCTGACTGCTGCAGAGATGAGAGCAATGGTGATTCCAGCATCCTTAACTCTAACAGACATAGCACAGCATCCACTGTTCAGACCATCAGCTAATTTCCAGCATTTAGAAAAGATGAACAAATACAACTTTAAAGTTCATGATTTGAACTGTGACTATTCACTAATAAGACCAAACCAGTGAGCTGGAGAAATTAAACTCTGAGGCAAACTTCAAGTTAGCAAAAAGAGGAGGATTTTAGCAGCTCTAAGCAGTACATGTAAAGGTTATGCAAGGTTATTTTCACTTTTCTTCATGTGCCTCTTTTTCTTCTAAAGATATCAAAAAAGCAAGGCTAAGTTTTCGCAGATAAGACCACAAACAAAACACTAACAGTGTTCTATTGCTTTGAAAGGGGCAATAGCTTTGAAAGAGATTTCAAAAGATAATGTTTGAAAACTAGGCCATCTTGCCTCTCTCTGGGAGCTTCTGCATGGACACCTAATAGGAAATCCATTTGGAATCCATAAACTGGCACACTTGCTTAGAAAAAGAGCCTGTTGATTCTACTTTTAATCAAACTTCCCCTTATAAAAAACTAAGCAGCCTGAGGAAAAGGATATTTCATTTTAAACAAATCTATCATGCCTCTCAAAATCTTTGCAAATTTATATTCTTTATTCTATTATTGCAAATAATTTCAAATAATGAAAACTGCAGCACATATTAGAGTGGAACTGTAGGAAAACAAAATATAAATGAGTGTATCTATTCCACAAGGTTGTTCTAACATTTACTAATGCTTTTAAAAGTCTGCGGTAACAGGGTTTTTATCTGGTTTGACGTGAAACAGGTCTATAAACAGGGGCCGTATCAAAAAGCTTCTGACCTCTTGGACCTGAAGAGTCATTCTTTGTGTTCACACTGTGTTTCTCTTAAGTCTAATAAAGAATAGGACTGTGTTGGTCCATCTTGATGAGCAATGGCTTTAATTTTCCTAGTGAAGTGTGACCTTTTAAGCAGTAAACAGAGTATTGTGTAGGCATTGTTGCCAAGATATGTTTGGAAAATAGGGAAGAGGGAAGGGATTGTATTCTTATTTCCTGGATTAAGCAAAAAATTGCTGTGAAAGTTCTCAAATAGACAGATTGTACTCATATATTTGGCAGGCTTTTCTGCCCAGGGGAAAGACAACACTTGGTGATTCTCCACAGCTTGTACATTAAATTGGACAAAATAACTTTACTACTTCTTGGAGAGTCCAAGAAATTATAATATTACCCAAATGTTAGTAACCTAAATCAAAATGACAAAAGTTGCAAACTGTATTGATTGAAATGCTGACCCTTTTCTCAGCTAAGGCTCACTAAGCTGCTGTTCCCAGAGTGGCGACATCGATGGGTCATAGCAAACGGCTCCACTTCCACAGCGGTTGGAGAGGAGTCATCCAAACAACTTAATACCCTCCATCTCCAGGGGAACTTTATTCAAATATAATGTTAATCAGAAAGGTCCTTCCCCAACCTGATCTCTTGCTCTTGATTAATTCAGTCTGAGAAATGGAGCTGGTTTGTTTTTCATGCCCAACCCAACCTTCTCTTTGTTATTCAATTTAGAAATGTGTCAAATATAATTAAAACTGGCAGAGGCCAAGATTAAATCAAACAAACTGTAAACATTGCTTGTGCTATTTGGTTGATGCAAAGCTTTCACCATAAAAGGCTTTTAAATAAATGAATTCAGCTGTTACTGTGCTGCAGCACTGAGACCTTGCTCCAAGTGTTTGAACTTTTCAGGGACACTCTCAGGTCAGCTTAGATTCAAAAACTAATACACGGCTGGGATTCTGAAATTGCCTAAGGGAATTAGGTACCTGACTTCTACTGAAAGTCAATGTGTGGTGGGAAGTGAATTGACTTTCAGCAGGAGTTAGATGCTTTTGAAAAGCTTATTCATGTCCTTGTAAACAGAAGACCATGTCCTTCATGGAGATAAATTAATGTAACTCCTTTGACACCTACATACCCTGCAAAGCATCTGATACACAAATTTTACAAAACCTAAGACTAGCCAGAAAACCCTAAGAGCTACCTTTACTTATTTGATTATATTTTGGTTAGCACTAAATATTTCCTTTCAATGTGCAATAATTATATAGTACAATAACAATATTATTAACGTGTGGCATAAGTATAAACCCAGCTTCCAGGCGATTATTCCATTAAGGACTTTCAGTTTCAGACTGCCAGGCTGCAACTTGCATTTTAACCTACTGATTTTAGTGGTACTCCTGACCTGTTAAGTGTGGATTCAGAGCCTCAGTACATCCAAAGTTTTCTCCAAAACATTCTTGCATTAAAAACCCCTCACCCATATCTCATTAGACATCATGCAAATTCATAGCAAGCAATAGGGAAACTCAGTACTTCAGAAAGGTTTCTGTCTTGTTGACTGAGATTTTAGTGCTAAGCAATATGGCATTAAAATTTAGATTACACAGGTTTGAAAACAGATCCCTGGCTGTTTGATGCTATTTTCTTTAATTCCTCATCACTACTTTAAATAGTAATGCAAGAAATGTGATGTTGTCTGTATTTTTACTGTAACTTATTTTTCACACAGGATGGGCATTTGTCACTCCTATGCTAAATTCTGCTTTTTTTGGCACATGTATGTTTGTATCTCCACATATTTTACAACTTTAATAACCTGATGTTACATTATGAACTGAGCCTTTGGGGATTTCTCTGTCCAATGCCTTTAGAAAAACAACTGTACTAGTACCATTGGACTGGAGTCAGAAATTTCCGATCTTAAAAGTCATCTTATTTATCCCAAAATATTCTCTAAGAATTCTACTGGTCTCCTAGGTAAAGCTACCTCATTCAACGTTCAGTGTGGCTGCTAGAGGGGGAACTCAATGACAAAGTCAGAGGTCTTTTGGGGACAGGATGACACCATGATACATGATGGCACAGTCTCAGAATGTACAGGTCCTTCATCTCTGGAACTGCAATTCACATCTGATTAGAGATGATTAGACAAAATTAGTGTACTTATTCCCTCTTTATCTTCAGTGCACATGACATCTGGCCACAAAACCACTGCAGAGAGCCTTGCAACTAGCAGGCTCAGGTCATGAGGAAGCCAGTGCTTGAGAGAGCAGAAGGTCAGGACTGATCAATGAAGACAGAACTAGCATACAGCAAAGATCTCATACAGCCTTGTCCAATCTTTTTGATCAAGACTACATATTAGTCCCTTGCTTTCATAACCATAGAAGTTTTCAGATCTATCGAGAACAGCTAATAAAGATTCCTTTGTGGTGATGGGTAAGTGAGGCTTGGTATCACAAAGAATAGAAAGGAGCAATGTAACTAACTGTCTCATGTCTTGGGAGCAGTTGAAACCATCTGAAGACCATGTTAATGATCTGCTACTAGGATGTGTTATATTCTAAAAGCTAAATAATCTCTGTTGAATTGACTACACAAATTGTAATGTTTTATCTATTTCCATCAGTTTATATATGTTTTTCTCTCCTTCAATTTGCTTTCTCACCTATTTGCAATGAATATTGCTCTGTGTTTAGATTTCCAGAACCAAATTTTGAAAGCTAATTAGATATGGAAGGATTTGAGTGAAAATCCTATATGAAAGTCAGATCCTTCATTAACAATGACACAAAACTATATAATGAATGAACTAAAGAAACTTCATGTTTTGTCTATTTGTCTAAGATGATAATGTGCATTGACTCAATCACCTGGAAAAGGGAACAGTGTTGAGTAACTTCTCCTGTCTTCAGTGCTCAGCAAAATCTCACATTTGCAACCCAGAGTTAATAACTGGCATAAATGGAGAATTAAGCTGCACTTTTCAAGACTATGGCTGTTCTGCCCAGGATGAGAGCCCTGCTTAAGCAATGGGTCAAGTCCTAAACTATTTCTGCTAGTTGGCAGCATGAGGAATACTTCTGTAACAATGAGATCTTAGGGTTACAGGCAGTGAACAGAGGCATTGCTGAATGAATTTGGAAAGAAGGCTTCAGAGCAGTACTTTTCTCTTTTTATATCCAAGTATTTTTATTAAGTGAGGTTGAGACAAAGAAGGTCTTGGGAGGAAAAAAAAAAGGTGTAACAATGTAACGGGCACAATAATATAATCTAAAATAACTCAGTGATAATTTTTGCTAATACATAACCCCCCGAAAAAAAAGTCTGACTGCTTTTCCCACCAAAGTTAGGGTTTGGGAGCTGATTCAGATTTACATGGATGCAAATATGAAGGGACACTATTAGAAGTATTCCACTGCTGCACAGCTGAGTTCGTATCAGGATTTGGACTAACAGCTTCAGTTTGAAGCTCTCCTTGCAATTAAGGACAGCAGGATTTGACTTTGAATCAGGACATTTTAGCTGTAATATGTCAAAAAAGCTTGCAATTCTTTTCAGTAGTTAAGTATATTTGTTTAATATTTGGTTTTACTTTATTATAGTAAAGTATTCCAAGAGGTATGTTTTTGTTTTCAAATACAAATATTGCTTAAAATGAGTATTGAAATATTATTCTACAGTATTAGGAATGTAAATAAAAGATCTTTTGGCCAGAATGAAGAAAAAGGATATATTAATTCCTAATACAAATTAAACTGAAGAGGCTATCTGCATTGTTCCGTAGGAGAGAAATTAAGAACTGCATAATGGTGTTTAAATTCTCTAAAATTTTAGTATTCTGCAAGGTTTTCTAGCTGTGAGAAAACATTTAGTCCTGATGCATGTACTGTTCTTTTCAGGGGGAATTGGATCAGGTCCTTTGTGACCAATTCTGCTTATTTACACTCTCATATACTGTTTAGCTTTAATGCATTGCATGGTTACAGGAGAATCAGGAATTCAGCCCAGTCTTCCTTAAATTCTTGCTAGACTTTATGTTAATTTAATCCCTTATTTCTCCAGTTATGTAATACAGAAGATGATTTCACTGTCATCAAAGATCACCTCTTTTCCTGTTTTCATATTCTTCTCACTATTATTATTCTTCTCATTGAAGTCTGCTTGGAGCATTTCATTGAGAAAAATGAGGAGTTAAACATTTTCTATTTCCCTAATCAAGGCCCTGTCATCATCATCACCGAAAGCCAGAAAAACAGGTGAATAACGACAGAATCACATGAAAGGTAAAAAGGACACTGCCAAAGTGATTTTGTGATCACAGTTGCTTATAATAATACACTGAATGTTGGCATGGCAATCTAATTGCATACTAATGCCTGCTATGTAAACTCAGTTACTAGTTGCATTATGTAATGCCGATGCTCAATTGCTTCAGTTACAACTGAGAAAAATATGAACAGAAATTTGGAAAAGTCTCTGATTGTTATTGTGGAATAATTCATACAACTCATCAGTATGGCAGTTTTCAATTTAACTTGATATTTCTGAAACAGAAAGCCACAATGATTAAATTCTAGAAGAAAAAGTAGCCTAGAAAAAAAATCACGTGTTTTGCAAATGGAGAGAAGAAAACAAAAGTAGTATAAATTTTTATTCTATCACTTTTGACAGTATCCTTTTAAAGGGAAGACTAAATTAAATTCTAAAGGCCAAATTCTCTTCTCATTCACATCACAATAGCTCCAGAATAGTCCTACCAACTTTCGTAGAATTACTCCAGATTTAAACAAATATTAATTGCAGCAGAAGTTGGCTTTTCAAGCCCAGCTGTTTCACATAGGAATGCATTTTAAGAAGTGATATATAAAAGAAAATAGTTTGGGGGGTTTATTCCATTACAATAGATGTGCAATATCACAGAGAAAGGCTGATTCCTCTTTTACTCTCAGATAAGCTCCTTTTAGAAAACAGATATGATGAGAGTAAGACAGAAAGCTCAGAACAATCTTTGAATTAAGAATGTATTCAGTAGACACACTTGGTTTCTTCCCATACCACAGATTTCTTATCCTGAAATCTGTATTTCACACAAATGGAGGAGAACAGGACATGGAAAATTGATCTGAAAGCTAAATTAAATTTCTCCTGCAGTGACCTGCTTGAGGAACAGAAGGAAGGGGAAGAAGGAAGGCTGAGACTAGTGCAACTCAAAGAGCAAAGACATTAAGTGACAGCCCCCCCAAAGTGTCAGAGGTCTTCTAACAGGAGGTATGCCATTCACATCCATCCCACCCTCTGGCGACACTCTCTCCCTAGCTATTTCCACTTGATTCATGTTGTTTCTGTACTTGTTGAAATGGTTCACACTGTTTCACTGTTATTACTGTTATTATTTTACCTATCCACACTTGTCTCTGCCAGTCTGTTATTCATAATTGCTAGGGCTCCAACCCCACCAGAGAATCCATTTTGCTTTGAATTACAGCTCATTTGCCTCGGATAGCCATTAGCAGTTTCCGAGAGCTGTTTCTGCATGATGGCCAGTGAGACTTTATTGGAGGCCAGGAAATCTTTCATGGAGATCATCTCGCCTGACAGCCGGCGTCCGTCTGTGTCGCTCTCATTGACAACATCAGTCTCAATGGAGATGTTCCTCCGGCTGCGCACATTTCCTGGCATCACCACATTCCTTCGTGAACGAAATAATTTTCTTTGGCATCTGTGGCAGCACCTGCAGTCCAGCTTCTTTAGTATCCAGTTTATGGATTGTTTGATGACAATAGAGATCACATTAAATAAGGAATAGATGCAGCACACGCCCATGAGTATGAAGACGAAATTGCCAAAGCGGTAAAGGCCTTGGCTCTCATACTTGATGTTCTGGCTGCTGACCAGATCACCGAAACCAATGGTGCTGAAGGCCACGAAGCAGAAGTAAAGTGAGTCAAAGTAACTCCACCCTTCAATTGGTGTGTACATTGCAGAGGCACAACAGGAAATGATGAGTGATGCTACACACAAAATCAGCATGACGTAGTACACAGAGGGCTTCCAGCCCGCCAGGCTGTCCACCTCAGAGGTCCCTGAGCCCCGTCGGCTGTTGTGAGGGAGGACCCCTTTCCTCCTCAGCTGTCTTTCATGGCAGGACTTCATGACGTAGGCTATGACAGTGATCAAGCGCTCCAGGAACAGGTTAAAGAACAAAATGGTCCCTGCACATCCTATAAGGCCGTAAAATATCAGAAAAATTTTGCCTCCAACGGTGGCTGGGGTGGTCATGCCAAACCCTGGAAGACAAAACAGAACAGTTGAAAAAAATAAACTTGTAGTTATTGTGTCAGGAGTTTTGTCACATGCAAGACTGACAAACTGGCAGGAAATCCCTGTGGTACAGTTCAGCTCTGCGAAAAAGCGAGGACACACTCCCCAGCTGTTATCCACTTGTGCTTGACCATGTCCCAGCAGTAAGGGGAAGGAAAGTCATGCCAGCATTTCCTCCAGAATCAGAATGAAACAAAAAGCAGAAGAAAACACACTGGAAAGAAAAGAGAATTTAGTGGAGGTCTGAATTTTTGTCTGGTTGCTAGGCTCTCTCCATCCGTCTTTGTGCCTTGGATCACTTCCAGGCTTTGGGGTTATCGCACCCGCATCCTTCTCTCCGATGCTGTTTTCACCATGGGTCTGACCCAGGGTGGGGCTCTTGCCTTGCAGGGCTCCATCCCCACCAGATCTTTGCAATGCAAGGTGAAATTGTTCCGAGCCTCACTTAGCTCCTGCTGTAAGTGGGAGTGGCACATCAGCCAGCACCCAGCGCCCGCCACAGCCTGGCTCGGGAAGCCCAGGCTGGGAGCACACACCGGAGGACGCAGCCCCTTATGGGGTCAGCAGCCTCTTGTGGGGATCCCCAGCAGGCGTTAGAGCTTCCCTGTGTCTGACCCTGGTGTCTGTCACCGATTATCAGCCCTTTTTTAAATCAGCATTGCTGAAGTTTTCCTATTTCTCTGTGTCCCACTCCACAGTTCAAGTCTGTATGTGAGTCTTAACAGAAGTCTCCTCTGGTCTCATTCCCTGTCGTGGGATTTCTCAGGTCAGAGGTGCTTCAGTCTTCTCTCAAATCCCTCCCTTCCTAAAGCTTGCAAATAGAAGTTTTGTTTTGCTTACAACTATTGATAAGACAATCTTGCTTTAATAAGATATTACTAAAGAACAAAAAGCACGTCCAGAACATCACTGAGCAAACTGGAGTCATACTCATGATAAATAACTTTGCTGCTGTTTTATTAGGATTAATAAGGGATTACATAACTGATAATTAAGCCAAAACAATCTTGCTGAGAGGACAGAAAAATCACGTTGGACAAGAGACACAGTTATTTGTTTCCCTCTCTTTGTAATTGTGAGATGCTAATTATGAAATAAAGACATTAGGCTCTGGGAAATAAAGGAAATCATACTCAGTGTGATGCACTTGTGCTTGGAAGACAGACAACTGCAGTCTGAAGAGACCATGTTTCCAACAGTGCTGAACTGCACTCATCTTTCCTTCACTGGAAATCTCCTACCAGCACAGATTCCTCTCCAACACTGCTCCTGCCTCACATGGTTAAGCAACAGCCTTTGCCTTCACCCCTCCAGCATGACCCACTCTGAACGACAGCCCCAAGAGTGGGCTCTCGAGGGTTGCTGCGTCTTCACCTGCATCCACAGCCAAACTGCAGCGTCCAGAAACGCTACAGGAGGCTTAAGCCTCCTCACCAAATATCTGTGCCAGAGAGAGCTGGACTGCAGCTCTGTGTTGTGAGGAACAGCACGACGAGAGACTAATGACACAGACAAAATGTTCGTTGTGACAAGAACTTTCTGCCATTGGCACACAAATATTTCCACTCGCTTTCTACCTTCCCCTTCTGCTCCATGACCTGATTGCCCTACAATCCTCGTTTTGATGCTTATTTTCTGTGCAGGCTGACTTATATGCAAGTCATGACCTCCACCCTGTGGACAGACACGTAAAGACCAATGGATGAGAGGAACCTCTCTGCAGCCGGTGGGATCTGCCCAAAGCAGCCGGCGGGGAGGGAGGTGGGGGGCTGCCTCGTCCCTGGCCCACCCTGTTCATTGAAGAAGAGAAGCAGCTGCAGGCTGGGCAGAGACGGAGAGGTGGGGAGCCTCTGACACAGGGTGAACAGCATGGGACTCCACACATCCCTCACAGCATAAAGCAAGTGCCTTGGCAAGAGAAATGCAGTTAAGGCTCACACCTCCGGCGTGGCATTATGCCTTTGGGCTGCTTCCCACAGGCCCCTCTCAGGATGCTGCTGCTGGCACCACCGCCAGAGCCTGAGCACCTCACGTTCGTTTGTTTAGTTGACTGGATTTTTGTCTCTGAGCTCAGTTCTGCGTGGGTAAAAACCCACTAGCGAAGGCTTTACAAAGGCACCCAAATAGGCATGGCGGGAACTACACGGTGAACTATAAATACCAAAAGACGCAGAACATCGATCCAGAGAGGCAGTGAGCCTCTGAGTGTGACTGTCCCTTGACAGCTCTTCCTCTCCAGGAGGGGCACTCTTTTTACCTCCTGGAGTAAATGTAATTTTTGGTTCATTTTTCTATTTACGAATCTCAGTATGTAGCAATCAATACTAACATTTCCAAAGAAGCACTAAAATGGAAAACCTGAAAGCAGTATAAAGATATTAATTTAACAAGTATTTTCCTTTAAAGATCATCTATCAAAAATGAGCTATAAGCTTTTAGTCCCAGAAATAATTTCAGTTCTTGAAATGCCTTGTATGTCCATGTATTGGGCCGCACTATGCCTGGTTTTGGACTTTGACCATCACTGTATTACACCTGGGATTAATTTGGGATGCTGTATTATAGACTAGGACTTGTTTGACAGTAAGTACATTTTTCTTCAAATGGGCTCCTGGGATGCTTGAAATATTCATAAATCCAAGTAAATTTGGTGAATTGTTTCAGCCAAGAAATGCAGGAGGGCAAAATTGTAAAAGGCTGAAACAGTTGAAACTAAATTAAATCTTTTCTTTTGGAATTTTCATGATAAAACTTATAATTTCAAAATCTCAATTACCTTTTAGCTAAAAAAAAAATCAGTTTGGAGTAAAAAGAATGGAAAAAATTATTTGAAAAATATTTCAGAATTTTAAAGGTTTCATCATCTTAAAATGGAATGCAATATTTCACTAGTGGTCAAATAAAACCCATCAAAAATTTCATTAGATTTTGTCCTTCTGAAAGACCTAAACCCAATCTGTTCCAACACAACTTCAGGTTAAGTTTTTGTTCTAATTTTTCTTGCTGGCTGTCAAATAAGAAATGCGTTGCTCATTAATCTCTGCTAAAACACGAATTCTTTCAAAAACCCTTTTCATACAACAGCCCTGCAAACACTAGCTGGAAGTAAATGATTATTTTAGTGGGATCTGCCTCTTCTTTTCCCTAAATTTCTTCAAGGAAAAATGTGGCTCAATCATGGACAAAAAGGCACATCAGTAGGATTTGTTCTTTTTATAGTAATATTACTGATGATCTTGTGCTGTGTAAACACAGAGTATCTATGGATAAATCAATTCCTTCATGGGGTCAGTGAGAGCTCTCACACTAAAACTCTGCCCTCTCACCTAAGGGCACCAAAAGAAGCCTGTTGTCTGCATGCTGGGTTCATACACACTACTTGGGCATCAGAAGAGCCGTGAGCTGTTCTCTCTGAAAGCAAAGACAACACTTAGCACAGCAATGTCTGTCCTGGGGGCGGGTGTCTCCATACATCCCCTCTGCATCCTGGGCCTGGCCAGGGCTTGCGGTGGCTCTTTTGCGGGAAGGGACATGAGCGAAGGCTGCTGCAGAGCCAGGTGACATCTCCACGCACCCACACCTGGTAGCTGCAAAGTGCACCTGTGCTCCCCCACCCAGAGGCAGCATTAGTGCCTCACCATATATTTTCATAGACTGATGAGACACTAGCAAAAGCAGTATTTATCCCTTCTCTTCTGCTTCAGATACGCTACAGGGCAAGAGACTAAAAAACATGGATTCCCTACTTTGTTTGTAAAATGCTTTTTTTCCTTCCATTATAGAAAAGGAGACTGGACTCTGGGATGCCACTACAGCATTTAAAAACTGAAATATTGCAGATTTTTTTTTTTCCCCAAAAAGGTAATGTTAATAAATGCCTGGCAGATCTCTGCATAGCAGCTGAGGCTTTCTCTGACATGCTACATGAGATGCTGCCTACCTGACAAACTGAACCAGAGATGAACAGGCCACCAGGTATCTGAATTACTACTGACATGCTTGATTGAGGCAGCATTTTTAATCCAAAATATTTTATTTTGCAGCTGAAATATGTCAGTTTGAAGTGTTGGCAGAATGGTAGGACACCTATTGCTCTGCCTGGTGTCTTTCTCCAGTCCCTGCACTGTCCCAGGAGAATCGCACTCCCCCTGTTTCCTGTTGGGGTATCCCAGAACTGGGCCAGCAGCCCCCAGTTCCATGTCCGTGACCTGTACAGGCAGAACTGTCCCTGAACTGTCCTCTCTTTGTAACAGAGAGTACAGCCTTACAAACAGCAGACTTTTCATTTCCAATCCCTTAAAATGTTAACCAAAGGCAAAGTCCTTATAACTTCAGTGATTCCTGCAGATGCTAGAGAAAAGACTGTGCATATAGACTTGCCAGTTCATTTTTGCTGTCTGCTTGAGATAGCGAAGTGTGTCACATGCACCTACAGGAGGTGGCCATCCATGTTTTATGTGCCAGCTGAGGGGTGTCAACTGCCCTGGGATTAGAGACTTTGGGTGAGCAGGGCCAAACTGCAAGAACACAGGACTGCCATACTGAGTCAGACTGCTGTCGTTGACAGTGAAAGGATACAAGAAAGTGTGAATAGGGAAGAAAATACGAACAGAGTGATCTTTCCTGGGAATATCCTCCCAGCTCTCAGAAATCAGCATTTTAGAGGCTTTGAGGACATCATGTTTAATAATTTGATCATCGGTCTTGTCAAATCATTTATACTGTTGGTCTCCATTAAACCTGAGACAGTAAGTTCCACAATGTAATTGTGCTTTGTGGAAAAGAAGTCTTTGTCTAAGCTGCTGCTTGACAATTGATTTCAGGCTTCCCACTTTTTGCAGTTAGCTGTAGCAATCACCATTCTCTATGTGCATTCTCCCTTCACCTTCAGCCTTCTGATTTTATAGACTTCTATTATTTTCTTCTTTCTCATTTCTTCCCCAGTCTGAAGAGGTCTACAACATATAGCCTCTAGTTTTCAATCTGCTACGACATACTTCTAACTAGCCCTATTGCCTTTCTTGTTTCTTTTCTACATTAATACAGTCTTTCAAAGATAAAGGAGCAGGACCAGAACTATATAAAATATTTGCAACGCAAAAGTACTTTGAATTTATGCAGGGAATACTGATGTGTTGTGCTTTGCTCTGTTTTTCATAGGAATTCCTCTTTGCCTTTGAGTTTAACCCCAGCCAGCAACTAAGCACCACGCAGCCGCTCGATCACTCCCCCCCACCCAGTGGGATGGGGGAGAGAATCAGGATAAACCCCAAACCTCATGGGTTCCAAGAGGATACAGGTTACTTATACAAAAGAACAATTAAAAAGTGTATACACATCAGTAGTATAATATAATCATGCTTCATGATTTCCTGAAGCAAGTACTGGGTATAACCAAAGAAAAGCAAGCAGCTGTAATTCTTATCAATAGTCAGTTTGATAAGAAGGACTGAGGTCCAACAGGAAGTTCTCCTAAAGCAGAATCCTCCGACAGAAGGTAAATATTGAATAAAATTAAGCAAATATTGATCTCAATTTAACAGTAACATGCTTATATTGAAATCTAACAAGAGGAAACAGGCATCAACTTTCTATAATTAGTCAACTCTACAAAAAATCTAGCTTCTCTATTCTCTTTCCTCATTGCTTTGATTTATCAGACTCTGAAAATCTAGAGAAACTGAATTAAACCAAGCACCAGCCTCCAAAAGCCAGACCCCCCAGGATGAGGCTGTGCAGCCATCCCACCCAGCTCTGCCCAGGTCCCCCAGCCCCATCACATCCCGTTCCCCAGACACAGCCACAGAGGCACAGGACTTGTGCCACTCACATCCTGGCATGTCATACACAGAACGCACAGCCTCAGGGAATCCAGCTGCCTGCTCCAGGCCAGTTTTAGGTCATTTCACCTTTTCTGTTCTAAACTACTCCAGTGCTACCGATTGCTGTAAGCATTTCTCCTGTATCATTACCCACAGTCACCTCCCTCTGCCTGGTGATACATGGGTTGGCATGTGTTTTCATTCTGCATGTCCTGACATTCAGAGGTTACATTAATTAAACTTTCAGTTTTCATTTCCTGGTATGCTTGATGCCATGAAAGAGTATGAGAAACAGTTCATCAATCCTAATCCCTCATGAACGAAGCCTGGAGCGCTGAATATAACGTGTGTGTAGGAAGACTAGGACAGATATAGAGATTTTACAGTTAATTTTGCATCACAAGATTGGGTCTTCCTATTGTTCTGCAAAATATCTCTTTTCTGAGAGGTTTCATTTCCTTTTTGAATGTGTGCAGTTTGCTGCTCCTGCCTTTCCCACAAAGAGGAAGTGGGCAGAAAGAACGGGTAACACTATAGCAACAATAATGAATCATTGTGATGTTAGAAATATAAATATCATCATGAAACCACTTTCCAGTTTAGGCTACGATCAGAACTCTTTGTCTGTGATGTTGTGGCTGTATTCCTAATGCATTTTCTGTTTATTTGATCAACTCTTTTCCTTGTTTTTCTCTATCATCAGCTCTACTTTGGTCATGATGCGCTGGGGAAATTAATTTCACCAGTGGAACAGTCACTGGAAAATGATTGAGGATCATGACAGGTGTGAACCAAGCTAAATAATAGGACCAAGACTTTCAACTGCAGTCAAAAGATCAAGAAAATAGTAATTAAGAGAAACACAGGAAGTCTTACATACCTGCAAAGATGCTGACCCTCTTTCCCTCAGACACATTCTGTACTGAGCTATCTACGTAAGGATATTTTGTGCTTCTAAAGGAGAGGCAGAAGAAGTAACTCTAAGAGAAGCTGTACTTCAAAGACTTTATTGAGAAAATGTCCTGTACTGCGCACTGTTCCTACAGTGTGCTGACACTAATAATTTGGCAAAATTCACTTCTGCCATGATAGCCTACTCTGGTGCTCTCTGAGCAGAATAAGTACTCCTAGCAAAACTTTAGTTCTGCTGGAGTAATGGTCACTGGTAGGAACTCTTGTAGGAACAGCTAAAGTACTCTCAAATCATGTCACATCACTCCTTTTATGACATTCCTACCTCAGCAAGCTTGTAACAGTCCTGTTCTGGAAAGGAACGAGGACATTAAGTCCTTCCTGGAAGAGAAGAAAAAGACACATTTCTGTGAAGACTTTCACTGTGTGAGAGGAGACGTCCGTAGAAGCAGGCACGGTGCTGTCACAGCTACCTGACAGCAGTAAACTTGGACTTGGGTGCAATTTCTGATATTAAAAAAAAATGTCTAACGCAGTTCATTTTGCTAAGTGTATGCAGAAAATCACACACACACCTCTGTGATTTCCCATCAGTGGAAGCTCAACATTTGAACTGTGTGGCTGGCTAGTGAGACACACATTCATACATTTTGTCACAACCATTCATTTCAACAGTTTGACCTTCTCTCTGATTAGAAGGAGAGAATGAGCTAGCCATGTCCTGAAACTCTCCTTTACTGCAACAATTACTTGACAAAATAATATTTTATCAGGGACAGCCTGGTGT
Organism: Buteo buteo; assembly: GCF_964188355.1. Lineage (NCBI taxonomy): Eukaryota > Metazoa > Chordata > Aves > Accipitriformes > Accipitridae > Buteo > Buteo buteo. The sequence goes on from NC_134176.1 coordinate 19,568,136, forward strand.
GTGGTAGCATTTATTTCATTGGCAATGCTATTTTCTCATGTAGATGGCTACATGGTGGAGAAGGGCTCAGCCTGCCCAGGAAGGCAGCGATGTATGGCTATAACAGTGCTCCTTTGTGCTGTATGCTCTTCTGTTTCTAGATCTGCCTGCCCAAGCAAGCTCTGTGCCTCCCACCCGGGCATTCTGAGCACTCCAGAGCTGTAAAAGCTCGAAATGTCTCCAGGGCTATTAGAGCTGAGTCATATCTGCAGATATACTACTAAGCTGAGTGACCGGCTGCTTGGTGACCTGGGACCCTGCCTTGAGTGCCATTGCTGCTGCTTCCTTCTGCACCAGTCTGCACCCACAATGTTGTGCTGAGGTGGGCCGAAAGAGATATAATCTTCTGCAGAGCTCCTGGCAGGGTTACGTCCAATCCTAAAAGGCAATATAGATGTTGAAACTAATGATATAAGATATTTTGATAAAACAATAAACATAATTACCCAAGTACAGTCTACACTTTCTCATATATATATTGAGATTTTTTCCCCTCTCTAACTGGTTTGGAGAGTTATCAAACCTGGCAGACAGCACTCTCACCACTGTTTCAATGAGGCCGAAGGACAGGAGGGAGATACTGCTTCAAGAACTGCACGAGTCCCGTGCTCAGTCTGTGCCACCATAGGGATACAAAAGACTTGTGTAAGAGATTGTGCGTAACAGTTCTTAGCCTCTGAGAAAAGCCTTCTGAAAACCCAGTCTTGAAACACAGATACAGGTTAGTGTCATGCCGAGCGTGTGAATGGGATTTTTGAGGGTAGAAATACCAAAATCTTGGGACTTTCACTGATTTGGTTTTGGAGAGCATAAGACAAGCTGTTAGTTAGTGTATGTGAGGCAATGTCTGTATGTAACGCAGCGAAGTTCAACTCACAGTGAGTCACTGTTAAAACGTGTCTGGAGAGCTGGATACCTGTTACTGTCCTTCTCTCATTTCACATACATAAACCACATGTTCTGCCTTGAACAGAAACCTAGCTTAAGAAAAGCTTCCAATGTTAAGAAATACAAAATACGTAAGTAAAAAAAATGCTAAAGGGACAACATTGGATGAAAAATATAACAAAAATTCAATTTTAATAGACATCCTTATGGGTCTGTTGATACCTCTGCTATAATGTCTCTGTAGCCCTTAAATAATACATGACTCTTTGGGAGAGAGCCTCTGTAATTTTCATTATTGTAAGTTTTTCACATAAGATAATTTATGGAAACCTTGCCATTCTGCTTTATATAATTAAGGTTATATTTTATTTAAGGTTCATTCCAGGTCTTGTGTGAGAAATGTACACAGCCTTGTTACAGCTCCTGTGCTACCACAAAGTCCATGTATAAATATTTTATGCCTACATTCTGGTTTCCCTTCATAATTCTTATGTAGTTTTTGAAGCCTGAGGTGCTACATCCAGTGCCTTTCCATCACCCCTAGATAGATTTGTAAGTCTGTACACCTTCTGTGTTACTATAAGAATAGAACAGGGCTCAGTTTTGAAAATACCTTATTATTATTTTCAAACTTTTTTGTGACTTAGTTGAACAGTCATTTAAAGGTTTGTGTAGCTTTTATTTAGTCTTAAAACACAGAAACATTTATCTAATTAAATAATCTAAATTTTATTAACATGTTTCTATTTAATATTTACTTAAATATTAATTTTAATATATCATATAAGAAGGTACTCGAGCCCTGTGTATGGGTGCAACACCACATCTGTTCCAGCCTGAGCACCCATCAAAACCAGCCATCAATAGTTTGGCAGGCTCAAAAAGGCAGAATAATATCAGTAACTCTGCTGGGGCTGCAGAAGTGTTCAAGTGCTCGATTACATCTATACTACTACTTCCCAGCCCCTGGGAAGGCCGTAAGGGTTCAGTGCTGGCAGCTGTTTGCAAACGTGCTGCAGACACCAGCTCCCACCTCTCTCCTCCACAGAAACATCCAGCCCGGGCGGTGACACCAAGCCCAGCTCCGGCAGGGCTCAGGGCCCAATCTGGGTGTAAAACTGCGCGTGCGTGGCCCCAAGACAGCCTGAAACCCTGTGCCAAAATGCGCTTAGCAGCTGATACCTTGGTACGGGTATTGTAATAATGACGAGCGTTAGTTCTGTGGACATGTAGCATCAACTACAGTTCAGCGAGTGAAGCAGTCAGCGCTCCTGTCCCGCTGTCTCAGGCCCCTGGCAGAGGCTGCAGCCCTAAGGCCGCTGTCTAGGCGTATGGGGAACCAGCTTTTTGCTATTTCTGTTTGGAGAAATGAAAGCCCTATATTCTACAATACAAAAATAAAGTTCTATTTGATGCCTCGATAAAAGAAGAATGCTAAAGTAGTAGTGGTTTCTCTTGTTCAAAGTAAATAAATTAAAAATAATTAGATTGCTGTGTGCTGGAGGGATGCCCAGCCTGAGTCTCGAGGGGAGGGTGCGCCTGCTCGTCCAGCCTGACTGCACCAAAACCAGGCGACTCATCTGACCCTGCCACTAGCCAAGGCATCACAAAAGTCCTCTCCCTAGGGAGACACCAACACGCCTTGCAGAGGCTGGCAAAACTAAGTAGGTGTGACTCGAGTTCAAACTACAGCAAAGTGTTAGACCCCTGCCCCCAGCGGGTCAGCAGATTATTTAACACTAACTGGTTTTCCTTAAAACTATAACAGCTACAATATCATAAACTCCAAGCTACACACAAATTTATCGAAGGAACAAAAAGGAAATATGGTAGAACGAACTGATCCTTTCCATAGTTAAAAATGCCATGGCTGAGGAGGCAGTTTATATAATACAGCAAAAATAGCAGTATGACCAGTTCCATTCCATTAAAAAACACCATAAAAATAAAAATAAATCAAAATTTTAATCACAACAGAAATATGTTCAATTTGAAAGCCAAAGGCATACACTTTTGTATTTAAGGTCATTGAGAAATGCAGTAACAGTCTGATTTGCGATGTATGTTCGGTTAACATTTAGCACTGAAAGAAGTCTCCATAAAGACATATTTATAGGAAAAAATGCTTTAAAATATTGGCCTTCTCTTACTGATCCCAGAAGAGTATGTTCAGAAGACAAGTATACTGTATACACTGTATATATGAAGTGTCTGTGATGTGTTGAAGAACCAAAACCAGACCTAAAAATCTTGAAGTGTGACTGAAACAGGGATTAAAAAATATTTGTCTCAGTTCCTCACAGCAGAAGGAACTTAAGAGAACATGAATGGATTCACATATATGCAAAACTGAAATATATAAATCTCTGTGTCATGTGTATATATGATGAATACATACACATGTATATAAACCTTTTTTTTTTTTTTCTGTTGAATACTCTACCTTACTAACAATCAGCCATAACTTCAAGCCATAATTCATCTTGGCAGGATAATACTTTATCTGAATCGTGCATGTAATTAACACTGTTTCAAGGGTTTTCAGTCAGTCAGTCTGTGTAAACACCATAACTTCAGCTATTAAGGAATAGGAACATAATGTTGTGTACTAATTAAGCTATAGGTTCACCTACACTAAAATTTTCCTTTTAAATAGTACAAATCTGCTTGTATTTTAAGAGTTTTCAAAGGTTGGTTTAAATTTGCTTATTGTGAATTCTGTTCTTGATATATACAGCTTTTCTCTGGAGTAAGACTTTAGCATTTCTTCTCATTTACGGGTAAAACTAGGGGAAGTAAGGCAGGTTTTTTGGTTTCCCCCAGTGGAAAAAAACAAGTGAGAAAATGTGGTGTCTGTATCGTCTTGGTAACATGAGCCTGGGGAAATGCTGTTAGTGGCATTTTAGTGAAGGGGATTTTGTAAAATTAAAGTTTTCCCTGGCTTTAAATACCAACACAATAAGAGCAATTTTATGCAACAGTGTCACTTGTGGTTCAGCTAAAGCAGAAAGACCTTGGCTGTGAGTGTTAAGCTCAAAAAAGTAAAGAAAAGAAAAAAAACCCTCCAGCATTACAGGCTGGAAGGAAGCTGGGGACAGATAAGGAAAACTCATTTTTGGTAACATGAAGAAATAGTATATGTGCATGTGTGTTTGTGTGTGATTACATTTTCCTAACCAATTTCAAGCCTTATCTTGATGGCAGAGAGGAAGGTTGGGACCCATCGCTACCAGAACCACCACGTGTCAGGGGCCTCAGCATTGCTACCTCCAAGGAACAGGAAACTTCATCCAGAAAATTAGCTTGGCCTGGTGCTTGGATACATCAAACTGAAGGACAGCTCAAAGGAGCATAGCATAAAAGACAGCACAAACACTGCTTTAGTTCCTTGGAGACTGACAGAAAACCCTCAAAAGCTAAGAATAAAGACAAAAAATTCACAGCTCCCAAGCAGGTGCTGCGGGGACTGCAAATGCAAAGCAAAGACCATGAGCTCACATCATACAGAAAAGGCTGTTGGTATGGTATGTGGCAAGATTTTTTAAATATTCTGTAAAAAAAAGGAAGCAGATGTTAATGTTGTGATTAAAATTATGAAAACTGGTAGACAGTGCTGACAGCAAATGTTATCAGAGATTGCAGTGAATATTTATCACCGGAGAACTGGTGACGTAGAACTGCCGATTCTGTGAGCACTTGTGATGAGCATATGATGAGTATGATGATCTCAAAAACCAGGAGTTATGAAGGGGGGCAAAGGCTATTTCTCACCCTTTTTGACATTTTAAAAGCAAAAACTTATGCTGTGGGGGCTCATAGCTGAACATTTGGGAATAAAAGCTGAGTCTGCAAAATAATCACAGAATTATAGAATGGTTTGGGTTGGAAGAGACCTTTAAAGATCATCTAGTCCAACACCCTGCCATGGGCAGGGACATCTTTCATTAGATCAGGTTGCTCAAAGCCCCATCCAACCTGAATAATGTCAGGCTACTCCAAAGAGTACATCACCTACAAAAGAATTATTGCCACCAGGTGCAAAAATGTCATGACAAATTTAGGACACTATACAGAAGAAAAAAAAAAATCAGAGAAATGTTAGTGACAGCAATAGAGAGCACAGTGAATTTTGGCTTGGAGAAAAGAGTAAGTCATTGCCAAACAGTGTGCGCCAGTATCTGCACAACGACAAGGCATAGAGTTTTGTTTCTAAATGTCTGGCTTTTTCAAAAGGTGAGGACTTGCTACGCCCCTGGCTCACAGATGTCCTAAATGAAATGCACCTGCCCCTTGTGTGAAGCCAGAGATGCTCTTTTAGTGACAGGTCTAGTGGCATATGTCTGTAAGACAAGCCTAAGTTAAATGATCCAGCCTACTCATAGGATTTCACAGGTCCAAACATTTATGTAAAAAACAACCTATACGTAAAATAGGACAGGGAGGTTCACACTGCACTATTCCAAATCCTCCATAGCAACTTTGTCTTGCTGTCAAAGTATTGTGCCATTGCAAATGTTAAAAAAACCCCAACGCTGCAAGGACTGATGCTCTTCTTACCTATCTCGATGATGACCAGTCTTGCTCTCTGTGCATCAGGCATACTCAAAACCTCAGCATCAGCTGCCTTACCCACACAAACAATTAAACAAGACAAGCATGCAGAGGAGGCTAGAATTGAATGAGATTGTAACAAGATGATAAAGAGTGGTCAAAAGCTGCAAAGCTACGCATTTCCTGATGTAACCAGGCAAGTGATGTACTAAGGACATCCAAAATCAGAGGATGGCTGAGGTTGGAAGGGGCCTCTGGAGACTCGCTAGTCCAGCCCCCCAGCTCAGAGCAGGGCTTCCCATCCACAGCAGGTATCCAGTCGGATGTAAATTCATCTAGAGGATGAAAGGGCTGCCAGGCTTTTCAGTCAGATACTTATAGATTCATGGAAACAAAATCATACTTTAATGATGTCTGGAAACAGAGATGTTCATACATGCAAAGATAAAACTGAAGTGAATCCTTTCAGAAGTAAAATTGTGAAACTGCTTCTGAAATTCTTTTGATTAAAGGTTAAACGCTCAATAGTAGCCTTTGAGAGACACACGGAAACTCTTTATTTACTTTTTAACTGCTTTATGAGGTTTCTCTCTGCAAGCTTAACTGAACTGATAGCTTTTGTTTGTGAGAAAACACTGCACTGTTGGAAATGTAAGCCGTTTCAGAGGGGCTTTCACCTCTGCCCGCGGGTATCTGCAGCTACCTGGCCCAGCAAAGGAGATTCCTACCAGAGCTCAGTATTTGTGAGCCTCCAGGAGAAGCAAGCTCTTCTCTGAGCGATTACTTGAAGGCAATCACCGAGTTGAAATCATAAGGCTGAAACATGTAAGAGTAAAAACTTTGGGGGGAAATGCCTGGCTGAACTTTAAAGAGATTACATGGACTGTGGAGTGCAACATACACACTTACTTTCTTAAAGTCTGAAAGACCTAACCTAGGGTTATGTCCTGGCCTCTGCACTAAGAAACAGTCACTTAAGAAAGGCCCATCATTTCAAACATTGGAGTTAAATGAAAGAAAGACATTTTAAAAAGCACAAAGAGAAATAAATTGCAAGAATCATCCTAGAGATTTCAGATTATTTTGGAAGATGGCTTTTCCCAGTCTTTCCGAAGCTGTTAAGCCTGGAAGCAGAGAGGTTCAGCTGTTGGCAGCCTGTGTACAATGCCCTCCTTTGTAAATACCTTTTTCACAGATGTGTCGTCGTCTACTTGATACTTTTAATGCTGATCAGTTAAATAACTACAGTTAATGAAAATGATTTTACAGATTCTGCTTATTAAAATGGTGAAGCCAAGAAAGCTTTTACTATGTATGTTTATCCCAGGAACTGAAGTATCACCTAATTAGTTCATAATGTATTCTGCCAGGGGAAGAAGAAATGCACAAACAACTCTAAATACAAATTACTTTTTTCATTTTAAAAACCTTGGGAAAAAGTTACCATGAAATGGCAAAGCAAAGTCCTGGCTCTTCTAGAAGTGCTGAAGATGTCACCTGTACTGGTAATAGGTTTAAATGCTTCTAACCTCATCATTCACACTGCTTGTTCCCCAGCTGAACAGCATGCTTGACTTTGGAAAAGAAGCTCAGAATTAAATATTAGGATTTCTCAGGAGTGTAAGCAACCAGTGCCATGGCTAACTGTGTAAAAACAACTCTGAAAGTTTTGAGGCCATTTATCAAGTCCTTTCTGCGCTAAAAGGACTCTGTGCAGTCTTTTGTCTCTCTGTAATGGCTTCCTGGAAGCCATGTCCAAACCAGTTTGCCATACATGAAAAGGAAATAGTGCTTTGATACAGCATATAATGCACATGCTGAAAAATAGGTGCAAAAGCCTGTGTCACAAAGGAATCTCTTTAAAAATAAAAAGCCTGTTAGTGAAGTAGTTGAAGAGGGAGTTTATCAGACTTCCATTAGAGACTCGTTTTCTTCTGAAAACAAGGCTTGTGAACTACAAAGAAAAAATATTTTTTTTTCTTTTCTTTTTTACCCAACCAGGAGGTGAAGAAATTAATGGCTTCAAAGTCACAGCAACTTTCTTAACAGGTAGAGAAATAAGTGACATTCTCCAAAGGACGGTTTTAAATGAATGGGAAAAGATTAATCTTTTATGTTATTGTGTTTTAAAAGAATTCTCAACATCTATGATGCAGAACGATATAGACAGAGAAAAATTAACCCTGTTTCAACAGAATAGGGAGACCATAACTGCCAAACTCCCACGAGTGCAAAATAAGGAGAAAAAAACCCCAAAACCGAAACACACCAGGCTGTTGTTAGGAGTACAGTATGATTTGAATATGTACTAACGTTAAAATGCTGAATGACCAAGTTAGCTGGTCCCGTACAAAAGTATTTTGTGAAATAACAAAAGGGAGCTGTAGACCAAAAATTGGCTAGTAATTATTCCAATGCACTCAGCTTCATCAAGGCTATTACAGCTCCTGAGATGCTGATATTTTAATGAAAACTATGACTGAACTGGTGATGCCATATTTTGCTGTATGCTGAGTATTGCTGCCTTCCAGGATGTCTGGGAACACCTGAAAATCTGTATCACACACACTGGCTTTGACCAAAACCCACCACTGGCCTCCCAGAAAGTGAAAATTGGCTAAAATACTTCTTGCTCAGTATATAATTTTTTTTTGTAGTTTAAAGATGTGATTTTAAAGTTTGACTTTGAATAAAATTTTGCTTTAAAGAATGTTACAATGAATGTTTTCTTAGAAGCAGTTAAAGCATAACTAACAACAAACTAAAACTAGCCACCAGCTGTATTGCAGTCCCAAGAGTGATGTTTTACTTAGAAATACGACAATGACATTCTTTACCAGATGCATGTCTGGGCTTGCTAAAACATGTTTTTAGCTAATCTTGACATGTTTATGGCTTTATGATTTATCTTTTACAAAATGCACCATGAACAGAAGCACTGGAATAACAAGCTTTAAGTATATTCAAATGTTAAATCCTTCTGGTTAAGCTAAGAAACCAAGCATCCAATGTTGTCCATGAGTAAGAGGTATTTTAAGTATCCAGTGCAAAATATAACATAAAATCCACTCTTACTTGAACATTTAATGACTACTCAGGAACAGTATATACAGTTCAGGGAAAGAGGAATGAAGATGCCCTGATGAGTGAACAGCAGACTAAACCCCATCCATCTCTGTGAATGTGCATTGACGGGTAAGTCCAAGGACATTAAGGCACCCTGCCACCCCAAAGACATTTTCTTTTGTGTAAGATCTGTTAATTGCCCATGTAATAGCAATGGTAAGGCATCATCACACAGAAGATCTGAATACATTCAGATAACCATTGGCTAGCAGTGGCAGCGGTTTCATATGCATGTTATAGCTGATTCATATTCTCTTCCTTGTATCTTCTGCCTTCGTATTGTGGTTTTGAATATCAAGATCTTTTTAACATCCACTTACAAGCCTCACAGCTGACAGCACAATATTTAAAGCTGAAGAGGTTTTAGCAGACTTTCTACTGAAGAGGTAACTTTCAAAAAACCTGACACCTAGCTTAAAGAACTACCTCAAGAATTGCACTGCCAGTAACTGGTCTAGCTACTTGAACATCTGCGTGTCATTACCATATAACCCATGCAGTATTTATCAGTGAGGAAGGCCTAGCAATACCTTCACGTCTTTCCCAAATCCTGGGGTGGGTGCAGCCTGTAGTTTACCATGTTTGGTTAGATCTTCACTAACTAAGCAGACGAGCTTATTGAAAGTCATATTAATTTCCACTTCCATGTCATTTAGTAAACTTGTCTTCAAAAAGACCTGGCTGTTGCTCAGGTAAATTGGAAACTCTATTTTTTCACTCTGGCAATGAGTTTTACTTATTTCTTAAATACTGTTTCCTATTGTTCACTTCTGCTGTTTTGTGCCACCAGGTATATTTATAAAACAAACCAACAGAAAATTGTTAGGTGAACTACTGGTGCTGAAGTTAAGCATCAGTCTTTACATGAGCAGTAGAGGTGACAGAAAATTTCAGAAAAGGAATGACAATATTCCATTTAAAACCATATAATTTATACAATTCCCAGGAATAAAAATGTCAAACAGGATTCCTGATCAGCTTCTGTAATGCTAGGAGGGAAATTATCTACTTGTACTTGATGCTGGTCTGCCAGACAACAAACTGGAGCACAAACAGTTTGGAACTGGCACGCTTTTTTAGAGTCACAGGGCAAAACCACACGGGTGCTAAAGGGTTTTGTTTTATCCAGGAAGTTCCCTCTTTTGCCCAGGCATCCTCTTAGACTTTCCTTAATGGCAGGTATGACAGCTTAAAGAATAGAGAAAAAACAGAGTGTCAGCATCTTCTCAGCCCAGATCCTTCATGTTGGTCAAAAAAGATTGCCCAAACTGATGCACTATATCCTTGGCTATTTTGGAAATGAGGTTTTCACATGCTTGTCACTCAGAAGAGCTATATAATTGAAAGGAGGCATTGAATATTCCCTCCAGACACACTGGTTCCAGGCAGCACAGGTGGAGGGTGTGCCCAGCCTTTACTTTGCAACAGGTCTCCATTTTCAGAATCTGGAGTCTTTGGGTTTTAAAATCCTACTGCACTGCAGCAACTTTGCTAAAGCAGATGCAGGTGTGTCTGTTCTGCTCTCTTCTGAATGATGATCATGTCAGGGTCATGTTTATTTATAGATGCAATGCATTTTGCCATAAGAGTTTGCATGCAGTCTGGTAATGTATTTATTATTTATTCTTTAGATGGGGAGGCAATGCAGTAGGATATAAAAAAAATCCTCTATAAGTGGTTGTTACTTGATTATGTACAGATACAACCAGTTCAAATCTGTATTAATTTTTATTGAAGACGTTGGATAATCCCAATGAATAAAATCAATGGATGATACTAAACTATTAGCTAATAATCCACTGTATAAGAAGCATCACAGGATTGAAGTCTAACCTTATGATCTCTGGACTTTCTTTCAAATATATAATAATGCAGAGTTGAAAGGCTTTGCCACAACTGTTTTATCTATTGCAACATCCAAAGTAATTAAGAAGCACTTTTAAATGGCCTTTTCTTCTCAGCTGGAATATTTTAATCCCTGTCTTTTGGGGGGCTAAGTAATTTTTCAGTCAGAAACATTTTTTTTTTTTTTAATAATCATTATACCTGTATTCAGGTCTCAGTCTCTGGCTTAAGATATCATTCATGATGAACAGTTCAGCAGTAAACATCTGTTCACAACCATTTCAAAGCCGCCTTTGATTATAGAAAGAAGCCTCAAATGATCTGCCTTTGAAAATGGATTACAGACAGGGCAAACTGTCCTCATAGACCTTTTCCATGCTCTTGGAAAATCTGTAGGGAAATGTCAGTACATATGTGACAGGCGTTTCACAAATTTTGTGTTAAAAATCTTCAAACTCCAACAAAATGCGTCTTAGTAAATGCTGCTGTGCCTCAGAAAATGCTTCCACCTCCTAGATGTTAAGCTTCATGTTGCTTCTGTCATTGATGAAGCAAAAGCTTTCAACAAATTGCTTCACAAGTTATTTAAAATGTCCCCTCTCTGTTCAGAATTTTTGCTATATGCGTCTTCTTAAAAGGCTTTGAAGTACTTTGGCTCTTCAGCAACTCTTTTGTCTTTCAGACCTGAAGACTGAGTTACTTAGAGAAAATGTCTAAAATTTCACTGAAAATTTCAAACTGCATTTGGTGACCTGCCACCATAGCTGCCTATCACTGAACCTCCTTGTCTGAAACACTTTTCTTTTTAAGGGTATTTGTGCTGGTTGTTACAGTGGAAGCCTCCTGGCTTGGAAACTGAGTTGTTATCTGCCTACTGTCTTAGTAAGTCCTTTTTGGCTGCTTGTAAAAACCAACATTCACTACCTCAAAATTCCCACTTCATCTGAGGAATGATACATTGCCTTTAAAAATGCTTTCCATATAAATGTATCTGGATCTAAAATGTTGACTGGTGAAGACATATTGGTTACATAGATTATAAAAATATTAAATAATACAAACAAAAATTATTTTATTAGGTGATAATATGTAGCGTTTTACAGCTGTTTGATAAAAGCATCTCCCTTCCAAACTATGGTAACATGGTGTGTGAGATGATTTTTATATCATTTATTTCATACTCTGAGTGTCCTTTTAAACACCCTTGTCAGGCATGACCAGCGATGGAGGGTGAACAATATATTGACTTCTGCAGGACTGCCAGTGTGTAGTTTCTGGAAGGCTTTAAAAGTCATTATCCAGCTATTGAGAATGAAGAGAAGAAATAATAATAAATCACAGCTTTTGCTCTTCATGTAGTTGATCAATTGCTCTCCTGGTTGCACGCTGCCTTTCACTTTTAGACCTTTTTGCCCTTTGTTATCTATTTGCCTGTGCAAATTTGTTACTTGGTTCAAACCATTATACAGATTCACCAGAACATTTTTCCAACAAGAGTTCAGACCAAGAGCGGTCTATCCCCTTGCTGTCTGGGTAGCCATCACTGATTGATGGAGGTAAAGTGATGAATTGTTTTTAGGAGCTGCTTTCTAGACATCTACATTTCCACATTACATTCCAGCTCCTAGGGAGGATAATTTGTCCTTCTGTTTGAAAACTGCTGCTTTTGAGTACAGCCCCAGCCTGAGCAGCCCTTTACTGCCTTCTCTTCCATGTGACCACACAAGGAAGGGAAAGTTTGCCAACTGCAAAATGTTTATGTTCTTTTCCACAACTTATAAAAATGCATTTCCTCATCTCTTGTAAACCAGACCTAATCCTTATTCCTACCTAAAAGACTGTATAAAGATAGAACAACGTACTTGGCATTCCTACCTCATTTCTTATCACTGCGCATAAGGTCTCACACCCAAAGAGCGCATATATTCTAGATAAAGAACACAATATGATAGGTACATGCTTCCCAGACTTAATTTAATAGAAACATCAATGTCATGGGAAAGATAAATGAATTAAATAAGAAGACAGAGCATGGGTCAATATGACTATATGCATGTGCAATTTCTTCCCCAAAAACTTATTGGCAGTAATTAAGAGAAGAAGCTAGTTAAGTCTTTCAATTCAACAAGAAGCTTTGGCATTAGCAAATACTTACTCTGTGTTAATCTGAACACCAAGGAGAATTCTGAATTATCAGTAGTTCCTTTCACATTTGCAGCCCCTTCCTTACTGAAGCACTTCCATATAAATTGTCCTTGCCATCTCCTTCCCATCCTTGCAAGAAACACCCTTCTGTTTCAGTAGGCTGAAAGTCAGAGGGAGTTAACCAAAATGGATCTAATCAGTTGAGGCTGAAAATATAGTTCTTAAAATCATATTAAATGCTTGAATTTCATGGCTTATTACATTTATTTCCAGTAGGCAGGAAAATCCAGTTGACCAAACAGTAATTACACAGCAGTTTTAGCCCGATTTCTGTACACTTTGTACATGATGGTGTATCAGAGAAATTCACTGTGCAATCAGATTTTGGCCTTGATACAAACCACATTCTACAAATTAGACATAAATCTATTAAGATAAATCGAATTATATTGGTTTTGCAGCAATACGAGTGAGGTAAAATTTGATCCACAGCCCTGGGATTCATTGGAAGCTACCTATTTATAATAAAAATATCTTAGTAGATAGAAGCATAAATACTAAAAATAGAATGGTTACTTTTGCCAGCATTTTATCTTGCCTACAAATTGGGGGTTTGCCTGCTGCTATTGACGTGAAATTCCTGGAAATTGCTACTTGGGAAGTGAAGTTTTGCCATTAATTTTTGTGATGAGAGCAGGTATCATACTGCAGAAACAAACTATGGAAAGCAAAGGAATAGTGTAGATCGAGAACCATATACACTGATGTTGTGTGCTACTCTTGTCTTTCCCTAGGTTTGTATAACCTTGCTCAAGACCATTCAGCTTCTTAAAACCTGACAGCTGATTCTGAGGAATGAATGAAGAAGCTACATAACATCCGATGATGATTTGAGGACTCTGTGTAAAGATAAGTAAGTTCAAAGATAAGTTTGCAATTGTATAAAATTGCATGCCTCAACATGTAGCAACTCAGCTTAGGGCTGACACATATCAACCTCCTCTCTGGAGTAAATAAAGAAACAGAATAACACAAAGAAGAACTTGACTTCAATAACCAAATTCTGGGTAGCTGATGAAGATGCCAAGAAGCGTCTAAAGCCAGAAAATAATAAGTTTAATTCCTTTCCTTCTCAGGGAGGGAACAATGTGTGATGGTAGGACCTGCAAAGGAACAAACAGAACTGTTTTAGAGGAAAAAAATGAAGGCCCCTCATGTTACCTACATTTAAACTGACCTTTACAGCACTATGTGAAATGTGTCAGGCTCCTGACATCCCTTGAATGTATCTTGAATATAAGGTGCCATCAGATACACCTTCACGACAACTAGATAGCTTTCACAAAGAACCACAAGCCACGTGTCTCCATGGACTTTAGAGAAAGCCAAGAATAGGGGAAGGACTAAATCACAATTGTTTTAAAAAAGTATGAGGTTGCACACCTGATTAGAGGACTGGAAACAATATAACCAAGAAAAAATCATCAAATATCTACTTGAAAACATCTCTGTTCAGACTCTAACTCAGGGTTTCACTTTAGGTGCCAGAACTATGGACGCAGCCTCATAAACATTCTGCTCCAAGAATTACTTCACATCCAAACTTCCATTTCTTCCTATCTTCCTTCTTTACTCGATACCAATGAGTCCATCTGAGCCTGCAAAGTGAAGCCAGCTTAGTTCTTTATTTTTTATCACTATGTTGCTGTCAGCAAAAATGTAAAAGAGAGATTCTGTACATTGATATAGACAGGAGATCTTCTGAATGTGCCGATTCCTCAGGAATTAGTATTGGGACCAGTTTTATTCAGCAGCTTTACCAATGACTGGGAGGAGAGAGTGCACTGGGACATCCCCAGGTTTGTGGATGACACTAAGTTTGTTTGGGTAATCAAATGCCACTGATAGCCAGGAAGGATTTCACAGAACAGAGTGAGTTTGCAGAAAGGTAGCAGATGAACTTCAGTGTAGAAATGTAGGGAAACATAGCAAGGGAAAAATAACCTAAATCATGACTATAGAATGCTGAACTCAGACCTGGCCATTTCACCATGGGAGGAAGATCCTGGAGTCACCATTGACATTTCTATGAAATTACTGTCTCAATGTGCAGCAACACTCGGGGGGTGGGGGGGGTGGGGGGAGCAAGCCAGAAAAAGGGCACTGAAAATAGAAACAAGGGCATCATTTGGATGCCATGTAAGAATCTTGGTGTAAACACCTTGAACTGCATTCAGTTCTGGTCTCTGCATCTCAAGGAGATACTGGGGTTAAAGAAGATACAAAGAAGGATGACTAAAGTGATTACGGGAATGGAGTAACTTTTTTATGAGGAAAAACTTCTCTTTTTAGAAAGTAATGAGCTGAGGCTGGATATGATTAAGGGTTGCAAAATCTATGCAGTAGAAAAGCTGAGCTGGGGTATGGTATAGACCAAATTCTGAAATACCAGATCTAACATATCGTTCAATGAAACAAGTAAGAAACTGCTTTAAAACTTAAAGAAAGTTCTTTTTTTACACAAAGGGTTCGAAAAGGTATAATATACTTCCATTTCACCAAGTTTATTAGAGATCTGCCGCACACATTTCTTTTCTAATTTGTATTTGGACGTGAGAACAGCCATAGCTGTAAGAACAGAAATAATAAACTCCCTCCTATTAAGATAAATTCAGTGTAATGCACACCAAATAAGAAAATGAAGGCATTATTAGCATTGATGAGGGGCAGGCTCAAGGACTTTGAAGCTTCAAAGCCAGTTTTGAGCTGCACCACTATTCTGAGTTACAACATACCAACTTTAGCAGTTCTTGCTCAGAGACCTCACTGCGTCAAGCCTTGCTAAATGCTGTTGCAGTTTTGCTATTTGATTACATGGATTTCTGTAATCTGACAGGTTAAAAGCTACAGATCCATGGTTTCACATAACTGGCAGGTGGTGGCATACGTTGGGGAAGCAGGAAAGAAAGAGGATGCAGAAGGAGCTTGGCATGAGGATACATGACCTGATGTAAAGAGCTTAGATCCGAGTCTAAACATCCCAATATTAAGGCTGAAAAAGACTGGGACTTGGATCTCCAGGACCTGACAGACGCTGGCTCCATATCAACATAGGGCATCTTTTACCAAATCCTTTATACTTTCAGGTGATGGCAAATTTGAGTGCAGGACTCCAGGGCAAGTGGGTCCCACTTACCAAGTTCTGTCCAAGCCCCATTGCTGCAGTTATGCCAGCATTGCCAGCATAAATACAGAAGTTGTCAGCTATACTGACAAAAAAATGTAGCTTTCTCAATTTACACTGAAATTGGATAAGCATTTATCTCAGTGGCAATGGCAGTAGAAGCAGCTTTTGCCCACTTAACCCTGGCGTTGGCTTTCTTGTCGTGCCAGTGCAATTGTCTGTGGCTGCACATTGATCCAGAGGAGAGGTTAAAAATAACCCTTTTGTCAGAGTATTTTTAACCAGATGAGTTCCTTGACCCAGCTAATTGCATAGCCCCACAAGAAGTAGGTAGGTGGAAGAGAGGAGGTGGTTCTGGGTGTTGGATGTGGAAGGGATTTGGGGCTATGGGGTGCAGCGCTGCCTCTGAAGAAAGATGCACAATGTTAGGAAAGTGGTGTTTTCACCAGACCAGCTCCTGGTGAGTAAGTGATTCATCAGATGCTTTTGGTTTTGGATATGCTGTCCTCTCATTCCTGGAAACTGTTGTTTTCTGAAGGTATATTTCCTTCGGTTCCTGCTCACCAGGGGAGGCTCAGAGAGATGAGCTCTTCCCGTGCTGCTGCTGGTGCTGGCAGAACTCCCCTCCGGAGGACTGGAGAGATAGCACTGGAGGCCTTTTCAAATGGGTGTTGCTACGGGCAACTGTATATAGGAGAATGTAGGCAGAGGAAGAGAAAGCCAGGGGGATGAAGTAGAAACAACAGCCCAGCAGGAACAGCTCTCAGAGCGGGTATAAATGCTGATAAAATGGCAACTCAAGCGGTCTACCAGCAATTGCAAAAAACTCACAGCCAATGCACCAATGGGCTAAAAGTTATCACTCCTGGCAGCAGATGTGAGTTTTCATGCTTCCTAAAATGAGGGCACAGAGGTGCCTGTTCCTCTGAGGATGGGGAGCAGATGGAGAGGTGTAGAGACGCAGCAAGGCAGTCAGCTCTGCAGCTTCCTCTGCTGTCTTCTCTCCTCTCATGAAACATAAGGAAGAGCTGACATCTGCAGAGGGAGAGTTGTCCATCATGATCCATTTACTAGCTTCCTCATATCTAGCTGGGCACAATTTTTTTTTTTATTTTGGAACCATCAGGGAAATTCACGTTTAGTTTCTCTAAAGGCACTTGCAGAGTATCTGACAGGAATTTCTACAAGACAGTTTAGTCTGAGCAGTTTAGCTGTCCAGGAAAAGAGCAGGTAACCTTCTATGCAACCCTCCATTGAAGAAAAACGTTAGTTCTTTCCATTAACACAGAAAGTAGCAGAAACAGCTACTATACACCTCAGTTTAAAAGCTGACTGTCACCTCCAGTTGCTTTGCAGTTGCATTTAGGAGTCTAAGATGGACGACTCCATGCATGCCACCATGCCCCAGCTTTGGTAACCTTCCTATGACTGTATGGCACTGAGTCAGAAAGCACTGTGAAAGCAAGATATCAGGTATGTCAATGCTACTGCTGGAAACCCAGGACAGAACAGTTTTTCCTCTGCGTCCTCCAGTTTGCCTTCCCCTGCTGCCCCGGTCTCACCCTTGAATACTGGCGCAGGGGAGCCAGGAGTGCAATACTGCTGCTTCCGTCTCAAAGGCCACCTGGACAATCAACTAATTGATTTTTCTTAATTTAATATTCCATCCCGTTGCTGTTGCCTTTCTCTTCCCAGATCCAAGATAAAGTATTACCTTGCTTGCCTGTTTTAGTTTTCCTTAAGTACTTCGCTGACAGAGGTCCGGCCAGCTTGGGAGGAGGGGGCTGAACTAGGACATTATACAGCTAGGGTCCTTCAGGACACACTTGTCCAGATTAGACTCCATCCACCTCTGGTTTATATGAAGGCAGTTTGGCTAAATCAACCTTTTTTCAAATACAACAGATTACTCACTTTTTAACACAAACCCAAATGAGACTAAAGACTCCTGGGATCTCATTCAGCCAAACATTATTCATGCATAGCTTTGAGTTTCATGCATTATGACATTTGTTTCTAAGGCAAGAAATCAATTGCAAAGATACACAAGAACTTATCCTGAAATTTGCAAGCACCTTTTTAATTTCATATCATTTATTTTAGTCTGCTATATCCCAGAGGGTAGAAGCAAGCTCTGTGAAGAAGTTACAGTGAAATAGTCATTGCCAGTTTATATTTCATTGCCATATTTTTCAGTGAAGGATGATTTTATTCAAGCCCAACTTTAATAAACTGAACTAAATCATACCAGGAACTGTCACATCTTCAGGTCTCCAATTATTTTCTAGCATCATTAACCATGTACAGAAAGAAGTCTGCTAGCACCTCATGGAAAAAACTGAGACATCTTCTAATTAGGTGTGATTCTACCTGAAGACAACATCCACCTTTCCAGCCCCTGTTTTTTCTCTTCTTACATTTGATACAGGCATAGTCTGCTAGCAACGAACAATCTCACTTTGTTAAGATCTCAAGCTTCTCTTCCCTACTATTTATGTGCACATAAACTAACTGGAACATTGCAAGAGAGAATTAAAGCTTTATATAGGAAATACAGAACAGGGCAAGATTTCTCTTTAAAGCAGATGTACAGCACATGCACATCCACAGATGAAGCACACTGGATAAGATGCAATTGTTGACACCAATAATTAAGAAGTAATTTCTAACATTTCCCGCTGTAGAACAAGTGAACAATTCCATTAATGCAAGTAGGGTCTTGTCAATTTAAAGTAGCAAGATGCAGGAAACCACCATATTTCCTCTTCATGGAAAGTTAAGCATGTTTCCATGGGCAATGGACACTTTTCAGTCTTATACCCACACCCTAAAACTTCTGTTTTTCTGACAAAGTTTCTTCCTGCCTTTCAGGATGAATCCCACTGAATGTCAATGAGCAATATTGAACTGCTATGAAAAGATGCTTCCTTTTAGCTTGACAGATAGAAATTAGAGCCTTGCAGTGAAATATGCACAGATGGTGTGGGGCTTATGCCTTGAAAAAAGTGAAGTGGTGACAGCAAACAGGAACTTCAACTCTTTTTAAAAGAAAAACAGTTTCTGATGGAACATGCAGATAAGAAGTGAATGTTCAATGTGTGCAGTGAGGCTGAGTCTCAAACACACAGACTTCCCCTGGAGTTTCTCACCAAAAGGTGAATGACTGAAAATATTGTCACTGCTTTCAAAAACTTACACATTTGCTTAGTTTATCCTATGGTGGGAAATTACTGGCTTGAAGCCATGACAGATTGAATTGCATGGGTATGTCTTTGAAAGACAGATGAATAAACCGATGGATGGCCATTCAGTCCCACTGATGATTTTTTAGCGCACTTTCAGTTACAATGGATGGGTCTGAAATTTTCTTTCAGTGATACAGAAATCTGATGCTCTGTGGTTTTGGTTTTCTTTTATTTAAAAGGTTTAAGTTGATCCTGATAAAATCACAACTGGTTGTCCCAGAGATAAATTTTGTCTCTATAATTCAAGTCAAAACCAACTCAAAAGTCAAGTATTTCTTTTTCTTCTTCAATGTTAATAACACAGTCATAGCATACTGAATATGAGAAAAACAACAAGAACAACAAAGCATTTCAGTAATTGCCATATGTGGACCTTCTGAGGGGGTTTTCAGTTATTTTGCAGTTAGTGAAAACAGGTATGAGTCCTGCTTTTATATCTGGGCAGATTCTCAGGCAGCAATATACAATGCCATAATATTTTGGCTGCAAACACTACAGAAAAATGATGATTTAAAAAATATTTCCATTTAACAATCACCGTGCCTGCCACAATAATGTGTTCATCAGCATATGGAATGGCAATTACAGGCTAGAGGAAAACATTAAACATTAAATTAGCTTTCTTTCTATGATTTAGACTGTCCCTGGAGACAAATATCTTCCACAGAGCATCTTGTATTTTGATGCCTAGAATGCAGAGAAATATGGGAGGAGTCACGTTTTTCCCCACGTATCACATGAAGTTCAGAAAACATGGCAAATAGAAAAAGGAAAAACTGTTCCTGTCTGAAAGGGAACATATTATGTAAGATAGAATATTATGTTTAAAGCAATAAAATTATTTAGATTAAGAAAAATAATATGTAGTTGTTTACTTTCAGTTATATCAATATTCTTGCTGGCAATTCATCTTGACATGGGAAGGTAATGAAATGTTCAGCAGGCAAAAAAATCGTTCTTCATAAATTCTGAATGAAAGAATCCCCAGCTGTAAATGGTGATGGGCAAATTGTACCTTAACTCCAATAGCTAAAATGAAACATTGAAAGCCTGAGCTGAGCAAACCACACAAACCAATCTGCTAGACTGGCTATCTCTAAAATCAGGTTTTTGTTCCTCATGTGGTCACAAAAGCATCACACACTCTCCTTTTTTATAAATTAGAATGAACTCAAGACTTTCCTTAGAAAACAAGTTTCATGATACTCTACTATTCCCATGACTCTTCCCTAAAACTTTATCTTCTCTCCCTATTCTTTGTATGTAGTTTGAAGCAGGAAAGACAAAGCATAGACTTGACCAAGGGACAGATACCTGGAGAAGAGTTTACGAATATATCTCAGGTGTCCTATTTAAAAAAGTAGATAAAATGAAAAAAGGTAAGCAATGAAGCAGGTTATTAAAGAGAGTCTGTCATAACAAACAACTGTCAGTGCCCTGACATTACTTACTCTCAAACCAGGTGCGGCAATAGGCACAGAATTTACAAAATGTTTCTCTGCAATTTTAAACCTGTATGAGGTGAGCTAAAGAAACCGCTTCATTCAGTTACATGCACAAAACCCCCCTGCACTTTGAGAAAAATCTCAGCTTGGCTGAAATCAATGGCAAAGCACCACCTTGAAAACTGAAGAAGCTAATGAAAATGATGATTAACAAGGTTTAACACTAGTATTTATTTGTACTTTTCATAACTCGTAAACTCAAATATTAAATTCCATTACGCATGTGATTAAACTGAACCTCACTGTGGTTGTATTAGATAATTAAGCATTTTGGCCTAATTTGGCAGATGTTTAAACTAAGGCACAGGAGAGGCAAAGCCTCTCAGTTAGTGGCAAAACCTCAAATAGATGCTAAAAGTTTTTGACTCCCATTTCTTTAAACAACGACTTCAATTTTAATTTTCACGACTAACTAGCTCTCTCACAAGTATAAAATGAATGCTAATGAGGAAAACATATTAAAGTACTAAATGCAACAAAAAGACTCTGCAACTTGTATCATCTAACAGATTAATCACATTGGCATAAGGCATCTCATAGTAGTGCACAGCTGACATCTAACTGACTTCCCGTGGATAAGTTATTCTACATTTGACCCCATGTACACTTCCATTGCTAAAGCATCAGTACACTATTGCTGTGGCAGAAAGGATGAACTGCAAAAGACCACGAACAGCAACAGCCTCACGTCTTTCTGGTCTATATGCTGTGATATTCCCACCTTTCCAGCCTCCCTGACAAGGCAGCATGCTAACCCTGCAGCACAGTTACAATTTCTGCCTGGCCAGGTTTGGAGACCAGTTTCAGTGGCTGCCCTCACCCTTGTGTGCTGTTTCCCATGTTAGCATCACCTAATTACATCTGTAGTTTTAAAAGAGACCCAGGCATTGATGTTCATATATTCTGCCTGTTACACAGTACGAGGCAATATGCCTAGCATGGGAGCCCTGCACTGGGTCACAAGCTGGAAGAGATTGTAAATGGCATTAAATAAAGGTGAGAGCATGTTTTTAAAATTGCATTCACTTCACCACTCTTGTGCTACAGTTTGGTGTCCCAAGGACTATAGATACGGCATTATGGTGTCTGCGTGCCCAGCATAGCGCATCCCACTTCTGAAAATAACCAGATAACTAGTCTTCAGAAAGGGAAGGGCTGCTGCCAACTGACTATAAGACAAATTGGTCACAGAAAGTTTCTTTCTGTCTATGTCAGTTAGAGAGCAGTTTACACACCAAAGCATGGCTGTTTACACAGCTTATTAAAAAAAACCTCTGGAGAATTATCTCTATTTGTGTATATTCTCATTAGCCATACACAGATATTCACATATGAAAGTTTTACACTAGCCAAAGAGTTTAGTCTAGTGCTATGTTACTCCTTTCTTATGTCTTTCTAAGTCCATTATAAAAAATCTGTTTACATTGGGGAAACACAATGATGAGTCAGACACCAAGACAGCAAATTCAGTGACATATAAATGTGCTGCAAACAACAGATGTAAAACTTTGCACAAATGACTCAGTTTCTAGAAAAAAAAAAAAAAATCTGATAGGGATGACAAAAATTGGGGGGAAAAACCATCAAAACCACCAAATCATTTTAATAGCCTAGTTGAGTAATAGGCTACATAATATTTCAGCTACATTACTTTTATGTTACCTTAAAAAAATCTGAAAAGATTTAGTATTCTGAAAGCTACTTGTTGGGCATAGCTTTTCTGTTAAAATAAAGTTACATGATATTCCAGAATTTAAAGTAGGATCCTTATTAAATCAAGCCTTCTAACCCACTGAAATTATTAAATTGACTAAAATAGATCATGTAGTAGGATCCGCATAACTTCTAATAAAATATTCATCATTGACTCACAACATATTCAAAAATTTTTTCCTGTGCAAGAACCACATCTTAATAGAAGAGATGTTTCATAGGTGCCTCTTCTACCTGTGACTCGGCATGTCAATTCCCTTAGCATTTACAAATGTAGTCCATCCCCATGACCAGCTTGGCACAATTGCCAACTTGGAAGGAAATAATAAGAAGAGATTCAAAGACTTTTAATTGCCTTGAACACAACTCAACAGATCAAAGTAGCCAGAACACTTAACAGCAAGCATCTTCTAGATCACTGCTGATTCAAAACCACAATCTGACAGCTAATGGTTAATAAAATTTCCAATTTTTTTCCCTGATATTAATCTTAAACTTTTTATTATTTAATTTTAGCCTGTTACTCTTAATCCTACTCTTTTTCATGCTAAGTAAATCCACTCTTCCCATATACTTACATTTTCAAATATTTATAGATTGTCACCAGTTTATCCTGTACTATCAAATATTTACATGATGTTACTTGACTGCCTCTTACCATGCAATTAATATTTGCCTTTTTAAATCCTCTCTCACCTATCCGCACTTCGACCTGCTGGAAATTTGTGTGGTTCTCCCCTAGACTCCCTTTATTCTGTAAAAATTTTGCTCAAAATAGAAAAAGAAAAAAATTAATTGAAAAGGTCCAAAAAGCTACTTGTGTTTACCCAGATGAAGTTGTGAGTAAGCACTTTGGGGCCCCAAAGGCCTCCTCCACTTTGGCCAGGCATGTGGAGGGACTGGGTTAGGTGAGGAGCTGCCCCAGCTCGCTGTCCACCCTCCAGCACCATTTGCCTCTCCTCTGCCTGGCCATGGACAACGACAGTGGCAGACAATCTATTTGCGACACTGCCAAGCCCTGTGCAGCCCACCGATACCCAAATGAGTTTCTAGGAGTCTTCAAGAGACATCGGCTTGAGAGAGGCAGTACGAGAGCTGGTGCTACCCTGCTACTGAAATAACGGAGGGTCAGAGGTGCTCTAAGCAGAGCTCCCGACTGCAGACATCTGCAGAGCTAGGAGGACATCTTTCCTATAGTTCCTCATCACCTCCACAAACCTCAGTGAATTGACTAAGCAATAACTGAGTTTTCTGGCTTCTAGAAGTACGATGCAAATACATAACATGACTTGCAAAAAAACCTGTATTTTCTTTGCCACTAAAGCATTTATCATGAGGACATGCTATTACTGCTTTTAGTGTTCGTGACTCAGAAAGGGAAGGGAACTGTTGGGTTGTTTTTTAAAGAAAATACTTGCTGGAATACTTTCTTAGAAAAGGCAGGGTTCATTTTAAAAAGTCTGTAAAAGCCACTTGGATTCCTCACAGCTCTTTCAAAATTACTGAAATGTGTGATATATTCATACCTACAACAATCACATGAATATATTTATCAGGAAACTCATGCTGTCTGCAGCCTAATGCCATCATTTTCTCTAAAACTCTGTTTCCACTGATGTTCATGTTCTGAACAATGACTTATTAGCAGAGTTAACTCAGGGCAGCTCTAACAAGCACTTAGGAGAAAAGTCTGTATGTAGGTCCCTGTTAAAGCTTGTGGTGAGTCTCCAAAATCCAACTGCAGCCTCAGTGATAAAATGCACAGTTAGCAGTAAATTTATCCCTCAAGGTGTCCTGTTTTAGATTAAATGGCATTTTTTCAGTTTTCCTCTGATGAAGACAGGCTCTGAATTAAAACTTTATTTATTTATTTATTGGATTTTAAACCACCATTCACATGCATGCACTACAACCACTATCAAGGGCTACTTTAATGAACTGTAGCCTTTCTGATTTCATTATATAACCTGGCCATGGGCAAAGTTAAAAGGCATACCAAGTGCTAAAATGGCAATAATACAAAGTATACAGAGGCTAAGTTAATTTTACCACTAGCTATTTTGCTGTAACTATGGCAAGTGTGAAAGCATTTCTGTTATTTAAGGCAGGATTTTACAGTGCTGTAAGTCCTCATGCTGTTATTCTCCCAATTCTGCAAGAAGAAACCATCCCAGAGACACTTAAACCCCTTTTTCATATATAAATCACTTCTACATCCACCTCTGGCTTTTCCCTTGTGGAATAACATTGCCAGCCCATGTCCTCGCATGTCGGTTGCAGCTCTGAGGCTTTCATGACAGCTTCAACATAGCATCTGGGTCTGATCCTGTCTAAAACTGTGTGCATGCACTGGCTCTCCTTTCGATTTCATCCTCAGCTAGCGAAACCACAACTGGGCCTCGAATTTTGCTGAGGGAGTGGTTCAGTAAAGAATCCCTCCAAAGAAACAGAAAACATCATCAGACTGTGGAAAAAAAGTAGGAAAATAGATATGGAAGAAGAGGCATAAAGTAAAATAAGAATGGTTAATGAACTAAATTAGTCTAATACAAACCTGTCTAAACTAGTCAAATAGTCTAGTCATGTCTCTGGAAGGAATGATGAGAGAGGACACAGCCCTCCATAATAAAAAGAGATGCTGATTTGCCACACCAAACTATTTTATCATTAAAAAGACATAGAGCTGAGTAACAATCAAAATAGCTAACAAATGCTAGAACATAAAGAACATGAGATTGGATTCATCTAAAATACAGTACAGGCTAAGGTACTATATATATAATTAAACACTTACGTAAATTGCTGGAGTTGGGGGTCAGAGTGTGCAGCACTGCAAAGCCCTAGCCCACATCACCAGTGTGATCTCATCACAGTTATTATCTTCAGCTGTGGGCTTCTCTCAGTGTAGGAGAAAGAGGATTTGGGGTAATAACAGTAACAATGAAAAGCACAGGAAAACTGCTGAATGAAAAGAGATTGAAAAGGCTCTGGCTATTAAATATGAAGGGAAGATAGACTATGACAAAAGTAAAAAAAGATACTTAATGGTGTAAAGAAAATGAAGCATTCTTGCTTATGTTTTCTAAGCCAACAAGAAGAGGGTATTTGTTTAAATACAAATAAAATAAAATATAAAAGAGAAAATATTTTCACATTATATAAATCACTGGAGATGGGGATTGCACTTCATCACGCACTTGCACAAAGCAACCCAGAAGTGGGTATGAGAACTCTATACACTACTGCAGTTTAAATATGAACAAACCCAGAAGGTCATCTCATCTATTACTCCACCCAGAACAAGGCTAAGTAAGGTTGTCTAATTGCTTAGTAAGATCCAAAAGGCACTGAAATACATTTCTGCTAACATCTAGCCTGAATCTTTCTCGGTCCCCCTAGCACATCTTACCCTGCTCACCAGACAGAGAGCAGACTGGTCCCTCTGCCTTTGCAGGTTCCTTTCAGGTAGTGGAAGATTCTTATCCTATTCTCCTTCCTCTTTCTTCCTTCAGCACAATCTTAAATCTTCAGTTTTTGCTAATAGATGATGTTGTCAGGCTCTGGTAATTCTCAGCCATCTCCTTTAGACTCTCTCCAACTTAGTTCTACTTCTTTCTCAGGGTGCAGTGCTCAGAACTGAGGAGTACTCCAGTAAATCCAAACAGGGTCTGAACAGATGGCAGTGCTTGCTTTGCACACCTTACAAGCAATATTCTTGCTTATACACCACAAAGGGAGACCTTCCTTTCTTTCCAGCAAGATACATTTTCATGTTCAGTGATCCTCTATAAAGTCCAGGTGTTGTTATTGAAGAATTTCTATGCGACCTGTTGTCCAGCTACTGTACTTGCATACCTGGTAATTCTCCAGTGCAGGATTCTGCATTCCCGTGTATTAGATTTCACCCCATTCTTGCAGTTCTCTCCTGCAATTTGAGTTCTCATCCTCCTATTCGAAAGGCTTGCACCCCTGCCACCATTATGACAGCTATGGGTTTGACAAGTAAATTATCTCCTTTTTCATCAAAACAGTCCCAGCAAAAATACTAAATAATTGCACTGGGACCAGATTACCCTGCTGTAGGACCACCACCTGATACATGTACACACACTCACAGTGATGACTTCTGTCTGAACAGTTTTGCAAACAGTTTATACCCACTTTACAGTAATTTCATCTAGACTGTGTTTATGCAGGATGTGCATGAACAGCCATGTGGGACAGTATCAAAATTTATGCTAAAATGATGACCTCTCTTTTTTCCCACTGAAAAGGCCCATTACCTTGTCATAGGAAGAAATTAATTCATGCAGGCCATCCCTCATACACTGCCTTTCATGTTTTTGCCCCTCATTTCCTTCCTACTCAAGTTTTCTCAGCTTATAGGAAAGAAAATTGTTTTCTTTCTTTTCCATCTACTGTCAGTATATCAGCGCATATATCTATCTATATATCTATCTATCTATATATATATCCTGAAATGTATTTCTGCTCTTCTGTATTCCATATTATAAAGAGAGAGGAAGAAAGAAAATGTCCCATTCATAGAGTAATGATTCTGGCTGTAACTAGTCCCTGTAGATGCAGAGATCCAAACTTCAGGCTGCCCTTTTCCCTGACTTCATCATTTA
Source organism: Buteo buteo (assembly GCF_964188355.1). Taxonomy (NCBI): domain Eukaryota; kingdom Metazoa; phylum Chordata; class Aves; order Accipitriformes; family Accipitridae; genus Buteo; species Buteo buteo. The sequence goes on from NC_134176.1 coordinate 19,595,008, forward strand.
CAGTGGACTAGAAACTGGCAACACACATCAGTAAACCTGTTTTTTCTTGGAATGGTCTAAAATTGGAATTATCTAAAATTAAAAGTACTGAAGTGTGACCAGGCAGGAACTTCCACGGGGAAAAAAAAGTTCATAAAAGCAAGACAATTATTCACAGAAAGAAAATAACCCCCCCAAAAATTATTAACTAGATGAACTGTCACCTAGCATGCCCAGCTCCTGTCTGATTTTCAGACCTGTTCTTTCTTCTTCCTACCTAAGATTCATTGTTCATAAAAAAATCCCACATTTTTTTTTCTATAGAAGAAACTTTTTTTTTAAAAGGATATCTTCTAATTATTTCAATGGAACGTTTCCCCACCGCCAAAATCTAATACTGGTAATAAACAGCTGTAACTTTTCAATAGCTGTAACCAAACCATTTGAATCAATGAACATGCTCCAATTTATTCCAGATATCTTCTCAATCAATAAAAAATGATCCTGAAAATTTGGGTATTTTTATTTAAATGGCTCATTTTAAAAATATTTTGGTTGTTAATTGGAAAATGTACTTTTAACTTAATTTGTTTCTTTTTATTCCAAAGGGACAATAAAAATTTGAGGTTTTTTTTTCAAATTAAATTATCCATATCTGGCAAAATTATCGTGTAAGAGTATACTGCCTTACATACAATTTATATACTATGAAAGAGTATATAGTATAGCATAGCATAGCATAGTATATAACAGCACCTGAACAAGGTGTTTAATGATTTATTTTATAAAATCATAATAATTTAATTAAGAACATTTTATTTTCATAAATAGAAGTCAGTCAACTGAAGTCCACTTGTATTTGTCACAGCTTAACTTGTCAAGATATTGCATAATTGTTTCTGCTATCTTCCTTTTTAGTGAAGTTACCATCTGATCGGTAACTGCTTGCTGCGTTTCAATGCTCTGATAACAGTAATTCTCCAGCTGTCTGTCTGTCTGTCACCACAGCAGTTACTGGTCCACTTCAAATCCGTCTTTGAAGCTGTTACTAATATTTTGGCATTTTCTTTCTTTATAACTCCCACTGTGTACTTACCTAAGCTGCTTATTGTATGTCTCTTAACTAGCTAATGATTTCTTTAGCAAGCTATGCCCAGCTGTTCCCTGGCAATTTAAGTCAAACTCCATCCTTCCTCTTCCAGGAAAGCAATCACAAAATATTCTCCCCGTAGTTTCCTGGTGTTCTTCTAAACTTCTACCTGCTCATTTTCAGTGGGTAACTTCATGCTCTTTTATAGTCTTTCTATCGTCTTTAGGTTCCAAGTGAGTAAGTATTTATTTCATACAAAGTAAGCAGCAAAGCCATCACAAAAGGTAATAGATACTGGTAAGTCGCAAACTTCCAAATGCTCCATTTTGTTTGCCTATCTGTCGTTTAAAGGTATACCATGAAGCAAAATGCTGCATCACTGCATGGGAAGATGTGTGACGACAACCTCATGAAGGTGAGCATTTTTTTCCTGATTGCTTTTTACCCCAGCAGAATATCACAAATGTTTTCTTTTTGGTTAGAGAGCTTCTTAGGGAAGCAAGGAAAGATAACACCAGCAGATCATTATTCCTATTGCAGTACAGGCCTAGAGGCTCAAATCAACAGCATTTATGCATGTTGCAAAACAACTTGAAGAACGTGTGCGTATAACACCAATGTGTTCACCCTCATAAATACTTCATAAACACTATATATACATATATATACACATATATGTATACATATCTTATATATCTCTTATAATATATATACACATATATATTATACCTTACAAGCATGTAAGCATTTTTTCTTTGTATTTGCATTATTTACTTGGCTGTTTCATAAAATATATTCTCTGACAATCTCTGACCATTTGGAGTAACATCTCAGGTGTGCTCATTTCTTGCCCAGTGCAGAGCCAGACCAGGACCCAGACCCATAAGCTGGAATCACTGACCAGTGTGCAGTTCAGCCACAGCTGTCCCATCTCCTCCGGGAGACTAACACAACTCCCACAGTTCAGATGGCCACTACAGTACTGTGGTGATGGTGTGCCACATCAAGGCCATAAAGACAACTATTGCCTTCATTTTTAGCAGACAATATGGGGCAAAAAAAACCCCAAACCCCAGCAATCTGAGAATGGTTCCTGTTTTTCACTTCTAGCAAAACACCCCCTTATGTCTGCTTAAATTTCTATGGCATCTTCTTTTGCACACTCATCTTTGCCTCCCACTGACAGCAGACTTTGTGCGTTCTTCTCCTTAGTTTATTTAACCCTTTGGGATCTCATGCTAGCCAAATTTTGCACTGAAAATTTTGTTTTGGCGATATTAACAGGATATGATTACTGAATATTTTGGCTCTGTCATAATTTGTAATTGAAAGATTGTTTTGCTAATAAACTCAGATTTATTCACCTGCATGCCAGCCCACAAAATATTAGGTAAACTTAGGCCTTTTCTTTTCAATGATGTTATTGCATGGAACAAACTCAATTTTCTTTCCTTTTCCTGCTCACATAGGTAAGGACAGATTGTATAGTGCACCATGCAAGATCTCTATGGAATGGCCAGCTGCCATTATATAGTAGCAAAGGCAGCAATTTCTGAGCTGGAAACATATGACAGGCTCTCCTTTTTATGCAATACAGTTAACAGCAACTTCCTATTGAAATAACACCAAACACATATACTCTTATTAACAAGGGCATATTCTGGCAAGCTTTAAATGAGGTAGCGATGCAAAGTGTGGTGTAGTGTAATATCTGTGACAGTGAGTACAAGTTTCTCTTGCAGGATTTAACTGCTGTTCAGCTGACATATAGGAAGAAAAGGATGTCAGAAAACCTTCGTTTTGAGTGGCACTAGCATAACTTTCCTATGTGATGCAGGTATACATGGGCCTCAATTCTTTGCAAAGAAATCTTTAGGCAAACAAGACATTCTTCTAGTGAATTCAGTCTGCCTCTATTTCTATTTTGAATTATTCCTGCAATGAAAGATGAGCAGTGCTTATGTAAAGCCAAAAGGCAACAAATGCTTCTCCTCATGCTGAGACATTAGGCCAGTATTTCTTTTATTCATGCATGGTTGCTGTGGAGGTGGGATGTAAAGGTCCCACAGCATTTAAAAAGTGTGGGGAAGTCCGGCAGCCCTAATCATATTCCTATCTTCCCATCTGCCGAGGCACAGATCCCTTCCACTCTGAGAAGGGGAAGCCCCGAATATCAGCATAGTATGAGATCAAATTTGGAAAGACAGAAAGATCTGCAGGAAAACATCACTTCAGAGCTAACTAAACACTTTCAGTACCTTGCAAATCATCCCTGACTTTATATAAATGGGAACTCTGGGGTATCTGAAACTCAGATCATAGCATAGTCCACTTCAATTTTAATGTTCAAGACCATCTATAACAAATTGACAGCACCACCTTGGCTGCCATATCTGTCCAAGTGTGAAAACTAATTTCAGGGTCTAGTCTCATGCACTGAGATAACCAAGCCCATGTAGTCCAAAAGGACAATTTTATTTTAATTTTCTACTTAAAATACCTTGTCAAGGGAGGCGCCTTTGCAAGATAACACTGTTTGCAATATTGTAAGGATCTCGGTTGAGTCGTACCTTTGAGCACTTCCTAACAAGTGCAGCTTGCTGATGTTTTGGCACATTTCCCATTCCAAAGCACTGAGCCAATCTTACGATATTCCAGGATTAAATACAAATCACTACAACTAACACAACTGGATGCCTCATCATGAAAACATGAAATTATCCATTACTGAAAGACATTTCTTTCCTTCCAGATCACACATTTATTTTCAAGAACAAAGTACCACTTCTCAGGGAATATATCCAGTAATATAGAGTTTGGAATAAAGAAAAAAATACGTAATCCAAACTTGTGTAGGTGAGAAACTGTGATATCATTTCCTTTTCCTTTCTTCCTTCCCTATTATGAATTGACTACCAAGAAATAAAGGTGTTGCTGAGTTTCCAAATTCAGGAATTTCTGGACTTGGATAATTACTGTCAGGCTCTAAGACAGTAGACCTGTGGCTCAAAGTGCATTTAGTTCCCAGCAATAATCAGTGGCACTGCCTCTATCAGTGAGGAACTAAAATCACCATTAACAGCAAGTTTCACATCCTGATGTGCTAAGCAAGAACATTAGCATTGTAAAATGTGCAATCACCAGTTTTTTCCTAATGGCAGAGCTACTAATTTCATCACTATATGAGGCCAGAAGTCTTAGGATGACTTGTATTTCAATATGGAAACCAGAAGAACTTGAGAGCTGCAAACTCAGCTTCATAAACTCGTATTGCCATGGGTACAGGACTGCATTAGCAGTGATATTTTCCTAGCAGCTAACAAACATTCTAAGGACAGCAGGCTTTCTTCCCTATGCCTGCAATACTATTCTTTCTAGCTGGCACAATATGTTGGTTCTAAACGATGGTTCCATATTTTTAAAGTTATAAATACCTGGGTGAATCAGTGAATGGTTTGCATTCTTTACATTTCAAAGCGGATTATTTGTCCTGGATTTTCCCTACCAGGTACTGAGAGCTCTGATAATTTACGAGCGCCAGGATTATACTGGGGGATGGAAGAGTGAAAATCTCCCCTGCAGAATTTTCCTCAACTGACTCAAAGGCTGCTTTCTCCATTAACTCTTTTCTTACACCTGCTGAGGAAGATCCACTGTGCTCTTCATTTTCATTAAATGTGATCATGAGCAATGTGTAAGAGTCAATGATGATTCACTGGATTTTATGAGGGCAAAAACATGGCTGTTCCATTTTTATCCAGCAAGTTTTTTCATAGTCCCACAGCAATGAGGAGAAATGGAATTTTTAAGCCGAAAAAATGGTGGAGGTAACAATAAAGATGTGAGATGATAGTGTCTGAAAGTTGAAAGTGAAGTTTTGTCTCACTCATTTTCATAAAAGATTTCAGTCATCTTATTCATTTTCATTTGCTGCTCAGAAGCTGCTCAAGTTTTAATCCAAGTGTGTGTGAATGTCCACAGCCTATATCCTATTTAGAGATTATCTACAAAGCAAAAACATTTTTAGGCAAAGGTTATGTTATTTTGTGAAGATCTAGAACTCATGGGTTCACTGCCTAACTCTGCTATGAGAAGCCCTCTATACCTCTGTTGAACCTATGTGTGTGCACATAAAACACATAAATGCAAAATCATTCTTACCATGCCTAGCCAGGAATTAACAACAAAGCAATTACACCCACAGGTATGTTGTGAAGCTCAAAGCTTTCAGAAATCTAAAGAAAAGCTTGGCATAGGAAAGTCCAGTAGTGATAGCAACTGAAAAAATAAGCATATATATAGTTTTAGTTGGGTTCTGCAGTAAAATGGAGCTTATGTGCCCACCTGCCCATGTCTCTGATTATCTGTCAGTCATATTCTGCTTAAGTAATTTTTGGAGTTGTTGATCAGTCTCTGTCAAATATGAAACAGGGCTAGCAGTCTCCAAGATAACTATGATCCTACAGATTTTCGGACAATAAGAGTTGGTGTAACAGAGATCCTAATTCATGTTATTCTAAAACAAGGGCAGTCTGAAAGAAATTCTACTTATTTTGTTTGACAGTGATCAGCATATACACATTGCCCAGCATTTAGCAATGTAGCTCTTGATAAGACATAGCATGTGCTGACTTTTGTGAAATTAAGGGGATCAGAAGACACTTAACGGTAGCTGTAGAGTGGGTTGGCTGAGGGAATAAAAGGAACAAATTAAAGGAAACTGAGTTCAAGTAAAAAATTAAAATAAAAAAACCATCAGATAGAATTTAAACAATCTTAATTAAGTTTCAATACATCCTCACAAACATATAGGCCAGTTGGGGTATTACACTCACAGTTCAGTTGAAACCTAAGTTATAACCTCAGCTTTGTTTCCTGAGGTTATTACCAGATGTGTGACTGCACCAGGTACAGCTAGAACCATCTCCAAAACTATCCCTAAACTCAGTTCCTCTCTGTGGACTTCACAGTGATCACTGGTGTCCCTGTGGCTTTGATCAGAAACACACATTTTGGTGCTCAATACAGGACTATTACTCCTGTATTTCAATTGCCTACCAAACACAGAAGTCAGCTAAATGATATATATGGTTTCTACATGAAAACATGCTTTCTGAAAACCAGAAAATCCCATATCAAACAGCCATAAATTTGAGGAAAACTTTGTGGGTTAGGTTCATTTCTGTTTATTACTTCACTTGTTTGTGGGTAGGTGTGTAAATGAATGCAGGTCTTCTGTGGCATGGCGTGTTTCAAATGCACATTCACACAGAGGTGTCCCAATAGCCTGGGCAGCCCTTGTCTGTAACTTCTGCAAGGAAGCATTCTGTAAGATCAGAAATCTTCATTTCTAAGTGCTGATGCACTGAAAAAAAAAAAATTCTACCCATGTCTAAGCTAATATCACAGCCCTGCACTTAGCACAGTTCGTAGGCACAATGGCTCCTGGCGGCACGACAAGGCAGTCCTTGGCAGTGCGGCATCTTGTGCCAAGACGGTGTGATTTAAGGGCAGGAAGCCATGCAGTTTAGGCTTCGCACTTCATGCATACAGTTGACTAATGACCATGAAACTGTTATTGCCATGGTTCATTATGTTAAGTCAAAGGGGACAATGATTGTTTTTCCAATAAAATGCTCTTAATTCAGTGACACTAAACTGGTATCAATTGCCGTCCAGAAAGGTTCAAAGGAGATGGTAATCTCTAAAATGCTGCAGGGTTGTTGTTTTTTATCGCTAATTTGTGCATGTTTTGGCAGTAATCACTGAACCCTTTGATGTTTCCAGAGGTTCCCATGGTGCTGCTATGAGAAGTTTTGGCAGATTCTGCAGTCCTCATATCAACAGCAGGAGGATTTATTCAACAGCAAGTATTGCGTTTATTCTTTTACTTCACACATCAGAGATTCAACCCTACATATTTTTGTCATAATACTTTAAAAATTTAAAATGTAAAATTAAATGGATACTAAAAACTTGAAATCTAGTAGATCTAAAAAATAGCTACCTTTTTGTCCTTCTGAGAATGTTTGTGGTTTTACAGACTTCACTTGCTCTTCTGTTTCACCTTGCTGTAAGAAATGCCAGTATGAAGAAAACTAGCTATACTTCACTGTCCTGTGAAGAAATAAATGGAGAAAAAAAAGCAAAAAAGAAATTTCAACTACATTAATTATAGTTTATGTGTAATTGCAGAAGAAAAATTTAAAAATTATTTCTGCAGAGACCTGTTTATACCTATTACTTGCCCAGAATAAGAAAGTAAGTAGTTCCATTATTTCAGGGTGATTACTGAGGATGTGTAAAATTAAGCATCTGCATAAATCTGGATTGTATTTGTTTTGGGCTTGTGTGGCGGGGTTTTTGGTAGCAGGGGAGGGGCTGCAGAGGTGGCTCCTGTGAGAAGCTGCTAGAAGCTTCCTCGGCTCCAAGTCGGACCCACCTCTGGCCAAGGCCGAGCCCATCAGTGACGGTGGTAGCGCCTCTGGGAGAACAGATTTAAGAAGGGAAACCTGCAGCGGAGAGGGGAGTGGGATGTGAGAGGAACCCCTCTGCAGACACCGAGGTCAGTGAAGAAGGAGGGGGAGGAGGGGATGCCCCTGCAGCCCGTGGTGCGACGGCAGGCTGTGCCCCCCCGGCCCGTGGAGGGAGCGGGGGAGCAGATGCCCAGCGGCAGCCCCGGGGAATACCCCACGCCGGAGCAGGGGGATGCCCCCCAAGATGGCCGTGACTCCGTGGGAAGCCCGCGCTGGAGCAGTCTGTGACTGAAGATCAGCCCGTGGAAAGGACCCACACCAGGGAAGTTCGTGAGGAACTGCAGCCCGTGGAAAGGACTCACGTTGGAGAAGTTTGTGGAGGCCTGTCTCCCGTGGGAGGGACCCCACGCTGGAGCAGGGGACGAGTGAGGAGTCCTCCCCCTGAGGAGGAAGGAGCAGCAGAGACAGCGTGTGGCGAACTGACCCCAACCCCCATCCCCCGTCCCCCCGCGCCGCTGGAGGGGGCGGAGGTGGAGAGAACTGGGAATGGAGTTGAGCCAGGAAGGAGGGAGGAGTGGGGGAAAGGTGTTTTAAGATTTGGTTTTACTTCTTGTTATCCTTGTTTTGTTTTGATTTGTAGTAAATGAAATTGATTTTGTTTCTTCCCCAAGTTGAGCCTGTCTTTTGCCTGTGACCGTAACTGGTGAGTGATCCCTCCCAGTCCTTGTCTTGACCCATGAGCTTTTCTTTATATTTTTTCCTCATCCCAGCAGGGCCAGGGGGGAGGAGTGAGTGAGCGGCTTCGTGGTGGTTTGTTACCAGATGGGCTTAAACCACAACAGTATTTCAGACACTGTCTACAGCACCATCTATTTTAGGCACATTTTCAACAGAGAAATTCAAGACTGCTATTCAGACTCTCTCCCCTTTGCAGATACCTGACTTACAAAATTCCTAGACCCTCATTGTTTCCCCACAAAGTACCAGAAGCACCTAAATAAAAGTTGCCATGAATACTCCAGAGCAACTCAGCCTGACTATCCAAACCTTGTGTTCCAGGAGTCATGCAAAAAGATGTCTAAACTCTCTTTGCTTCTCTTGACTTAAATTTGTTGACTTTACTATGCACTGGCAATTATGGATTCTGTTCAAAGTACTAGTGGTGGTTCCTAATTTTATTGCATATAGTGGGCAATGACTGAAGTAATCAATCATCTGTGAAGTCAGAAGCTTCATCTCTAAGCCCTACTTGGCCACAGGGGGGTTTCAAGCATTGCTCTCCTTCCCCAGAGCACTATCTAATCCACCAACTTGAACACAAGGCTGGGACAGAGCCTTTTCTGTCCCTTCTTAGGGAACCTGGACCATGGTGCCAACTATAACAGGAGAAGAAGTGGAGCAAGGACATAGAACTGCCAGGGAAGCTATAGACCATGTCACCTCTACTTTTTTAGTTTACCAGTATAGCAAGGTCCTGACACTGAGTGTCACCACTTACGAATGCCATTAAGAGGTCATCTTTCATCCCTGCCATAGGAAAATGAGATTCTTCAGAGGAATCCGCTCCTGGAAAATCTGCTTTTGTCAGCTCCTTAGCTTATCACACCCGACAGCTGGCTAAGGTAAAGTCCCCCTGGGGCTTCTCCAGAGCTCTGTCCTAGAAGAGCACTCTTCAGAAAACACAAGATCCAGTCCAACATAGCCTGAAAGCCTCGGTCACACCTGTGTTGTCATCAGGGACAAGGTAATGGTCAGGAATGAATTAACAAGTAGACAATAAGGAAAGAAGGGTGAAAAAAAGAGAAAGATCAGGTGCAATGTCTGTCGTTGTTGAAAGCAATTTTATATAAAGAGGAAAAAGCATCTGAATTAAACCATTCACAGCAGGGTCTGTTGGACTCCTGTAGTCATCAGACCCCACAGCTTTTCTGAATCCTGAAACAAAAAAGACCCAGAGATGCTCTGAGAGGGATATACTTCCTGAATGGACTAGTTGTAAACACTACATTCTCCATTTTAGAAATAAACTTATGAAGTTAAAAACCCTATTGCTACTGCTTCTATTTGACCAAAACTGAATTCATGATTTTAGAAAACAAAGCCTAACCAGTTCATGGTATTTCAGGGTCTGACCCATCTTATAGCACTAATTGTGCAGTGTTTAATTATGCTTCTACTCTGCTAAGTATCTTTTTCTTTTACATTGCTTAGGTGGGATCTTGCATAGATTTACTTTTTTGGATGTCCTCTGAAAGGGCAAGTGCTAAAGACAGTACATTGCTAGAAAATCAGTAGTCATAGGGTTCAAAAGTCTTTGCTCATTCTTTTGAAATGGCTGTTATTCTAAGTACTTAAAAGTTGTATTTGATGTAACGGAGGCTTTTACTTCTCTCTATCTGTAGGTCTTTTGGTCACCTCCTAATTAATGAAGTAATGACAACCAATTATATTTACATCTAACACAAAGTATATTGTTTGTCATACCCACTTAACTTTCCTTTCTTGCATGCTAACACAATGTTGTCACCTTAACATTTTCTGCCTTTCTGCCTTACTGCTGCTGGGAGCATTAATAAGTAAAGTTATTCCATTTTAACATTTTAATTAAGTAGCAATTAAATATGAAGAGCTGAAATGTCTGCGTAACTCATCTATCAGGATGCTTCTTCCAAGCAAAGTCTACAAAAGACTTAAAATGCATTAGGATTCTATTGTTTTCCTATGGACAAAGCCTCATTAAAGCTATGAAAGGGAGTTACACACCTCTTTGCAGGGCTAAATCCATGTTTTATCACTGATTTGAGTTCTCTGTTCTCTGAGTCAGAGCCCTGCAAGAGCACAAGCCTCAGAAATGGTGGGGAAGGCCAAATTCACTTTCTTATGTTCACGTGCATCAGCACTGTCAGGTTTTTTGCCAAGGGGAGCTTGAATTTGGCTCTGGTTAAGGCAGAGGTTTCTGACATCCTTTGTGGAACAAAAAAGTTTGTTTGTTTTCTCTGGATTCAAGTAAAATTCTGTTGGCCACTGTAGATGAACTTTACCGGGCAGAACAAACTGACTTCTTACTAAGTCCCATAATAGTTACTTGATGTGAAGAAACGCCCATGTTGCCAGATACTTGATTTGTTTCTAACTTTAAAAATAGAATATCTTTTTAAAAATGCAAAACAATAAAGGAACAAAGAAAGAAAATTACTTATATTCTAATTGTTTCTGTGTAGTGGAATTAACTAGGAATTTTCTAACAAAACATTTTTTCACAGGGTAATAACAAAGCATCAAACGCAAGTGGTTCACAGAAACATTTTGTTTTTGACATATTTTTCCCAAAACAGAAACAGGATTCTGACAATTGAGAAGCCATCTTCCTTAGTGGTCTGCTAAAGAGCCCCAGTTTCCTTGTGTGTGGCTGAGACAACCCTGCTCTGTGGGTTGTCCGGTGACAAGTAACTCGTAACCCCAAAACAACCTGTTGCAGAGCCAGAGGTTCACGACAGCCCAGCTGTGCTGGTGGCTCTTGGACGCACAGTGTTTCTCAGGCTCCCTTCGGCATGGGGAGAAACTACCCTTATTCCGGGAAAAGGTTTCCAACTGTCCCAATGACAGAAACTTTCCAAAAACCACTCTCCTTTTTAGATTCACCAAGTGGAGTTCTTGGTGCACTTGGCAGCATGCAGAATCCCTGACATTACATATCTGGCTGCTCCATGTTGCTTTGAAAAAGGAGAAAAAAAAAAGTATTCTTGCAGACAACATCTTGTGTATGATCTGTAGAAACTTTTGGAGTCTCTATGCAAATGGTATCTTGAGCCTGAACAAGCTCCATCAGGTCCCCTGCTACCCCTAACTCCTTTGAACATGCTGCTACTGCAAACTGTCCTCTAGCACTCTAATTGAGCACTAACACTGTGTCCTGGGACAGTTCCAGAGTCCAAGGGTTTAGTGGGACAAACACCAATTACTAGCTAGCTCCTTTCTTGAATAAAGTTGAGCATCTGTTTTGTAAACAATTCTGCTAAGAAACCATTTTCATTTTATAACTTGGTCTGTAATTCTGAATTATACAGTAGCACTGCAGAAATGAAGTCACAGATACCCTGCAGCCTAATTTACCATTAAAGTTAAGGTAGATAAAATGATGACCAAATGTTCGGATTTACAAGAGCTCACATAAAGAGGAATACTCATAATACTCATTATTCCAGGTCAGAAGATGAAATACACCTGGAGTCAGGAGGCGACTGCCCCCTTAATATCCACCTCTTTGTGGCTGATTATCTGCACTCCATGATTTTGACATTACAGCAGAACATAGGGCCAGGGCTCACTAGACATTACACGGAAAATAAGGCTTGCAGAACAGAATGGAAGAATGAGGAAGAAAATATTTTTGCTGAAAACAAGTCCTTCCTCAGCTACAAGAGGCATAATCCCCTGGCAGTGGAGGAATAGTGGGCCAGATACTGTGGGCAGTAAGACAGATCCCGCATCCCTGGTTACAGGAGACTCTTACAGCAGCCAGTATTAGATAAACGCTTCTACATACTGCTTTGCTGAGAGCATCTTCCTTCTCACAAATCACAGGCATCAATCAAGGCATGAGGCTTCAGTTCTTCCAGTTACATAATTTGCGCATGGCTCCAGTTAATAGGATAACAGTCAAAACGGCACAGGGGGAGAAAAGGGGACTGCATTTGCAACCAAGACCCTATTTAAGATGAAAGGTAAATAAATGATGTGATTTTAATGTTTCAGTCCAACCACACGAGTCTCCCCTGCTGTGGATACTTACTGTTTTCCTGTAAATTCATAGCCCTTTACATTTATTCCTTTCTTCCACAGCTATTTTAACTTACAGCTTAGTCACCTGACCTTTCTAATACGACAGCAAGGCAAAAGCTGGCTTCTGACCCCTGCAGCCTCCTCACTGCAGACAGCTGTACCTCGGGGTGCTGGCCTGCACTACGAGCAAGTGCTGGGAAGTGCTTATAGAAGTCAGAGCAGCGCTTCTCACCCATATTTCTCGCTTTGATTTTTCTCTATGCCGATCAGGTGCTGATTCTCTGTCAACTCTTAAGATATCTCAGACTACTACTTAAATGTGTTTCACGCTTTTTTTTTTATTATTACTCATTATGTCAGGACTTGACATGATTTTGTCAGGATTGCAAACACTTGCCAATGCTCCCCCTTTAATCTGCCAGGGAGGCAATTCTAGGTATGAGACTGTTGTATCTCACAGCTCTAGCAGCAAATAAACACATCGGAAACTGAGCTGGTATTTTTGTATGCTTCTGAGCTGCTCATTTTCATGCTAGATTTGGGCTACTCCCTATTACTTCCTTCTTGTGCAACATATTCTGTCATGGAAAAAATGATCTGTTTGCAACTGAAAGTGCTGCTGATATGATGCATTGCTCTAAGAAACAAAAAACCCCATAGATGAAGAAACACTACTTTAAGTCATTTATTCTAGCCAGCACTTGATTTACTCTAGTATGGGCAGAGTTACACCCCAGATAGTCAGAGACATTGCTTCTACTGCAAGGGAGTTTTTTCCTGAGCAGCTGGGGGGGTGTGCATGCATGTGTATGGCAGAAGGATCATCCCAGGGACCCCACCGAAGCAGAGCAGTTTTGAATTCCAGCTAGGATTGCATAAGAGACTCTGAGAAAGGATGTCCCCAAAGTATAGAGAATCCGTGACAACATACTTGTTGTGCCCTTTCCTCATCAACTTTGGTGACTGCTTAAATACCAATCTGACTGCCTTGGAGCAACATGACTCCTTATCCTGCAGGAGAATCTTCTGCCACCAAGGTAGGTCCTGTCAGTGACACTCATGGCGCAGCTATAGCAGTGTGATCTAGATCTCTGCAGCAAGGATTGTGCAGAAATCTGCGTAATTTTTTAAATCCTTAGGAAGGTTCCCAGCACACAGGGACAGCACAGGAGAAGGGTCTGAGCAGGACTGCCAGGCTGAAGCTGAGACAGAGGGAAGCAATGTATATAGAGAGAATGTTTTTATTCTAATTAGGTTCCCAGTTCGCATTAGTTCCTAGTTCAGAAAATTCTTACAATGGTCATAGAATAGGTCCCATGCCTATCCATCCATGTAGATGAAGTTTTAACTTCTGTGATCTTAATTAGGGTGAGATTACACAGATTGTAAGCCTTTGCCACAGGTAAAAGAAAATGCCAACCGTACCCACTCCAAGCGACTATATTTTCAACAAATGCTCTAAGTGATTAAAATGCTTCCCACTGAAGTGGTGAGAAGAAAAATAGGCATTCCCTGTGTAAAATAAATGGACAGACACCATTAATGAATGGATCCTTTCATTATGTTAAAGATCTTTCCTATTCAGGAACTACAGATATGCCAGTTCGCAACAAAGCCTCAAGCTCTGAGACCTTAATGAAGAAATTAAATGTTGTAGGAACAAGCACCTGTGTGATGCCATAATTGTCATGTGTAAGGGACAAAATATATCTCAGGACTCATTAAAGCAAGCACTCCAGGAACATGCAAGCCAAAAGATTTTGGAGCATAACTTCATTGTTGAAATGCAAGTGTTTGTATTCTTCAAAACATCTGGAATACGTGCAAATGAGGGACAAAGACATTTAGCCTGGATAATATTCAGTGGCACTAAAAGACAGCTGGATCACTTCAGTTTGAGCAAGGGGTAACGAGTAGCTGCGCTGCTGCTGAAGCTCAGCGGGTGACTCTAAGCCTGTGATCCTCATCCAAAACACTTGCCTGCCCACTGGCCCTTTACAGGGAGGTCCTTTTTCCCTGCAGTTGCCTTGATCATGTCTACTGGCTACCTCCTCCTCATTTCTGTCTGCTCACTGCCCAGGCACCTGCTTTAAAAAGAGTGGTAATACCCCGCTGACTGCAGCTCTGTCTTTGGGCATGGACAGAAGATTAAAAGTAGGATTTACGTCTTCTTTTCTGATGGGGTATTTAGGTTAATGAACCTCAGAGGTAATGGGAAAGGAGAGCAAATACATAAACTAGTACTAATGGATGGTATTTTACGGTTTTTATTCAATGGGAGCAAAATTTTATTTTTTGAAGTGCAAGTCTGCTCTGAAACATGACTGTAAAATCACCTAGTAAACAAAGCAGATCTCTTCTGTGTACATTTTGAGTCATGCCAATGTTTTCTTTAGGGTGAGAAGGCTCTGCAGACAGGTTGTATAAAATGTTGAGTTTAGCCCCTTGAATGCTGGCAAAATAAAAAATTAATCCTAAAATTATCTGCCCTTCAGTGCAACAGGCTCTCCAAGATGTGACATAGACTTGTAGACTAAATAAAATGTTACTTCAAAAAACAGTATTTTGTCCTTGATTTGAGTAGCAAAACACTTTACAATCTGTATAGAAGTACGCTGTGACAGATGGCTTTTAAACTGATTGCAAACTCACCCACCTTGTTATTTACATGCTCAACTTTAAACACATCAGGAAAACAGTTCCAAAGTTTCTGCAATAAAACCTCATCCAGTTAATTTCTTTTTCCAGTACCCTCCTGCATCAGCTCTTGAAGCAGGAGATAATTCATTCTGGGGGAGTGACAGAGAAAAAACATTGCTAACAGGAGCATTTCTCCTTATAAAAGCACAATTTGCAAAGCAGTAACCCAGCTCTTACTGCATAAATTACAAAATATTTAGTACCTAGTTATGACAAGCCTGTTACATGCTACCTCCTCTTCCTCTGCTTTTTCAGATTCCAGACCAAGAAATTGGAGGGAACAGATGTGGGGAACCTTGAAATTGTCACTAATGGCCCTCAAGAGTAAATGAAGGCACGCAAGAGTAAATGTTTTATTTCTTTGCAATACATCAATACTAATAACTCCTGAAACACATTTCCTTCCAAAATGATTTTTTTAAGATTATATAGGGGTGTTTTGTCACTGGCACTGAACTATAGCAGTCCTGCCATGAAACAAGGCTGTAATGTAACAGCAAACAAAACCCCATAAGGTATCAGAGAACAGTAGAATACAGTGTCCAGCTGAAAACGTGGTGAGAATTCCTTTTATGTACCCATACCAGGAGCTTCCAAATTAAAATATGGGCAAGGCTAACGTCTTACTATTACAGAGGGTGCCAGGACAGTACTAACGACAAGGGGCTTTGGTTTACAGCTCATCTGGAAGGCAGTGTCTCTTTCAGTACAATGATGTTTCAATTTGTGGTGAAGTAGCGCTTCAGAGGCAGTACTGCTCCCTGGAGCATGTAGGACAATCTTTCTCATTAAGCCACAAACCAAGCTTGCACCTGCTTACTCGATGAACTAGGAATATTGCAGCCTGAGATGGATGATACAGACCCCAGTTCTTTGGGCAGATGAAAATTCCTATTTAAAGCATTATACTTAAAAGATGAAAGGAAGAAGGCCAGCCTGTATAACAAAATTAACTCCTACTTAGAAAAAGAGAGAAACTGGCCATTACAAAATATGATTTTTCTTACAACAAACAGTACCACAGTGCCAGTGCACAGCATACACGGAATGGAAAAGAGATGTGATATAGGGGGAATACAAAAGGAAGGAATAAAAAAAAAAAAGAATTATTCTGCAATATGAAAGAAAAGTTGCATTTAAAGTGAAGGTTCTAATCTAACAGCACTATCCTATTTATATTTTTATAGAAATAGCTTCAGAAAAAAATCAATTTCTGCTTCTAACTGGACTATAACATCTGCTTATTTTCAAAGCAATTCATGGAACATGCAGGTTTTGCTCTAACTAGCTTTAAGATTTTTGAGCTTGACTATATAAGTAACTTTATGTGTATGTGTGTAAGAACACGGAATTGATATCATGCCTCCACCAGAGCATTATCCTCCACCAGACAGAATCAGCAAAGCTCAGCTGTCTGTACAGGCTACATCTACATTGCTGGCATGAATAAGAGAATCACAAGTACAGATGTACACAAGAAGAGTCTGTTTTAGCAAGAAGGCTGGACAGCTGTTGCTGTGAAGTTCTGACTCATCACTGCAAAAGAGTGTTGCAGAAGAGTACAAAATGGATGCAAATACATGCTTAAAATAGAAAACTTTTTTTAGCCTGCATCTTTGGTACATTTAAATTCAATGTTTTGCTACTTGTTTTGCTTTTTTACAATGTTACAGTTTTAGACTGAAGCAATATATATTTTCCACTTCTTTAGTTTTCTAATAGCTGAAGACTATCAGCTTTTCAGCAGAACTGCTTTCTATTAAAAAGTGTCACTCTTAAAATAGCCATCATTTCTTCTGTGTGAATAAAATCACATTTGGGGTCTTATTAACATTCTTACTATGAGAACAAAACAACCTCAAACTCAAAATTGGTCTGAGGTTGCAAAAAGCCTGGGCTATATTTGCAATCAACAGCACCTTCTGATACATTCAATTTTCACAAGTCAAGAAGACTGGAACACTTCCACAAGCTATATTCTTCCTTCAGGGATGGCAGTGTGAAATCAATGGAAAGCTTAAGCCACATGAATGCTATAAAAATCCCAATGTTATAATCCTAAATATTTTTCCTGGCAATCTAAATTATATAATAGTATTTCAAAGACTACTATTCATATATAGAAGTGATTTTTTCATTTTTAATATTGAAACAATTCTGTTTTGAAGTATTTCTTACTGCGCTGAAAACGCTTTAATATATTAACTGCTGGTGCATCAATCACTTGAACAAATGATTCACTTTAACAGCTGAAATAATTCCACTGAATAAACAGTACTATCCATATGAGTAAACATAAATAGTAATCAAAGCCTTTATTTTCAGTATTTTATATCTTGACTAAACTATTCTAAAATTCAGTTAAGAGAGTCAGCTAATATTGGGATTTAAGTTTGTAACCCTTCCTCCCAGCATTTATGATTTGATTAGCACAACTTTCTCATTCTTTTTATATGTGAGCTAACCCAAGTAAAAATAATTATTTTATATTAATAACTATAATATAAATCATTATTTGAACTTACTAGTTTTTAATCACTTAAGTCAATATAGTCTCTCTCATTTTTTTAAACAATCTCACTATTTGGTATACCTAGACCCTCTTTATTCCTAGAATTCATCCACTGGACAAATTAAGATTGCTCCCATAACCAGCAAGTAATTTGTTTAAATTAGTGTTTTTCTTTTCTCCATCCAACTTATCCTACTTCATGGCATGTCTAATGTTCTCAGCCCTGATTAGGCTTTTGCTCTCAATTAAAAAAGTAATTTTCCCTCCAGGAAATAGGAAAACTTAGTACTGCATGTGTCACCACTCCAGTCAGAAAACCCTCATTTGCTGTGTGCTCCAATACATAGAATTAATCTCCAGCTCAGCCTGCAGCATGCTCCTCAGGAAACTTCTGGCTTGGAAAATTACAGATGCCTTAGAAGTAAGTATTAGGCAGAATTAGTAGAATTATAGCAGGGAGATCTTTTCACAAGGTGAGTAAGCTGGAGAGTGGCCCGCCTGCAGAATGGACCCATTCTCCAGTTGGCCCATCTGGAGAAAGCCAACACTACCAGAGCTTTCCTTGGCCTGGTATTTGTATGCTCAGTCTTTGCCAGGGAGCTGCAAAAGCAGCCGTGAGCATGGCGCGTTTCCTGATCTACGTCGCCTTTCTGCAAAGGGCTGCAGTGTCAATGGCTTGGGGATGGAGGCTGGGCAGTCCAGTGCTGCCTGCGATGTTCCTTCCAGCGTTCATCCAGCGAACTTGCAACATTTCCTTTGGACACACAGACCTCCTACAAAGGTCCCTGCTGCGTATCACCTGAAGGACTATGTTCCATTTCCAGCAGTGTTTTGTGGAAAAAAATGCCTTGGCTTGGGAGTATGTGGACTTTTAGAAAGTTTAATTGTGTTAAATCACTCCTGAATATAGGATTTGGCCATCCAAATCATTTAGGCCTTCCAGCAATTTCAGATATCTAAGACTTAT
The DNA here is from genome assembly GCF_964188355.1 of Buteo buteo. Classification (NCBI taxonomy): domain Eukaryota; kingdom Metazoa; phylum Chordata; class Aves; order Accipitriformes; family Accipitridae; genus Buteo; species Buteo buteo. Next base: position 19,613,514 of record NC_134176.1, read on the forward strand.
TACCTGTTTGTGTTTGAAAAGTGGGATCCCACAACGGTGGCCTCAGCCATGTCCCACCCATACGTGAAGGCAAGGTCCGCGCATGCCCAGCCACCCTTCCTCCCTTTATTTCCCCCCATCCCCTGGTTTCTGCAGGAAAGCAACGCAAGTGTAGAGCCCCAAAGTGAGCAATGGTTTATGTTGCTAGGTGTCTCTTTTCATCAAGTGGGAGATGAAGGGAGCAGTGGAAGGCACAGTGGAGAATATCCACTGCTCAGTTTAAATGGAATTTCATTGTCTTAATTCTCCATCTGCTGAATACGGATAACAGTACTTTCCTTGTGCTCTTTGTCTCCAAGTCATATCAGTATATGTAACACTAGCAGAAGGAGGTACAATTAATTACAGCTGCCAAAATAGAGACTTCCAGCAAAGTCTTAGCTCCTTACAGGACCAAGTTCTTCAAAGTAAAGATCTGTTTATTTTTAGCTGGTTTTTGATGAATCCTTTTCCATTCCAGCAGCAGTAAAGATATTGTTATATCCCATTTCACTGCTTTAATTAAGTGCTTCTCAGTCCATGATCAGTTCTATTTTAGGCTTTTTTTAAAGTTTATTTAATTTGAGATGTATACTAAGCAGGGTAACATAATTGTGCATGTCAAAGCCTGCTTCATCCTAATATTAAAAAGTTGCTTTGATTTCCTGAAGGTTTAAAAAAAATAAATCTATGAAGTTCCATGTAAATTTAATTCTTTTTGTCTGCATTCTGAAAATACAAGTGAAAAATTACCAAAGATCAGGATTCTACATGCAGTGTGCCAAACACCTTGCCTTTTTTTTTTTTTTTTTTAGGGTAACAGGGATAATGAATACATACCATCATAGAACCTAGGAAAAAAGCTCTGCCAGAGGCATAAAAACGTCATTCACTGCCCAGTGATGGAATTAAAGATTCCAGAGTCATTCTTGTGGGTTGTCTGGTTAACCTGGGTATAAAGGACTCTGGTGATGAAGCTTCTATGGCATTCCTAGGGAGATTGCACAACTGCTTCACTTTACCTAGTGTTAGGAAGCTTTTTCTCATGTATAACCTGAATCTTCTTTGTTGCCATTTAAGCCCATTAACCTATGTCTGAGCTGCCATGCACTCAAGAGTGTTCAGTCCTTCCTGCATCGTATTTTCATACATAATGTTCTCCCTCACTAATTCCCTTCTTTCAGCTGTGCAAGTTCCTTGATTTCTTCCAGTTTTTGCTTAAGTTCTGTTTCCTAGATGTCTGATGATACCAATCATTTCCTTCTAGACCCTGTTTCTAGAAATGAAGCAGCCCAAATCTGAAAAATGTATTCCAGACAATGCTTCCCAGTACAGCATATAGTGGAAATTTGCGCTGCAATCTTCCTCATACATTTCAATGTGATTTAAAAAATTTTCTTTTATGAAGGCATAGCAACAGTTCTGTACCAGAGACAGGCAGCAGGCCCCTGCAGAACCCCATTTGAGACATCCTTCTATTCTGACAGTGATCCAGTGAAAACTAGTCAATGAATACAATTTCTAGTTGGTCCCATTGCTAATTCATCCCAACCACTTTCCTCAGGTTGCTTATCAAATGTGAGGCAATGTCAAAAGTCATGCTGAAGCCAAAATATCTGATATCAGTTGCTTATTTCTTATCCACAGGGCTAGTTACCTTGTCATGCAACAGAATAGACTAAATTTAACAAGATCTACTTTTGGTAATTTCATGTTGAATATTACTTGACTTCTTGTTTCCATTTCGATGTTTACAAATAGTTGATCTGATTACCCATTCAAGCAATTTTCCGTGAATTAAGGTTAAGTTGTTTGGGATATAACTTTCTTTTTTAATTCCTTCCTGTCATCATCCCTTTTTTAAAGACCAGCAAAATGTTTGCCATTGTATGTTGCCTGGAATTTCAGCCCCTTCCAAGAGTTGCCAAAGGGCTCCTTATTGCTTTAGTAATTTCTTTGAATATTCTAGAATGCAGTTGAGTTGGCTTAAATGATTTGAAAAGATCTGACAGATTTAGGGATTCTAATCTGTTCTTTTACTTTCTCCTTTATCACAAGTGTTAATTGTACCACACATCAGTGGAGGTTGACCTTTTCAGGAGACTGATGCAGAAAAAGGCATTAAATGTTTCAGCCTTCTTGGAATCATTTATTGAGAGCTCTTCCTCTTTTCTATACAGCAGACCAATATTTTTCTTAGTCTTTCTCATCAGTATTGTGCTGATGAATGAGTTCACATCACCCTTGATACCCCTCGCTAATAGGACCATGTTTTGAGAGGCTGGACTTTTTATTCTGTTCCTGTATTTCCATATTATTCCTTTTATTTGTCTTCACTGATCTTATTTTCTATCCATTTTCTATATGCTTCCTTCTTGTGACTGAAATCAATAACCAACTTAAAATTTAGACATTTTGGTCTTTTATTACAGTTCCTGTGCTCCTTCTACACTTGGATCACCTGAGCCAGCATCATTCATACCTTTTGTCCAAGAAACTGCTAGCCTGCCTTAACTCATTTTTTCTTTAGTTTTGGTTCCTCTACGATAGCACAATGCAGATCTCTGAGTTTATTAAAAGTTTTGCCCTTGAAATCTCCTGGTTTTCTGTTCCTTCCTCCCTCTCCACTAAAGAATAATGAACTCTGCCCCTCTGGGGTCAGAGAATTTGCCTTCCGCACTTCCATTGAAACTAGGCTAGAGTCAAATCCAGAAAGGTCTCCTCCTAAGTTGCTTCTATGTTTCAAAAATTTGCCAGAGAACTTGTGCTCATGTCCCAGAACATACACCTGTAAATAGATAAATCCCCTATTATGATCAAGTCATGCCCTGGAGAATCTTCCCAGCTCCTCACAAAAAAACTAACCCCAATCTTCTTGAGAAGGTGTAACTGATAAAATTATTTTCTCTACAGACTTCAGAGTGGTTTTAACTACTCACTGATCTCGTTTAAGAGAGAGAGAACCTAGGGCAGAGAAGCTATAGTCAGTGTTACCAACAGCGGCATGCCGATTTGGTTCTGCTACTGCCTAGGTGCCCATCTTTAGATTGCTAGGGTGGGATTTATTTCACCTAAATTTCAACACCAATAGTATAAATATCTACCTTTGGACTTGGTACCTCAGGTGTTTTTTTCCAGTCAGGGGAGAGGAACAGACACCTTATGACATACTAATTCCTCTGACCTATTTTAGATATCTTCTGTAAAATTGGATGACTTGAAGATCACTTGAAGACTCTGGCACTAACAGAAGTAAGAAAATTTACACAGAAGAACTGACCTGGCCTTCCCCGTTAGCTTGTGGGTTACAACCATGTGGTTTAACCTTGTGTTTTAACCTCTATCCAGGAGAGAACATGCTAGGCTATCACGCCTGCACCTTTTTTAGATCTTGCTTGTAAAAAGATTTCCAGGTTGATTTAATTTTATACTTCCTTTCTATTACATGGTTTGCTTTGTTTGAAGATTTCTATTTTGTTCTGCGTATAGCAGAGACTGGTGGCCATCCTGTCATTATAACTGCTGTTCTCCTTTTCACATTTTTTCCTGCATCTTTGCTTTATACAGATCTGTCATAAATTAGAGAAAGCTTTCAGTAAGTTATAGTGAACCATTCACATGAGCATGTAAGTCTTTCAAAGGTGGGGAAAGTCCTAATTGATTAACAGATGCAGTCCTAGGCTGGTAGCAATCACAAGTTAAGAGAGTTGACAGCTACTTGGTTACCTCTGTAAAGTAAGTAAATGGCCTCAGTTTACCTGTGACGTCCCTAAAGCATCAGCCTAAGCACCCCTTATTGGCAAACACAGAACATGGGGCAGGGAGGCGGGGGACGGGACGGCGGGGCAGGGCAGGGCGACAGAGGTGAAGGACAGGAATGAAAAGTGAAGAGCCTCTTGCTCTAGAGATGCCTTTCCTGAAGCACTCTCCCAAGCCCAAGGGAAAGGAATCAATCCGATCCTCACTCTCAGAGCACACATGTCTTTTAGGCTCTCGGGGCTATCAATGCAGGAGTATTACAACGCATTTTTAAAGATGACCTATAATTAATGAAAGACTTTTTTATATACTCTAGACAAAACTTTCTTCTCAAAGTACCAAAATGAGAGAGGAAACATTCTTCCCCTGCCCTGTTTTTTTTCATTCTGCCAGCTCCCTGCATGTCACATAAACCTTGTCCTTTGGTGCCTCTGCTTTCATCGTTTCTGGCTGCTGTTTCCTCTTGTTGGCACGGGGCAAGCCTTGTTTTTCCTCTTTCTTTTGTAGCTCCACTTTTAAGACATTTACTGAGTGAGATATTTTTTATCTTTAATTAAAATCCTCTTTGCAGTTCTCTTAATGTAAATGCTACAGTATTTGGAAAAAAAAATAAACCCTGTTCTGTTCTATTTACACAACGAAGGCCAGCAGGACTGTTTCAATACCTCCTGAAAAAACAGCCTCCAAAGCAACCAGTGTAGCAATTTTTTTTCATTTTGTTTCTTGTCTGTGAAATATTTCAAAGCAAAATCTTCCCTTCTAAATATCAACTCCTTGTTCAGCGTTACTTACTCAGCCAGATGCACTTTTCACTTTTAAATTATCACCATACAGTTGTTGATACATTAATTACTGCAATGACATTTTTATGAAGTTGTTTCTTGTACACTATTTCTGCTCATCAGAATTCCTAGTTTTCTGCACTATGAGATCTTTGAATATTTTGTTATGGTGGAAACTAAGTATCATTTTTAAAGTATGCCAAAAGGGAAAGGACAGTAGGCATGATAGGCAGTACCTGTATTCCACCTTTTCAGAATACACTTGTCAAGTCAGAGACCGCAGGATGTGGTAGACTGAAAGGGAAAGAGAGAATGGGTGTCACACTAACTCAAGCAGTCATGACCTGCATTGATATCTGGGGTATCCCTATCCCTCCAGTCACTCTACAATAGAAGAAAGCAGGGAAACCATCAATATGTTACCTTCAACAGAGCTTGTTGGAACTAAATATTTTGGTTTTGTTTATCTGAAAGAGAATCTGAACACCCTGGTGCAATCTTAGCACTCCTGCTGATGAGTATGGCAAGATGGCAAAAAGTACTTTATATTCAGGAAAGGACCCAGAGGCTTAGTGGCTCCAGGGATGTAATCTAGTCCTTGCACGCTCTGGTTCTGTACGTTGTACCAAGATGAAGGTAGGTACCTCAGAAGGGTATCATCTGAAACAGCTCCCATGCTGAACAAGGAGTTCTTCATAGGATTATCTCCATCACTGACAGCACCCTTGGTAAAAAGCATCTTGGAATCAGTAAAGGATCCATAAAACTGAAAATTATGTACACATCACCCTCCACTAAATGAAGCCTTCATCAAGAATAGCCAGAATGTGAGAGCTGTGGTCAAAGCAGGGAACCAAAACCCAAACTCCCCTTCTTGTGGAAGAACTTTAATCACTATGCTTTTATTCAACAGTTGCATGCCACTGTTTTTAAGGAAAAGAGGGATCTTTTTAAAATAAAATATATAAGGGGTTGCATTCTGGACAGGATTCAGGGTCTTGATGGTGTTTTCTGGAGTTCATGTTTAGGCAACTGACGTTCAGGGACAAGAAAGACAGTACACTTTATGGGCACAAAAATGAGCTTAGCCTCTCTGAGTCAAAGAATGGTTCTATTCTTGCTGTTGGGCTGGATAAAGTGAAGCAGAGAGATGAAACTTACACTTTATTAATGAATGAGGGGCACAGCTAGGAGCATAACTAAAAGCACTGACTTGTATTGCTTTCCTCTAAATGGTAGAACACACTTGCTGCATATGCACAACTTTCTTGGAGTGTTGGCTCACCAAGAAGAAAGAGAAGACCAGAATCTATGATTAGAAAAATCCAGAAACTGAGTGAATCTATGAAAAGCAAGACACTAGTTCCTGTGAGCTTATCTCATTGTCCGACCTGGGATTACGGGATGCTGGTTATGGCTCAGTGGCTAAAGCAGGTTGTTTTGAACTATTAGGGCTGCTTGCAGCATGAACAGTACTTAAAGAAGAAAAAAGTTAGCTAGGAGGACAACGCACCTTGTACTGTACAAGTTCAAATAGTTCAGGCATGGTATGGTTAGGTGATGGCACATCCTTTGGCCTCTGTGACACCAGGAGTAAGCTTGGCCTTTGGCCCCAGGTGGAGCATTCGGTGCAGTTGCCACCCTTTGTTCACTCTACATATGGTAAAGACAGGGTGATCTCAAGGCTACAAGCAGTAGCCCAGCTCTCCAGTTTTAATGACCTTGGTGGTTTGCTGGGCATTATCCCACATGCACTTCTTGTTTTGCACTGCTGTAATTCCACTTAATAGTAGGTACTGCACTTACGCAGGTGCAAATGGGGAAACAGGCAGTTTCTCTGACATTGATGAGCGCTCCCTCCTTCACTCCACAACAGACTGCTGTAACGTGGACAGTGCGGCTGCCTCACCCCATGCAGATTTCTCCATTGGTAAATGACGCTCCCATCGGCAACCCTCTCTAGGCTGCTTCTAGCAGGTGCCTCCTTCTACCCATTCTGTACGATATGCCGTGTGGTTGCTCATCACTCTCTATGGTAAAAATCTCACCCTTTGCTCCAGGAAATTCTACCTCTTGGGCCCAGGTGATGCATCGGTGGACAAATCTCTTTTCTTACCTCGCACCAAGACTTTACGCTTCCAGCCCAACATGCTGCAGCTTCTTGCAGAGAGGAAGGATGCAAATTTTGACAATTTCTCCAGAAAATCTACCTCATTTTGTGAAGATGGTATAATTTCCTCCCTTGCCTCACTGCTTTTCAACAGTTCACAAAAAAAAGACAAGAGGCAACGGGCACGAATTGAAATACAGAAATTTCCATTTGAATAAGAGAGAAAAACCTTCTTTTATTGTGAGGGTGGTCAAACACTGGCACAGGTTGCCCTGAGGGCTTATGGAGTCTCCATCCATGGAGACCTCCAAACCCCGACAGGACACAGCCCTGAGCAGCCAGCTGTAGCTGACCCTGCTTGGAGTGCAGGGATTGGACTAGATGATCTCCAGAGATCCCCTCCAACCTCCACCAGCCTGTGAAAAGGGCAGCCATATCATACGTCAGTTTGAGGAGTTGCTTCAGGATATTCCTTTATGACAAGATACACTTTATTCCATTTACAGTGAAAATAAACATGTTTTAGTCAAGATCATAATACAGGCTGGGGTGGGCATAGGTGTTTTTCTAAAAAAACAAAAAGGAAACAAAGTCCTTTCAATTTTCTTAAGTTATTCAAAGAAAAACAGCTGTACATGAGATAAGGGTGTCTTGATGCATTGATAAATTCTTTGTTTGATGCAACTGAAGTCAATAACAGTTTTTTCCAATGGTTTCAAAGAGCAGAGGAGGATCTAGATGCTGCAAATATCCCAGTATGCTAACTCTCTGTATTGCTCAAGGGTAGTAGTGTCCACCTATTTCCAGTGGAACTGGGGGTGCCCAGGTGTCTGTCATGAAAGATAAGCAGTGATCCAATGCGCAGATCTTCAAAACACATGGGCAGCAGTTCCCTACCTCTTGGAGGCACTACTGTCCCAAGGTACAACAGAGGTCCTTAGACGTCAGAGTGCCTGCTGACGATTTGCAACCCTTACAGTCTAATGCTGCTGAACACCCAGAGCCTGCTAAACGCTGTACCCCCCTGTATAAACCACATAAAGATTCACTGAAGTGCAAATGGGGACTTAGACCACGTTTTACTTTCTGGTCTGCAGGATATTTTATTAGCCTATGCAAAGTGGAAGAGTTTCAAGAGAAAACACTGAGAGTCCTGGCTTGACATTATTCTCTAGACCAGTGGTCAGAGCACTCTGCTGAGACACTGGGATGTTGCTTCAAGTCCTTGCTGAGAAAGAAGTTGTTTTGATCTCTCACATCCTGAGACAGTACTACTACCACCCGATTTCCAGGCAAAAGGGACACTACATTATGTGACAAAGGGCTGACTGGAAACCAGAGTGGGCTTATGGAGGAGCCCGCTACACACATGTGGGCTCCTCCCTGTGGGTTAGAGTTAGGCACCTGCCTTCATGGGATGGAGAGGCTTTGACCCCACCTTCCTCCTTGGGGTCACCTCCTGGCTAGTCTAGGCAGGTATTTGTGGTTACCTTCTTACATTTCTAATGTTTCCGCTTACTGTATAGGTAACCTTAGTGCTGGATCACGCTAAGCAAAAGACACACCAGAATATAGGAGTTACAGGCTGAGTGCTGATAGGAATGAACCCTTTTACGGAACAAATTCTACATCACTAAACTGAGAAAAGACAAATTGTTTATTTTTTATTAGTTCAGCTCTGTTTAGCTTTGTATTTTCTAGACAAATGAAAATAGGCTAGTTATATTTAGTTTTGACCTCTTGACTAGATGCACCAGTATCATGCTCCAATACCTATGTGACAAACATTTTGTGTGAATCTTAATTAAAAAAGACAGTATTATTCCCTTAGATATTGCAAAACTCTTCTTTCCTCTGAAAGCCAAAAATACATGATGGTATTTCTTTCTAGCTAAAGTACTGGAAGTAGCTGGTGCTACAGGTAATATTTGAGTGATGCTTTAGCAGTATATCAAAGTGGCTAAGTTTGCCTTATTTACTGCAGAAGAAATAAATTTATTCTGGTGGAGTAGCAAAATAATTTCCACTATGCAAAAGAGAAAAAAAATAATATAAAGTACAAAAGAAATAAAAGATGATTGCTTTTACAACAATTTACCTGCTAAATCAAAAGCTTCTATACCAGCACATAGTACTGAGTCTAGAAGGTTAGCTGACATTAGGAATATGCCATAAAAGCACCTGCTCCTGAAAAAGTGCTTTTAACTGAAGGCACCAAATTTTACTTAGCTGTAGAAGTGTATATAGCCACCAGAAGGATAGACTGAAAAAACCATGAAATAATCCTTCCACTTTCCTCGGAACTAGCAAGGTTGCAGCTGGAGTAACATATTAATTCTGGACAACATACTGGGGCATGAAAGAAGAAGTGGACCATTTGGAAAGGGCTGAGAAGAGAGCAAAAATATTGATATGAGATGTGTAAAACAAAATCTATTGTTAGGACCCCAATACGGTTGACAAAAATAAGCATGTGGTTGCAGAGCCTGCAGGAGAATGCTTTAAATTACCAGTTCAGCAGAACATCTAAGCATAGTTCTTAGGTCTTACAGACTTAAGGTGTAAGGACACAAAACACTCAAATCTTGATGCCCTGAGGAAATATAAAACCATCCCGATGACATCTTTCACAACAAAATTAACTCCAGACCTAAGAAACTCAGTGCTAGGGAGAGGTTGAGCAGAACCACTGGGAAATGTCAGGTATTCTACAAACTGCAGGACAGCACAAACTCTCACACGTCCCACGTAAAGCAAGGCATCTCAAAAACTCCTCTTCAGCGAACAAGTGTTAATGGAGATTTACTGAAGATTTGCTGTTGGTAATTGAACAATCATTCCTCAGTGTGCGTTTCACATGTGGAGGGAGACTGATGTGAATTGGAGATACCGTGACTAAGATTCAGTGATCCCATTTATCACAGTGCTAAATGCCCACAAAATTGCCTGTCCTTAACTAAAGCAAGCTCAGTTTCTCCGGGGCTTTTAGCTGTCCGCAGCCACCTGAATGAAGCCTTTCTGTTGACGCCCATGGGGTCCCAGGGGTGCTTATGTCAGTTCCTGGTGCTGTCCCTGTTCATCTTAATGTACTCTCGTCAGCCCCCTCGGAATTTCTATTCAATATCACCTTCCCCGAAGGCTCCTTCAACCTGAATAAACTTGGGTTTATTCACAAACGAAATAAGCAGCGCCCACCGACTTGTCGGTTCTGCCTCCGAGAGCCAGACGAGCAAAAAGCCGAGCGGTTTGAAACCCAGCCTTTCCAAGTTGTACACTTCGCAGCTGGACACTACAAAATCTGGTTTATGGCTCTTGCTAAGACCAGACCTAGATCCTCAGAAAGGTCCCTTCTGAGCTTGCAGCTTACGAAGCCACCTACCTCCAGACCCAAGACTCGCTACAAAAAGATTTCCCAGACCGCAAAGGCATAGAGCGTTCGTCTAAAGCTTCCGGCTTTGGGTGCGACTGGTCCCTCACAACGTCTGCCACCGCATGCCGAGGCGCAGGCGAGCGGGACTCGCGGGGAAAGCTCCGGCGGCCGGTGCCCTGCCCGCCCCGAGCACGGCGCCCGCGGAGCCAGCAGCCGGCCGGGCTGCCGGCGCTCGGGCTTCCGAAGGCTTCTGGGGCGCTGCAGGGGAGAGCGAGCGCGCTCCGCAGGCGTGGCGCCTCCCGCGGCAGCGCCTCTTTGCAGGAGGAGGGAGGAAAAAGAGCCGCGAGGAGACGGGACCGTGCCCGGCACCGGCACGAAGCCCGCGCCCAGCCCGCGGAGCCGGGCGAGCAGAGAGGGGGCTGCGCACCTCCGGCCGCCCCCGCCCTCGCCCCGCCGCCGCCGCCGCCCCGTCCCCCGCCCGTCCCTCCGCCGCCGGCGGGTCCCGGCGCTCACCGATAGTGGAAACGACGGTGCCCACGAAGTAGAAAGCGCCGGTGAAATCCCATCGGGGCCGGATGTCATCGACGCGGATGCCGGCCACGCTGGCCTCCTCGTACTCCCGGAGGAAGTGCCGGAGCTCGGCGCGGCTGAGGTTGTGGCGCCGGGTGAAGTTCTCCAGCCGCTCCTCCCAGCGCTCCTTGGCCTCCCGCTCCGTGGGCAGCTCGATGGCCGAGAAGACGGCGGCTCCGCACAGCATGTACAGCACGATCAGCACCGCCAGCAGGAGGAACCGCGCGTTGTCCGCGTTCAGGCGACCCGCGCTGGAGCAGCAGCCGCCGCGACACGCCATCCTCCGCCCCGCGGGACCGGGCTGCCGCGCCGCCACGCTACGTCGGGGCCCTCCCGCCGCCGCCGCCGCCGCCGCCGCCGCCGCCGGGCATCCCGGCGCCGCCCGCCGGGCGTGCGCGGGGCCGCGGCCGCAGAGCTCAGGGCGCCGCGGAGCCCGGCGGCGGCGAGCGGCTCTCCTCCCGGGAGCCGGCCGGCACCTCCGCCCCGGGGGCAGGGCGCTGCCCCGCCGCGCCCGGCACGGCCCCGCGGCGGACGGGCTCCGGGCTGCGGCGCATCCCGCGGGCGAGGGACCCGCCCGTCCCGGCCCGTCCCGGCCCGCAGGGGCCCCTCAGCCCCGCCGCGCCCCGGCCCCGCGCCGGGCTGCCGTCTCCGCCGGTCTCATATCCCCTTCCTTCCCCCGCCCCGAGCACGTCGGAGCGGGGCGCGGGGACAGGCACCGCCAGGCGCCTCCTGCCCGCCGGGGGGGGGGTTGGGGAGGGGGGGCGAGGCGGGACCGGCGGCAGCTCGCCCCGCCGCCCTCCCCCGCCGCTCGGCGGGACGCGGCCGCCCTCGACCCCGGGCCGCCGGCGCCACGGCCACCGGGGAGCCGCGCACCGGGCCGGGCGCGGCCCCTGAGGGAAGCGCCCCTCAGCAGAGGCGGGGCCGCCGCCCCCCCGGGGGTCGCCCCGCTGCCCCGGGCAGGGCTAGGGCGGGCCGGGCCGGGCCGGCACCCGGCGGGTCGGGCCGGCACCTGGCGGGTCGGGCCGGCGGAGGGCGGCCGCCCCCGGCCTCCCCCCCTCAGAGGGGCGGGGGGCTGCCCCCCCCGGAGCCCGCGGCCTTCCCGCCCGCGGGGGGGGCCGCCGTCCGCCCCGTCGTCTGCCCAGCCCCGGGCCGTGGGGCGGAGGAGCGCTGTGCCGCCCGGCGTAACGGGGCCTCTGACGGAGACCGGGAGGAAAAATCTGCAGCTGACGATATCTATGCCCCTACGATCAAAGCAAGAGAAATGACTCCCTTCTGCCAAAAGAGGGCACCTCTTTCTCTGCGGGCCTGGTTACCGATTGCCTTCTCGACCAGTTCTCGCATCTCCGTCTTCCAGTACTGGGCAGTCGAGGGGAAACTGTGTGTGGAAGACGGAGGCAGCTCTCCAGCTGCTGCCGTGTGGTTTATAAATGCATTATTTTCAGGGTCAAAGAGCTCTCGATCCAAACCTTCTGGAAAAATCACTGTTACTATAAAAAGAAAAAGCTAAACTCAGCAGTATCTGGCAATTGCTATAGTGCTGAATTCTACTTTAAAATAATTGGGGGCTAGAATTCAGCTCTGTAAAACATGCTAGTATATAAACGCTCTTTCTTTCCAGTGAAAGAAAACCTACATATATTTTATTTTAGAAAGCAGGTTAATGAGGTAATACTACAACATCTCAAGTCGTTGTGATAGTTGTAGGGATTGAGTGCACCCTCAGTAAGTTTGCAGATGACACGAAGTTGGGAGGGAGGGTTGATCTGCTCGAGGGTAGGAAGGCTCTACAGAGGGATCTGGACAGGCTGGATCGATGGGCCGAGGCCAACTGTATGAGGTTCAACAAGGCCAAGTGCCGGGTCCTGCACTTGGGTCACAGCAACCCCACGCAGCGCTACAGGCCTGGGGAAGGGTGGCTGGAAAGCTGCCTCGTGGAAAAAGACCTGGGGGTTTTGATCGACAGCCGGCTAAATATGAGCCAGCAGTGTGCCCAGGTGGCCAAGAAGGCCAACAGCATCCTGGCTTGTAACAGCAATAGTGTGGCCAGCAGGAGCAGGGAGGTGATCGTCCCCTGTACTCGGCACCGGTGAGGCCGCACCTCGAGTCCTGTGTTCAGTTTTGGGCCCCCAATACAGGAAAGACATGGAGATGCTGGAGTGTGTCCAGAGAAGGGGAACCAAGCTGGTGAGGGGCCTGGAGCACAAGTCTTATGAGGAGCGGCTGAGGGAACTGGGGCTGTTTAGTCTGGAGAAGAGGAGGCTGAGGGGAGACCTCATCGCTCTCTACAACTGCCTGAAAGGAGGTTGTAGTGAGGGAGGTGCTGGTCTGTTGTCCCAAGTAACTAGTGATAGGACGAGAGGAAATGGCCTCAAGTTGCACCAGAGGAGGTTTAGGTTGGATATTAGGGAAAATTTCTTCACTGAGAAAGGGTTGTCAAGCATTGGAACAGGCTGCCCAGGGAAGTGGCTGAGTGACCATCCCTGGAGGAATTTAAAAGATGTGTAGATGTGGTGCTTAGGGACATGGTTTAGTGGTGGACTTGTCACAGTCCTTACACAGGTTAACAGTTGGACTCCATGATCTTAAAGGTCTTGTCCAACCTAAACGAGTCTATGATTCTATGATCTACTTTTTTTTTTTCATTTTCTATTAATTATGTTGCAGTTAAAATGCAATGGGAATGAACACTAAGGTCTTAGTAATTAGAAATCTCCCTTAATGGTGGATAATCATACATTCAAAGAGTCATTGATGGTCTCACAGCCTGAGGTGGATTTGGTATTGGTCTGAGCCCTGGGGGTGGACTGTGGGCAGTTCTCTGCTGGTGTTGGAGAGACGATCACCAAGTGTGTGGCAACAAAACTGCTTGGGCTGCATGCACAGAGAGAAGCCAAGTCCTTTTCCCACATCGCACAGTAAACCAACGTCCGAGGATGAATGGGACTCATGCTTCCTCTTAGTTTTTTCGTATTTGTTGTTATTCATAGAAGATGCGTAACACATCGTGTTATAGGATTTTATTCCCTCCTCCTTAGTCTTCAGCATAGACTGACATATGGCAATTAAAATTAGCAGCAATGCTGGAAGACATTAAACAGCCAAAAAAAGAGGAAGATGAGATGCCAGTCAAACTAATCAGACTCTGTGCCAAGGGCTAAAGGTAACGGCATGGTTTCATAAAAAAATGCTGGTGTATCTTTAAAATTATTGATAGTTCCTATTAGAGGGACAGCCCCCCCCCCTATATTTCCCTGCTTTGCCAGTCTGTGCCAGCCAGAGGGAAGATGGATCTAAATCAGTGCTCTCCCAGACAGCAGAGACAGCAGAACTGCTTGAGCACCCTCAGTCAGCACTGAAGTCTCCATCCACTGAAGTTGTTCTTGGGTGGCTTGGATTAGCACAGTGGGAACAGGAGCTTTTAACTGCTTGCAACCATGACGTCACTGTGATTGCCCAAAGGAATGTGAAGAACGATCACATTATCCAAAGAATTATCCAAGGAAAATTACTCAAGGATATTCAGTTGAGGATATTATTTTGTTAGTCAGGAATACTTTTTTTTGTGTTGGTCTTGGGTGTAGAGAGAGCATTATATTAATGCAGGTAAGAATATCTAGCACAGTTTTGAAAGTATACTACTGTTGCTGGGCATCAAAAATTGCAAGTTCCCTTAATTTTTCAAATCTGATCTTCACCAAACTAAAATGCTATAAAGAACGTGCAGTGATTTAATTTCTTGAGAAAGTGGCTTTTTAAGGACATGCTCACTATTAAGGTATAGAGCAAGTGTGAGTTGATATTGGCTGGAATCCTGAAGTAGAAAATGAGAAGGTGGCTGACAGATATCACAGGTGTGGCACCTTTTGTTGTTTTAAGCTCCTTTTCTTCCTTTACTTCCCCTGTTTTAATTAAGGTACTTATTCTAAAGAATACTTTCTTGTAAAAAAGGTCACTATTCCCTCTGCTCTTGGGTAGATAGCTTTAAAAACTTGAGTGTGTGGAGAGCACAAACAGTGTAATGATGCAGTCACCCATTCAGAGCATTCAAGCAAGGTTGAATAAAGAAATGCAATGTATTCACTAGCATAAGGAAAAAAAAGTTAGCTTTTAGTTTTGAGTGAAAAAAAAAATGGTTAAACATCTTGCTGACATTTAAATTAACCCCAAATTGAAGTTAACATCTTGTGAGCCTGAACACTGAATTGCTATTAACCTCAGTACAGTCACTTGTGGCATCATTATCAGGAAACCTGCTATGTTTGCTCTACCCCTCAACACCACAAGCACGCAGCTCCCTAGTGTCTGTGTGTGCAGGTATTTAGCGACAAAAAGATTGGTGGTGGTAAGGCTTAGCACAATAGTAAATAATAGAAAAAAATCTATGTATTTACTAGTTCTGTTGATAATTTTGAATGATAAACCTGTAATTAAGAAAGCTACAGTCACAGAGTACCCTAGTAATGATTACCAACAAGTGTCTGGTCAGAACAGAGCTACTATTAATGCATCAACAAATTACTTGGAAGACTCACGCAGAGATTTAGTTACTCTTGCTCATTGACAGTGTCAGTACTTTTTAATTAACTATCTCCTTTGGAAATGATAAGCTGGTACAGGTACACTTAACTAAAATGCACTGCTTATCTTTGGAGAAGCTATGGGAGAGCTGCAATTTACTCCTGAGAAAATTTTATACATAATGAAACATCTTGCTAGAGGAGCAAAGAAACCATCTCCAATATGTCATGAAGCCCAGCTGTGTTTGGGTTGCATAGGACTGACTGTTAAAGACTGTTGGTACTCTGGAGTTTTAGTTATCTTTGGACAGTTTATTCAAAACAAGTTTTCCTTGCCTTTCTAGAAGAGCATTGTTTGAACAGTTAAAACAGAACTACGTGCATATCTGTTACAACCAAACTCAACCTTTACTTGAACCATTAGTTCACCTCACACCACATACTGTCCAGCAAACCAAACCCCCAGCCTTCACTCTTCCCTCCACCTCTGCCACCCAGCAGTGCCTCACTTCCATGCTTATACCACAGTCCAAGTTGCTTTGGGTGACAGCTCTGTGTTGGAAAGATTTGCTGAGTTTTTTCCTAGCAGAACTGATCACTTGGTTTATTTGTTCCCACTGAGGGACTTTGGAAGGATCTTCTGACACTGCATTAATCTGAGCCCTGGAGAGTGTAAGTTAAATCATGCTAAGTTCCTGGAAACCAAAAAATTCCAGCTGGAATTTAACCAGGAATGCCTCAGAGCTTGTCAAATCACTCTACGACAAAATAGAAATACTCATATATGTAGCATGAATAAATCACATTCTTCACAAATTAAGGATAAATGTCCATTAATTGTTAGCTGACCTTCTAGAACTCTTAAAGCTTTCCTCATATGAAGACATCTTCCTACTTAGAACTTCTCTAATTCTCACAGAATGAAAATACTTAAAATTATATACTCTGTTAAAAAGTTAGTTAACAATGGCTATGAAGCTGTTATTTCCATTTTTAGAGCACACCGCTCCATTTTCGTGTTACCTTCCCTGATCCCTGTCTTTTCAGGCTCATCAGGGACAGCATCAGTTTCTGCATGTAGCATAAACAGTACAGATTCTGCATACAGAATCAAGGGAAGGTGAAAGCAGAAAGCAACCTTCCTATCTGTTCCGTGGACATGCCAGCAGCACTCTGACCTGTACTTAGCTCACATTATTGACAAAGTTCTCAAAACCAGATAAAGCAACAGTAATGAGTACTGGGTCTCCAAATTGCCAACACAAGCTAAGAAAAGAACACCTAAGTTCCTGGTATTGCTGTGAAGAGTGAGTGTAAAATTCCTCTGTGTTATAGGCAAGGCTATTCCACTATCTAGCTCCGTTTACCCTTTGAATAAGAGACTGTACAATAATTTCCCCAACAATAACTCAAAGCCATAACCTTTTTGATTTGAAAGACCATCTGATAACCGCACCAGAGAGGTGCAGAGAGGATATGAAAGATGGAAAAGAAGCAGTACTTCATGGAGTTTCTCTATGGATTGGTTGGCGACAGTGTAGGAAAACAAAAGAAAACTCCTTGCTAGCCAGATGTCATATGATTTCCTAACCACACACCTTTTTTATAGTAATTTTTGAATGAAACAGAGATAGACATTAAACATTAGGAAGTAGTGCACTCCCCAGTGCACTCCAAACCATCTTGGGGAATGACACTGCAAAATGAATGAGGTAGCACCGGAACAGCTACCCAGTCAGATTATTTGGGATCGAGAAGGAATTCTGAATGAAGTACCACACTATCCTACAAGATTTCCAGGCTGCAGGACCAGTTGTTCATATATCCCACAGCACTACTTAAAACAACTCTTCAGCACCGAAGCCCACTCACTTCAATTTAGTGTTTTGGACAGTGCTTGGGTTTCTGAAAGGGGGGAACACCGCCCCCCCCCCCCCCCCGAGGCTTAGGAAATAACTGACCAGGAGCCAAATACTGCAAGAAGCCAACACAGCAAATATTAGAGCTTTCATTAGAAGTGATAATTGCAAAGCAAAGTTTCAATCCAATTTGAAATGTACACACTTAGAAGAAGATGGAACAAAGGATATATAAACAAGATTGACTTTATTTTTATTTAAATTTTACAAACAATAACTTTTATTCCAGCTACTTGGGGCCAACTGACAGTCTCACAGAACAGTAAATTTTAAACTCATTACAGCTAAAAATGCAGAGAGAATCTCTGAGGACAGTCTACACTTGTTTTGATCTTGAAAAGCATATTAGGAACCACAGTGAGGATAAGGCATATAAAAAGGTATTTAAAAATGCCAGTTCATTTGTAATGATATGGTTATAGATTCTCCAAAAATCTCCCTGTTATCAACATTTGAATGTTTCTTTCAATTACAAATTAGCCATTATAGCAGACATTATAGCTTAAAAAACAGAAATAAGCAGTCTTGCAAGTAGTGTGGCAGGCTCAGTGTCAGTAAGTGAAACGTCACAGAATACTGGAAACATTCACGATGGAACCCACATATTTCCATGTGTATCAGGTGCGTTAGTGTAAGGAATATTCCAAATCCACGGTTGATCTGTAAACCAAAACAAAAACACGCTCATGACAAATTCAGTTATTAAATGTAAAATTTTGATGCTCTTCCTCCCCTCCCTTTGGAGGAAG
Source organism: Buteo buteo (assembly GCF_964188355.1). NCBI lineage: Eukaryota > Metazoa > Chordata > Aves > Accipitriformes > Accipitridae > Buteo > Buteo buteo. The sequence goes on from NC_134176.1 coordinate 19,631,308, forward strand.
AAGGTCAAAATTTCCACTGATTTTCACATAATCCCATGTGCAACTTCAGTATCCTGAAAATTTTTATTCACCTATTTTTTGAAAGGGTAAGATTTAGAGTTTTCAAAAGGCTTTGCTTCCCCCCAAATATTATTTTAAATATAATTATCATAACCCAACATACTCCCCACCAGCTGTAAAAGAATTTATTTCAGACAGTAAACAAGAACAGTAATGCAGCCAAATTTGGTTTGGCCCAAACGCAGCAACTTTTGTGCTGTGTATCTCTTAACCCAATGGAATTATTTATATAAATAAGTGCTGAAACATATTAGTATTTTCCACATGGAGAGTAAGAATTCAGTATCTACGAATGATGCTGCCTGAACTCTGAAATGTTCGAGTTCACGCCTCACTTTTTCAAATATTACATCTTTAGATGAGCAACAGGTTTGCAGCAGACAGTTCCCTCCCTCCCTCCTTCTCGGAATACAGAAACTATTCCCACTCTTGGGAAGGAGAAAAGGCAACATAGAAGGAGCCAACTGCTAGTTCTGCAACCTGCTCTAGGCTCCTCCTCGTACCACATACATGTTGCAGAAAAGCAGCTGGTCTGTGAAGCCAAGCTATTATTCTACTTCTCTCGGGCTACTCCTACTGAAATACAGAGAAAACTCCTTCAATGCTTTCAGTGATTCTTCTCAAACAAGAAGTTTATATAAATCTAGCCTGCTTCTTTTCTCCATCTACAAAATGAGCCCTGAAGGAAGACAGTGACATTAACCTGTACAATGCATAGGTTAAGCTGAATTGTACTGAGGATGATGGAGTAGTTCATTTATCAAAAACAAGCAACTCATCTACGTGATATACTATATATACTTTCTAAAGAAGATTTGCTACATGGTTTTCAATTGAAATTTTACAGAAGCTATTGATTATGATTATTGTTGTCCAATTTTAAGTTTACAGGATCCAATGCCAGCTCTCACAATATATGAAGTGAGAATTACTGTAGCAAGAAGAGTAAGAAAGTGACAGAAGCAGTAATAAAGGGACATATAAATCACACAACAGCACACTGTGACAAGTACCAGGCCAATTAAACATGGGGCAGGGAGAGCATTCCTACTAAGTACTCATTATTACTTGCTACTAGAGTGCGTTTAGTTCTAGTACTGTAGATCCATACGTTACAGTGAAACATATCCCAGCTTTGCAAATGTTTTACAAAAGCGTCTGTTGAATCTGCCTCACTTGAAAAAAGACACTATGTTTAGAGTTTATGAAGACTGCTGGGATGTTACAAGCCACAGAAATGTGATCACCAGAGAAAGAACAGCCTGTGCAACAAATACCATCTTTCACATAATGTTATTGTAAGAGGACAATAAAAGCAAACATCCATGTCTTCCCCTGATTTAAAATCATGATATATCTTCTAGGTGGAAGAAGTAGTTGGCTGTCTTTTGGGTACAGTGGATAGGTAATTTCCAAGCACAAAAAAATAAAAGGCATCGGAAACTGGAATAAACTATAGCACTTAACTCACAGTGCACTGCCAAAGAACACCTCTAGGTTTCTGGGTCAACTGCAGGATATCGAAACTTTGAGTGATCTCTTAAAAAAAAAAAAAAAAAAAGTAGCATCATTACATTATTTCCCTAAGCTTATTTTATCAGTCTCCTGCTTGAGAGCCATGTGTACCTTTTGTGTTTTAGGTGAATACCTTACCGCAGCGTAAATGTTAATAGTTATAAGAATAGGTACAGAATAAAGCAAATGTTGGAAAAAGCATCGAGGATTTCAAGCATACACTCAGATTTGATCACTGACCACCATCTACGACATCAGAATAAATCCAGTTCCACTCAAGCACTGGAATCTGTCACTTGGAGTACATTATGCAGCTTGGACCTATCCATCTTCGCTACCATCTGCAGTTACTCTAATTCAGCAATATATACAGGCAGAGGAAGACTTAGATGTACAGAAATAACTTCAGTCACTCCTTAAAGTGCTCTGAGATACTTCAATATCTAATTTAGTTCTTTTTTATTGTGGCTATTTTAATAAAATTTTCTTAAGGTAGCTATGAATGTACTTGGAACTTTGTTCTATTAATGGGATGCTGTTGGTTTTATAAAACACCTGATTCTATTTTAATAAGCCATATGTAAAACTATTGCTGAAACAAATTATAATTTGGTTGTTTTTAAAATGTCAGATCCAATTTAAAATTATCACTTTTATCACTGACAGATGGCAGTACGGTATGTATAGCCAAAACCAGAAAAGTCTGTGAATTACAGGAACATGCAATTGAACAGTAAAGTATAAAATACAATTAAAGCATCTTTGTGATCCTCTTCCTACAGTTTAAAATACAAGTGTCTTTTTCACTGTGAGTGATCTGGATGAGAGCTATTCCTGGTTGATTTCTAAACACAGAGACTAGATTCTTACATCATCTTTCACACTATTTCATGAGCCTTCCAAATGAAAAATGTAGCTTTAAAGTAGTAAGTGTTCACTTATATAGAAAGGTTACTCACAAATAACTGGAGTTCTTCAAGTCATTCTACGTATACATTCTAACATGGCAAACTTACTCCCTGCTGCATGACACTGGAAAGTTCTTCCTTTCAGTATTGGCAGAAGGTGCACACTACATTTCAGACTCTTTTCTCCCCTTCCTTTGGATGAGCATGGCATTCAAAACAGAACTCATATTGTTCCTCTCAATGCAAAAATCATACCTGAAAGATCTCAAGAAGGGGGAAAGGCAAACAGGGTATAGATGTGGGATCTATAACAATATTCACAAACAAGGTAATAATTCCTGAAGGCCAGGACAATGAACAGTCATTGGGGAAAAAAAGAAAAAGAAAACAAAGCCAGTACTGCAGTTTAAAAGCAGGATTTGCTTTGTTTCTCAAAGTGCTGATGTGATGAGGAAAAACAAAAAAGTCCCTCGCACTTTTCTGAGGCCTTTCCCAAGTTCTTCTAAAAAAACCCCTTGATGTACTTATATATTAAAAGTTTCAAGTTCCTCCCATACAGCAGATTATTTCACCAGTCAGTAAACTGTGTAATATTTAAATCACAAATTCAGTGACATTCCTTGACTACAGCAAGCAGCTTGTACCTCTTCCCATGCAAAGGTACAAACCACCCCCCCCCCCCCCATGGCTGTACCCCTTTGTGTAATGTAAGTCTGTTGTAAGAAACTTCTCAATAGGGTGAATCAAAAGTGATAGGGGTATCAGTCCTCAAGCACTCTAAATGAATTGCTGTACTTTCAAGAGAGAATCAGGTCAACTTGTATTGGTAAGAGAGATAATAGCAATATTGCAACTGAGATGTGACAATGGAGCTCAATAAGAAGATAATTTTATACAACAAAATAGCAATACTCATCTGAAAGATTCTAGAGGGAAATAAAAATCTGAATATTATCAAAGGCATAAAGAAATTTTATTTATAAAGATATCTTGCTAAGTAAGATTGGCGGTTGTGTGCATCTTTCCCACATATCAGACTGGATCATTTTCTCTTTTCCTTCCAAGGAACTCTCAAATTATATTACTGGTCTACAGGTTTCTTTTATCTTAGTACCACCAATACATTCAGCTTTGTCATAGTCTTTTTTTTGCTATGACAGCCTGAATCTGTTGCTTAACAACAGAGGAGTTCAGGAGCTTGTTGTATCTGTATAGTTTATCTATCGAGATAAGTAGCACTTATTAAGTAGCACTATCAGCTACCAGGTAATTTTAGTTTTTTAAATTCTTTAAATGTTTTGCCCTGAAGATGCATCTGCTGCCTACAAATGGCCTGCTGCTGCTCAGCTGACTACTGGAGGTGAACAACTGCAATTGCTCAAAGCAGCAATTTGCAAAGAGTTAATAACATACATGTTGCACACACCAAATGTTATCTGCTAAAAATTAATGAGGCCCTTTGTCATTTCAGAGTAGGAATGATCTTAATCTTTATTTCAAAACTGCCAGATGTAAACTGTGTGTGTTATTTCCTGCAGCAAGAGAAAGATGCAAGCTATGTATATCATGCATAATAAAACTGGTTTGTGCTGGTAATTTAAAGCAGCTGGGAAGCAATAGTCTAAAGGAAAAATGTCTAAGTCTGTGCAACCTTAACTCTGATCTGTTAGGATGACATAGTTACATTTCCTCAGACTTCAACTACAAATCTTGCACTCTGCACAAGATGGATCAAATCAAATATAAGTTCAACAACTAGGCTGGGCATCATACTTCTATCCTGAAAAGAATAACAAATATAAAGTGCTTTTTTAAATTCCTGGGTTGACCAACTATTGAAACAAAATATTGACTGTCTGGTGACTTTGCTGTCTCATGATGATGCTCTCAACTAATGATCTGAAGCACATTTTGGAAGATCTCTCTTAACCAAACACAAGCCTTGAGCTCAAAGAAATTGGCTAGTAATGTGGCAAATCAGATGAATCTAGTAGCTCCTTCTGGTCTTCAAGTCTGTAACCCCATCAAAACAATACACAGAAGTGGTCAAACTAAATGGTGACTCTGTAACTCAAGTTTCCTCTCATACAAAGTGTTAAATTCTTCACAGTCGTTATAAAAAGCTTGAAGAAAACCAGGTTTTGCCATGTACTCAGATGTTACAGTTGGACTCTGGGAGGCCATCTGAGGAAGCATCTGATGTCAAGTTGTCTTAAGAGAGCTTCAATCTCAAATTGCAGGTTTAGTCAACAATAATGCTTTTGGTTCCACCTAGGAAGGAAATGGATGCCAACACAGACTAAGATTGGTTCCAACACCTGCTCCACACCACCTGCCCTGGTATATGAACTACAATGACAATGTATACTTGCTGCTTGAAAAAACTGAAAAACTAAACGTCTAAACATACTCAGGTTTACATTTACCATTGCTCTGAGTGTTAAATAAGTGAAATATCTTCTATTCAATGTATTAGTATCACTAGAAATAGGACTAGCTTCTAGCTGTCATCTTCTCAGAAGAAAGGGTATTCTCTTAGAGTTTGTACCATATTAAGCACACTGAGAGGACCTGAAGTTCTTCAAAAATTCATATAGGATGCTGCCAGTCAAGTTCTTTCAAACTCTAGAAAGTACACAGGTTCCATGTATCTATGCAATATTAATTAGAAAAAAGGCTATTGAAAAATGTGAATGACTTGCCCAGAAGTCTTCTTTCTTAATTTCTTCAAAAATGTTTTCATTACTTGACAGAGAAACTGGAGAATTCTAGAACTTCTGACAAAAAAACAAAGGTGGGAGAAAGGTAGAGGCCACATACAGTGACATTTTCCCAGAACTTATCTGATGCCCTGAGGATACAGCAGGTCCTTGTAAGGGAGCTCAGAGTAGTAAAGAATTCCTCTAGCTTAGCTGGACAAAACACTGATCTCTTCTTTTAGGCAATCTGTCACTAGTAGAAGGCAGGATAAATGAAAATTATCCCCACTTTTTAAATAATAGGATAAACACAAATATCTAAACCTACCAGAGCTGGAGGCAAATATGCCATGAAGTTTTTCTTGTTTTTATCCAACACAACAGCAGTTTATGCATAATAAATGAGATGGAGTGTTACTAGTTTCCTGAAATCACTACAAATATTTACCAAATGTAATTTCACCATACTCCCAATTCCCACTTATTGAATGCTAGACAAAATATGAAGTACTGAATATCTGAAGTCACAAGAAAAAGGTCAATTTGCTCTTCCATATTAGTGTAGCAATGGCATATTGAACAGCAGGGCCCTTCACAAGGGAGAGAGCTGTTCCTGTGAGACATCTTACAGATACTTTTGTGCATCATTAAGAAAATGAAATCACAGCTGTCAGAAGTTGAAAACTTCAGCTAGAGAACTAATGAATTGTTAAGCGGACTGTACATTTCTCCACAATGCTTCAACTTACATTAAAGCAAATTTCCATCTCATCTGCCCACCACTCTTCCAGCCTCTCATAGCATGAGATTTGACAGCTTTAGCCCCCAGTTACCAAGGTAAAATAGATTTTCCCGCTGGAAAATACTGAAATACATTTTAATACATTTTTACAAATTGTTAGAATGGCTCAGGAAAGAAGTCTTCAACAAAGAGCAAAATAACCAAAGACTAATGTAATTCATATAATTGGCATATATAGAGAATAATATGTAGTTTCACTCTAACTTTAGATTAATCTGAACTGAGCTGGAACCTAATTTTCTTGTATACACATATATTTTCTCTATACTACTAGTCAATTGAACAGCCAGTTGCTTTCCTTGATTTAAATACATACATTGAAGAGAAAATTGAATGAGAAATAACTTGTTTATCAGAAATTACTTGCCCCCCTACTTTACGGGATTCTCTTCCAGAGGGTTTGAGCAGTTCCAGAGCATTCTGAACTAAGAGCTCAGAAAAAGCTTATATAAATTCCTGCCTTGTAACCCAGTCACAGCTCAAAGAACTGCTGATAAATATATATTTTAAGTCATTCCCCTTTTCAGTAGCGCTGTAAGAGAATTCTCTAACCAGTGCATGAGATTAATAAATCTGAAATCTGGCAGAATAATAATGCAGAGAAATGTTTCAGATGTTTCACCTGCTGAGGACTCTCTAAAAAAGCAGAAAACAGAGCCAATTAAGCAGAAATCTAATTCCACTTAAATGTAACTAGAAAGTTAAGTGCAACTCACTAGGAAAAAAACCAGATGTAGTAGCCCAAAATACTGAAGCTTACTATAATACAACAGCAGTATTTGTTGTATTTGTTTACAATACATGTAATTCACTGATTCATTGAGCTAATTGATCACATAATCATTACTTTCTGACAATTTTTAGGTCCACAAATATTTTTTTCAAGCATTATAGTGTCATTTGTTGGTGGCTTTTTGTTTGTTTGTTTCTTTTGGGTTTTTTTTGTTCTTTTTTTAAAATCATCCTATGTAGTTAAAATGAGCTACTTGACATGAAAATATTTCTGCTATGATTTCTCTCACAGAAGAAATGTTACAAACTCCTCATCTCAACTTGAAGTGACTATGCTGCTACCAGCTATGGTTTGAGACCCAGTTAAATTTTATTCTTTGTTCCCTTCAGGAAGATCAAATTACTATGGTTGGCATAAGCAGAAGGAGTTTACCTGTCCATGTATTGTAAAATGTGGCTCTGAGCAAGTTTGAAATACAGCTGAAAACTAAATGAGAGCAATGGGAAAATTTTAAATATGTTATATGTCACAGAGATGATGTATCATAATTGCCCTACCAGTGACATCTTAAAGCACATAAATGCATCCTTCAGTAACTATAGCTTAGCCTATGATTACGTTTCAGTGAAGGATAATCCATCTCTCTGGGAGAGAAAAACAGTGCAAAACCAAGAAGTTATCTGTCTCACAATGACCTCAATTTATACTCTTTAGAAATCTTCAGAAGAAGAAAATCATCATTGTTTCTCCAAGAAATCCTCTTTTCCTGTTTTGCCTAAACTTGAGTTTTAGAATGAAACCCATTGACTAATGAGGCAAACCAGGCAAAGGTGGACAAGTCTTTTTTTTTTTTTTTCTCTCTGTTATATGGGGTGAGAGAAAAGTAGGACAGGGACCAAATTATTTCATTATTATTGAACATATGGACTATAAAGGACTGCGGATCAACCTCATTAATTATTATGGCTGAAACCAGATAGATTATTTACATCATTTACTGATGAGTTTATCATTGTATGTCCTGAGATGTGTTTTATTGCTTTTCAAGATGCATTTACTTCACTATAACAGTTTTCATGCTGGAAGTCCAGTCCAATCTGATAAACACCAATTCATATGACAGAAAGCCATTGTGACAAGATGACAAATAATCTCTGCAATTAAATTATTTCCACGAACTAAGGAACTGTTTTTCTTTCACTTTGTTACATTATATAATATAATTCTCTAACATTAGAGTATGTCTGATCCAAGATTTGAATTTGTACAAGTACAGAAAAAAACAATGCATTTTGATATACCCATCTTCTACTTAGAACTTTAAATGGCAAATCTATGGCCCTGCTCCTGACCATCTATCTGTTCACTATTGCACCTGCTTCTCCTCCCTCCTGCTCCTGATAGGAGTTTTCCGATTATATGAAAGTGATATGTACTTTGTTTTTCCATGGTTAAAGAATTTGAGTTCATGGAAAATCCCCCAGAGCCTTTTCTCCTTCAATTATAGGGATCAGTCAATATGGTTTCTTTAGGGAAAGGATAATTACTTGCATTTCTGCTTATCAAGACTTTATTAAAATACATCTGTTTATATCACTCCAGAGACTTTGGGAATTGATAACTGTATTGTTAAGGACAGATTATTTTATGAGTCCATCGCATAACATGGGAATTCTTTAAACATCTTTTCCACCAGGACGCTAAGGCACTGAAACAGAATATTCAGGAAAGAGATGTGAAAAGGCACAGGCAGCTGACTTTGCTTCCATTGCCGAAGCCTAGACAACTTGAATTCTGACATCTGTTCATATCATGGGAGAAAGCTGAGATCCGAAAGCTGAAGTACAGACAAATGAGTTCTCTACAGAAATAAGCTTTCCATGCAAAAAGTGAAACAAGTTACTTGGAAAAAATCTTTACATTTAGTTGAAATATGCATAAAACTCACTGACACAGTAGGTTAAATGGAGGAATTAAAGCAAGAATAATATTAATTGTACAACTACATTTTTACATGAGGAAGACAGTATATGTAACATATTTGAGAATACACACAGATTCTAATTTTTAATCTTTATTTTAAAATTTCCAAAAATTTAAGTATGACCCTTCAGAAAAACCTTCCAGAAAACATCAGTTTGAGCATTAGTTAACAAGAAGACAGTGCATACGTGTCCCAGAGCACAACAGCTGGCTGTAGTATATTCTTCCCCTTTAGTTAGCTAGTAAATCAGGCATAACCCCTGCCACCACTTCCTGAAACAACATTAACAGTACATAAATGGGTAGCATGTTTCGTACTAAATAAGCCACTATAATAGATTGTATTATCATTTCTACATTGAGCCAGTAATTTTTCCCTAGCAAAACCGAAATACCATTTAAGAATTCTTTTAGGTAATTAGTAAGCTTTTAAAGCAGAAAAATCATCTTTGCAAGTTACAGAAATAACACGTTTCATATTGAACAGATGAACTATACAGCCTAGCTGTATAGCCGATACCATACTCACGGTTTTAGCTTCTATAATCATGGATCTACCTGTGAGAAGCCAGTTTTTTTGGGAGCTGATGGGATTCACCTGACCAAGTTGGCAAGCCTCTTTGCCAACAAGCTGGCCAGACATGTAAGTAGGGCTTTAATCTAGACTCAGTGGCAGAAGGGGATGGAGCTTTGAGCAACACAGAAGAGCCAGGGGCTGCTGATGCATTAGGAACCAACAGGGCAACACCTGTGAAATGCTGCAAAGGAACTAGGGCTTGTTCCTCTAAAAAGGTGAAATGGTCAACAGCACAGCTGAAGTGCCTCCACACAAATGCACACAGTATGGATAACAAACAGGAGTTGGAAGCCACTGTGCAGCTAGAAAGCTGTGATCTAATCGTTATCACTGAAACGTGGTGGGATGAATCACATGACTGGAGCACTGCAGTCAAAGGCTATAAACTGTTCAGAAGGGACAGGCAAGGAAGAAAAGGTGGGGGGGAGTTGGCCCACTATGTAAAAAAAAAAAAAAAGTGGATTGACTGCACAGAGCTGTGTTTGAAAAACAGCGATGAACAGGTTGAGAGCTTATGGGTGAAAAATCAGAGGTCAAGCCAACAAAGGAAAGAGGCCACCTGATCAAGAGGATGCTGCCGAAGCATTCTTACTTCAACTACAGGAAGCATCATGCTTACAGGCTCTGATCCTGCTGGGGTACTTCAGTCACCCCCAAATGATGCATCTTTACTGTTATTTACTATATAATACTCTATAAGTCTATTTACTTCTTAGCTTTTAAACAGTCTTTCTCCCCACATAATTTGTTAGTTCAAAAATCTACCAAAAGATTTGAGTGGCTATAAACACTATCTTTCCTGAACCCTTTCTTACTCTCTATTATTTCAAGCTCTGCTGTAGATGATGTCTTTTTTAAATCATGACTTCTCAAAAAAAAGTTAGTTTCAATCTTTTTGCATTAGTTTTTAAGAGCAAAAAATATAAAAATTTACTATTCCCAAATGTTGCAGGTGCACATCATTATCTTCAATGTATTTTTAGGTTTTCAAGCCATCATCACCTCATAGCAGCACTTACTTATCGCTTTCATGATTTGCATGTTCTAGAGAGAGTCTCATAAACTGAGAAGGTTGAGATTTTGTGAATCTCTTCAAGTGTTATGAAATATACCCACTCCAAGGAGGATTACAACACAGATCTTCAAGAAAATGACATCTGAAACTATGAAATATAGAATGGACCAAAAGCAACTCTTCTTTCTACTGATTTACAGCAATTCTTTCACATTTGCTCTATAGTATTTATTTCACACCCCACTTCCAGAGGCTTGTGTTTTCCTCACACCTGCTCTCTTCCAAACATTCCTCTTTCAATGCTCCTTCCCCCATCAGTTCTACAGGAAAACATTTTGATTCCATAAAGAATATCTCTTTTCCTCATGCATACAAATATATTGGAAGAGGAATGAAAAAATAATATTTAGGTTGTTGATCCAAAACATAAACAACAATAAAGAAAAAGTTAGAACCAAAAGACTATAGTTGCTTTCTTTGAAGTCGCAAGCAGAATGTGGGACTGGCATCACCTCAAATGCAGTCATACCACAAAAATATTAAAATAAAGCTTTGGAACATAGCAGTGTTCAAATGACTCAGAGTTACTCAAATTAGTTTGCTCCATATATAATACACCTACTTTTCTTCTGAAGTCACACCTTACCTTTGCTTCCATACTGTTCTGGTGGCAGGTCATAAGGTACTGGAAAATATATTGCTGAATCATTACTTTCTGAAAGCACCTTCCCTCTCACATGAAAGTAACCTTTGTCAAATCCCTATGAAGAAAGGAAAACATGCAGAAAAAGGACTTATCAGTTTTAGGGGAAAAAAACAACCTAATCCACAATAGATTACTTCTCAATAGGAGTTATTTTAATAAACAAAATGTTTTTCCTCCATTACTGAGATTAGATATTTCCTAATGCACCTTCTCTGTCTTAAGAACTCAGCTTCAGCCTATTTCAGGCTCTTCTTCTTTTGCATTCATTGGCTTGGCCCCACAAGTGGGTCCACATTGGATATACTCTACCTTCTCAGTCCCTTACACATATACCAATCTATTTCCATGTTCACTAGGTAAACACACTTGTGGCCTTGCTTGTGTGAGCAATTCTATCCAAATTGCCCAAGGTCTTTGCTAGTACCATATGGGCAGCACATCTCAATACACTGAGATGTCGCTTCTTTTACATAAATACTTACGGATATTAGAACCAAATTTTTAATAATTAAACAAAATACTAACACCTCTAGTGTTTAATATTCAACTAAAGGGAAAAGCTTTAAAATTTTTCTCTTTGCTGTTTAGCTTCATTCTGACCATATTAGTTAGATGTTCAGTGTGTTTTAACTGAATTAAAATTCAACTTGTGATACAGAAACAAGTCTACAAACTATACTTTTCAGATATCTTGGGTAACGCTATGTACACTAAAACAATTTAATGAAGATTTGAAACTTCTTGCATAAAAGTTTCAAAGACTACACTCATATTAGAACGACAGTGGATTTCAAACAAGATTAAGGACTACAGAAAAAACTCCTATAACGCAATACAATGGCAGATAGATTTAAAGCGATTCAGGTAACTTTGGCAGATGATACTGTTTAGCCATGTCTCCAGAGAAATCGGATCCCATTCATCAACTGTAATGAGTTATACCAAAGCAAATTTCTAATACTGAGATTTCCAATAGCCTATTGTCAGTCAAGTACAATTTGATTAGAACAGGCTAAAAGTTTAAAGGCTATCAAGCTTTTATTATTAATTTCTGAAGACATTACTGGACAACTGTATTTTTCTTTCTGAAATCATATAATACTTTGAGTTGGAAGGGACATTTAAAGGTCATCTAGTCCTACATCCCTGCCATGAGCAGGGACATCTTCAACTAGATGAGGTTGCTGAGCCCCATCCAGCCTGGCCTTGAATGTTTGCAGGTATGGGGCATCTACCACCTCTTTGGGCAACCTGTGCCAGTGTTTCACCACCCTCATTGTAAAAAAAGTCTTCCCTGTATCTAGTCGGAATCTACCCTCTTTTAGTTTAAACCAGTTACCCCTTGTTCTATTGCTACAGGCCCTGCTAAAAAGTCTGTCCCCATCTTTCTTATAAGCCCCCTTTTAACTACTGAAAGGCTGCAATAAGGTCTCCCTGGAGCCTCGTCTTCTCCAGGCTGAACAACCCCAGCTCTCCCAGCCTTTCCTCATAGATAAGGTGTTCCATCACTCTGATCATTTTTGTGGCCATCCTCTGGACCTGCTCCAACAGGTCCACATCTTTCCTGTGCTGAGGACTCCAGAGCTGGGACACAGTACTCCAGGTGGGCTCTCACTAGAGCAGAGCAAAGGGGCAGAATCACTTTCTTTGACCTGTTGGCCATACTTTTTATGCAGCCCAGGATAGAGCTGGCTTGCTGGGCTGCAAGCGCTTATTGCCAGCTCATATCTGAATATTAACTTATGCATTAGCCAAGCTGTAGGATCCATCTGTCCAAGTTTTACTGGAGTACTGTTTTATAATAGTACAAGCAAGCTTCTTTATTACCACTAAATAATCCCATTTTATTCAAACATCATGCTGGCTGAATTGATAGTCCCATCTATATACAGTACTTTTGCGATATTAAGTTCTTCTTTACTGAAGTTTTACTTAATCAAATGGTAGCATTGTAAGTTGGAGAAAGCAACTTTCATATGACCACAGAGCATGGGATACAAAGCAGCCTTACACCTTTTTCTTTGATATTCAAGAAGCATAGTAACAGAGAGAAGGGAGAGCTGCCAAAGACAGTGTCAAGCTGTATTACAGCAGTTCTAGTAAGTCAGTTCAAGAAACTCCTTTAGCATATAGACACTTCTTTTGTCTCATGACCCAAAGTAACAGGAAACTACAAGTTATGACCTAAGAAACACTGTGTATTATTTCAAAGACTAGCTAAAAGCCACTGCCTTTTAAATGAAAGAACAGGAGAAACAAACAAACAAGGTCCATGATGAAGAACACCAAAGTTGTACAGCTGTTGCCTGGCACCATCCAAGTTTGAAATTTGTATAACCATTACTATCAAAGCACATAGTGTAGAACACCACTTACTTAGGCCTCTACATATATACATAGTAATCTCAGTTAATTCAAGTATCAAGAGCTATGCCACATGTATTCCACACTGAAGTTCATAGTGGTGGGTGCTTTTCACAAAACATAAAAGAAAAATGCACCACTTGTAGGACATTTTTAATCTCATTTTCTTTCCTGTTAGCCATCTTTTTTTCAACCCAGTAATGTTTCCATTTCCACTTCATTTCTTCTACCCTCTGTTCCCTGTTATTACTTCAGTGTGTTTCTTTTCAGGCATTTTGCTTCCTTCTCTTGTTCTATGCCTTTGCTTTCATCTTCATTCTTCCTCAGTAGCCACCAGTTATATTTTCCTTTCCTTTGAGTCTTATGTCTTCTCTGATACTGTCCTCCAAGCCCATTGGACTCCATCAGTTGATTCCCAAATTGTTTTATTTGTCTGTCAGAATTTAACCTGTAGAGATCTTCCATTCAGGAAATGCTAATCTAGGAAAAGATACTTAGTTTTCCTCATAACATCCTGGAGTAAGGGTCTGGGTTATAGAATACATCCTTTAATAAAGCTCTCTGAGAAGATTCACATGCTTTTAAAAGTAACTCTCATGTCTATCTTCACACAGATCACACAGAAACTGAAATGTCATACATTTTGTCTGTTTTGAGCATTTCCTGAACATTGACAGCTCTCATTGCTGTTTCCAAAAAACAAACCAGCAGGATTGTGCCTAAAAAAATTCTGCCTGTCTTTTAAATTTTCCTCAGCCATATTCTATTCTTTCAGAATTTTTCCCTCTGCAGCTCTATTTTGTTCTTTGACTACTGTTCACAGCAATACATTTTGAAATGTTAAGAGATACATTTCTCAGTTGGGAAAGCCTACTTTTTTAGATACTGTTGTGGGTTCTATTAGTGCCTTGCCATCATACAGTGTAAAAGTAGGCATTGGGAAGAAGAATGGGAGAAGGAAGTAGAACAGCTTTTAAAATTCTGCTTTCCAACCTTTTTTTACCCCAAACAAGGCAGATTAGAGACTATAAAAAAAACCCATCACATAAGACAGAGGTAAGAGTTGCCATCCCTACTTAAGTAGGAATTAACACTGATATCACTACAGTATTTTGATACTACTGAAGTAACTCCTACAGGAAACAGCTGATTATTCCACTGGATGATTATGGGACTATCCTTTCCCATGCCAGTAAACAGAAAAAAAGCTTGCTCTTCGGCAAAACTATTTAAGAACTCACTAATATAGGCAGTTAAGAATTAAGGATGCACACAAACTTTACAGTGACCATGCTCCTCTGGCCAGGAGAATACACAATGAAATTCTTACTCAACATTGAGGCATATTTATTCAAACCGGGGCTTTACTCAACTGTGTCAGAACATTTTTTTTGTAAGAAGCCCACAGTGACAAATTCAGGTATCTAAACCCAAAGTTCCTTGGCTTGGAAAACATGCCTTAGGGTGTCTTTACCACGGGAGTTTGAAAACCTTGTAGCAGTTCTGTGAACAGTAAAAGCAAGGTTTAATTAGCATCCTAAAGTCCACGTATAAAATCTCAGTTTACCTACATTGTATTTATTTCCCCACCCCCACTATTTCAAACAGGATAGAAGACTTCATCTGAAACTAGATAAATCAAAGAAGAAAGTGTTACTATATTACATTGGAAGTTAATATTACAGTCAAAGAGCTTAACCTACTTTTAGTTTTGGTCTAAGTTACACTATGATTGAAGGTGCTTGGTTCAATTGTTTGAACTCAGCAAAAATTTAAGCAGTTCAGTTTTGATGACACACACATAATGGCTGGCTGCTCTCTAATCCAGATTCAGCTCATACACCCATCCCCACAGGCAACTAACTATAAGACATTATTTTACTCATTACCAGTGAGTATTCACCAAACACAGCATTTCAGAATCTGAAATACTATTGTTAGTTGTCTGTGACTGATTATCTAGATATAATCGTAGCATCTGGTAGTACTAGGTAGGCAATCATGGGTAAGTTCTCAGTTTAATAGCAACTACTATATTTCTCTGAGTTTCTACTTCCAAAAGCTGACTGGCTAGTACCACATTCTTCAACAGACCTTTTAGAAGATTTAAGTATTCCACAAACTTTTATACCATTTTACAGGTCAAGCTCCATTTATCTTACAACCTTATGAGACACGGAAGCTGTGAGGAGGAACTATTTAGTTAAAAAGCCTTCCATTAGACACTTTCAGGATTTTTCAAACAAAATAATTACTGCAACATCCTTCCCAGAAGTCCATATTGTTAGGTGATGTTTCTCTCAACATGTTTTACATGTTAAAGATTAACTTATTTCAGTCTCTAGAAAGGAATCCCCAGCAGCTGAAAGACCAAGCTGAACATGAGTGAGAGTGAAGATGTAGGAGGTGAGAAAAAAAATGGAGATAGAAAGGGAAATGCAGTTCAAACAGAGGACACTATCTTTTGTATAAACATTATTTTTTAATCAAGAGAAGCTTGTGATCTAATGTCAGCATCAGCTGATTTTTCCCTAAACACTAAAATTGCAAATGATGACAGCTGCTGCTCTGTTGAGAACAACCATTCAACATATTTCTGAGAGTCTGCATTAGCACATCAGGCCAAGACCCAACCCCAAAGCATAACTTCTGGAAGCATTTTAAAAAACAGACAAAAACTGGCAGTCAACAGTTGGCAAGTGAGGAACAATCCACTCCCAAATTTGTATTCAGCAGAAAATAGAAAGCCCAAACCACAGAGCTAATGGAGTTTTTAAGATTAGGAATATTATATGTGTGCTATGTCAGTGCACCAGGGTAGTGTGGCCGAGCGGTCTAAGGCGCTGGATTAAGGCTCCAGTCTCTTCGGGGGCGTGGGTTCGAATCCCACCGCTGCCAAGAATGTTTTAACAGTTGGACTCTATGATCTTCAAGGTCTTTTCCAACCTAAATAATTCTATGATTCCAAGTCTTAACTTCTACCAGAATAAGTGTCATTAACTTTGTGATCAAACTGCATGAAACAACCTGAAGAAACAGAACTATCAGAAATTGGCAGTATTAAATTGGCATTCCAGTAGCTAGAGTGTGCCGAGTCTCGAGGCCCAGGAATGCTCAGTTATGTTTCAAAGCACTTCATCTAGCTTGTATTCTGTATATTTTAAATTGCAAACAAACTTTAGAAAGTTCAGTTTCTAAATGCTAGTCGATTCCCAGTTCTCCATTATCTTCACCTCAGACCACTCTGCCACATATGTTAAAACCACATTGAACAAACAACGGTCTTAACAACCAAAGTTATCAAAGGAAGACTCTTTATACAGTTAACTGCAGGGCATATACATAAGAGATTCACAAGCTAAGCATTGCAACTTGAGTATCAGATGACTGCATGTACATAAGGCAAGTATTAATATTTGTCTCTCTGACTACCTCCTCATTATCAGGTGACTCCACAGGCACTTCCCAGTGAGGAAAGGAAAGACAGCTGCAGTCTCTCTCCCCATTTTGCTTGCATATACACCATATCATGTGACTACTGACAGGTGACTTAATTTTGAAGACTGGCAACCAGAAAAAACAAGTATCAATATTTAGGAAACTGGGAGGAAACTAATACATATTAAATGTTACTTTCTTGCAAGTTTTAGATGAGGTTGAATTAAGTTGTGTTCTGAGAGTTCTGAAACTCAAACATAAGATTATCTCATGCACACTTTAGATTTTAGTCCAGCCACGTGTATAGGAGCACATATTTGCTTGCTTTCTGTAATTTATGTAGGACAAGTGAGAGCTGAGAGGGCTGCAGAGAAAGCATTGTACTTACACAAAGCATCTTTGCATTGCAAATGTTTTAATTACACTACTCAACAAAATCAAACTGAACTTTATCATGAAGTATGATATATTAGAATTGTGCTTCTCATGTGTACACATTTCTGTCAATTCTGGACAAACAACTTTGTCTTTCAACAAGTGAATGAGAATCAGAGGCTAACCTATTACATACCATTTTGTAAAAAAAAAATAAATACAGCAGGCCAAACAGACTCAGTAACTGAGGAGAACCTTGAGAACATCATTGTGTCACAGACTTATATCTGGATCTGTTTCTCCAGATTTATACTTGCATCTCACATGCACCTTTGTGCCTCCACTCACCACCCTTCCACCTCAAATGATACAGAAGAAAAAAAAAGAGAGAAAAACATTAAGAACAATCAAACAAGAACAATCAAACAATCTCCACCCTAGGAGCAACTGAGCAGGCTAAGGACTCCTCAGCCTAGAAACAGATAAAGGTGTATAGAAAGAGGAGTATGGAAAAGGTGAATAGAGATCACATGGTTATTCCATCTTTCAATGCAAGATGAAACATCAAATGAAACTAATTTTCAGAACACTGTGCTTCATGTGACATTAAGTTGTAGAACTCAGCCAGAGCAGGTGTGAAAGCTAGAAGCTTATAGGCATTTAAGAGAAGACAAGAGATGCTCACAGAAGAGGCTATAGCCTCCAAGTCAAGAAATCTTCAGGGATAAACTACTACATATATGCCTGACCATCACACTTTTCCATATGCGTCTGCTTTTGGCCACTGAGAGTTTTGAGATGTTCCTTTGATATGACAAAGTAAAGCCTTCTACTCCCCCAACAGTGGCTACTGTAAAGTAACCAGTGTGACAAAAAGGGAAATATCTGGGGACTTGGCTCTACCATTTATAGTGCACAACACATTTTCCTCAGTCAGGTCCTAGCCATTTACACCCATTTTCATCCAAAACCTCACTGATCAGCTTTTTCCACAGGCACTGGTTCCAAAACCAGGCCAAAAGAAGGTTATCTCAATGTGATCCTACACTCACCTCCGTGCTCTCTGCCACCTTGAACTTGCTTCTTCCTAATTCTTCCTTGCATCAGAACTCACCTGATCATATTGAGCTGGTGCATGGAAAAACTCTTTGAAAACTTGTGCAATTTGGTTTTGGCCAGTCTGAGCTGGTTTAAACCACGAAGAATCCACTGAGCACCAGTGCCAGTACAACTAAGGGAGTGAAGACAGCCACAGACAGGCTACTATAATGGTGGGACCAACTGATGATGCAGTTCCACATACTAAGCTAATCTACTACTTTGATATGTTTGAGAAGCCAGATTCCAACCTATCTTATCAGGTGGTTAATTCTCTAAGAGACTAATCTGCCGAGTCAGACAAGTACAGCAACCTACTTGTCACCAGAATATGATCTTGAATTACAGCAAAGCTTCACTATATATTATTCTTCCTAGGCTGAGAACCTAAGCCTGCAGCAGTTATAGGTTTAAAGAAGAGAGGCCTTGAACAAACAAAAATGACTGACACGTCCCAAGATTGTCAGCATCCTTTCTGCAACTCTGAGCTTGCCCTACAACTACTCAGTGAGATCAAGATCTTGACCAGGTTTGTGTGAGTAACTTTTGTTGTTTTGATCTGCTGTATGTATAGAAATTAGATTTACTCTGAGTAACTAACTACTTCAATTCCTGCTGAAGGCTCCTTTTTTACTGCAGTTACAAAACTTCCATAGACTTTGATGACAAAGGATGGTCCAATAGACAAAATTCTCATATCTAAAGGTTAATGACACCTTTGAAATAAATGATTTTTGACAAATGAAGATCCCAAGGGTCAGATCCTATCACTTAGAAATCTGCTGCAGCGTATCATTAGACTGAAACACAGCCTTAGAACAAGTTATCTCAAGTTATGGATGCTAAATTAAATCTCATTTGAAGATATTCAGAACCATCTTCTAGAAATGCTGACTCCTAAAGCTGCATAAAAGGAAAAACTTTGCCAAAAGCATTGGTTTCTACTAAAACATTACAAATGGATTTAATTCATGAAAGGCATGTCGCTGTAATGACAGCAGCTTCTACAAATATGCCTGAGGAAGGCTTAAACTAATGTGGACACTGCTAGCACAGTATAACATGATACTTATCTTGCCTGTGTATTAGCTCCAGTTCTTGGACAGTTTTGCCAATTTGTACTGAACTCTACTGCTATAACCATCAACTGGCAATTCTCAAGAAACATCTTGTGTGCATTATGCTATTTTTGGTTTTTAGATATGAAACTGCATTATGCATGCATCATAAGGATAAATTTATACTGCAGAAAAAACCATCAGCCATTCAAATCCTTGATGACTACGGTTAAATTTGTTTCCAGCAGCACTTATTCACTTGTTGATAGTAACTCATCTTCCTGATATGTATTTCTGCACTTTCCGAAAAGCCATTTGGTTCCCTAACAAGCACTCTACTCCCCGCCCCCCCCCCCAAAGCAGCTTACTTACACTTCTATAACCATGTTAGGAGTACAAGTGAAAGTTCAGTTTTGAAAATATTGGCCCCTAGCTTTTGCATTTGACACTGACTATATGAAGTATAAGTTGTGTTTATTTTCAACTTTAAAAAGAAATCACAAAGCAGGATAGAAATTGTATTTTTCATGACAGTTTTTTTCTTAAGAGAGAAGGTGGACACTCCCAAGATGAAAACTAGAATTTCATTACTGCTGTAAAGTTGACAGTTACGCAGGTGTTAGATAAGACAGCACAGTAACACTGTTACAGTCTCAAAGCCTGAAATCTTTTTCTAGGGGACAGTCACAACAATCAGATAGCAGGGAGCAGTGGAGTAGATGGTCAGTGGACAAATCCTACTTCTCTAATTAATCAGATATTACCTTGCAGGCATACTATAACAAGATTACAGTTCCTGATCCCAGTGTATGAAACATTAATTCTCCCACCTTTTTGCTACTACAAACATTAAAAAAACATTTTTCATCTCTTTACTGAATGGTCAAATTTTCAGCAGTGACTCTTCTGCACTGCAGAAGTTTTCACACTGCTTGCTGCTTCAATGAATGTCAAAATAACATAGACCTATATAGCAATAGGTGAATTTGATCTTTTCTTGAACATAGTGGGGACTGGAACCAGAATACCCTGACTGCCTTTTCCAAAAGGCTGATCAAAAGGAAAAAACACAATGCCAGGAGTCAACGACTCTTACACATTTAAAAAAAAAACCACAAGTGTTCTCTGGGGTTCATTTCATAAACAAATTTAGAGTGTGCATATGAATGTAGAATGCAGCAAAAATTGCTGAAAAGCCTTTAAGATTCAAAGCAATGCAGCCCCCCTCCCACACCAAGTGGAATTATCTCTAGTCCCTAAACAGAGGTTCAGCAGAGGGAGAAAAGAGGTCAAAATTTTGCAGTGTTTCAGTGAAACCTTTCCTCTCATGAGAGCAGCCCCAGCCAATGTCTTTTTTTGCCTCTCACCCTGATGACCACAAGGCTTGAGCTTCATTAGGAACTGTTAACCCAAGAGTATTTAGCAAACCTGTTCTTTCCAGTTGTCATTACTAGTAGAGTACTCACACTGGATTTATAGCAGAATCTATCGCTAACTTTTGTGTAAACAGGCCTGCAGGCTTCTGCTAAAGGCTGGAGCAGATGCTTAGTAAGTATCCAGTGTGCTCTTAATCATCAGTAAACTTAGCTTAGACACTGCATTTAAACTCTGGTTATTTTGATGCAACACAAGAATAAAAACACTTCATTTCTAATAATTCTTAATCTCTTAAATGTCTAAGTGGATTTTACTCCAACTGCTAAGACTGGGCTGTGAGCAGAAACAAAAACATTAATAATTTTGGTCTAAATAAACACCCAGGATGATGAAAAAGTCATTAACAGCAGAAAGTTCTAACTAGCTGGCAAAGAAGGTAAAGTTGTAACTTCAGATTGCTGAAATTTTCCAAGGTTCAAGTGGCTCAGAACCTTTTGTATTTCTGATAAACTAAATGCTCCTGAACAGATAACTCTGTTCATCAAATTGAAGTCTGATTTTAGAATGAAACGTGAGTTATAGAAAAACCTCACAAGAATCAGATCAAAGGCATTATGACTTACAATATTAGGTGCAAGGAAGAAAATTCATAAGTTTTGACCCTCTGAAAAGTGTTCTGGTAATCCCCCCCTCCCCTGCTCCACGTGCAAAAAATCCTGTGTAGAACGCAAGATTCAAGATGGAATGCAAGCCAAATGTTTTCACAAGGATTTTCCTTTGGGGTTTGGTTTTTTTGTTGTTGTTTTGGGGTTTTTTTGTTTGTTTGGTTTTGTTTTTTGTTTGTTTGGGTTTAAGTGAAAATTTTGCAGATTGCTCAGATCTGAAACAGGTATGGTCACTCTTGGCAAAAAGACTAACTCAATTATTCCTGATTTTCTATCCATTTGAAGTATGTTTTCCAAAACTAGCAATGCATGGAAAAAGCCAGAGTGAGAACAGGAATATTCAAATTATGTAAAATGACTGCACAATCCGGTGATCAGTTATGTTCATACAAAAAACTTCATTCACTAAGTAGAATCATACCAATACCATACGTAAATTCTTTGCTCAGCAGCATGTGGAGATAACAGCCACCTCCTTAGAACATTATTTTATCCCTTGAGGTCAGTTGCTGTTAGAAGTAAAATCTTTTTGCACAATTTTTTGCCGAACACTTCATTATTCTGTTATTAATAGTTGTTTATGCAAGTGATGGGTTTTGGTGGGTTTGGGGTTTTTTTTTGTTAGTTTGGGTTTTTTTTAAGATTGCAGTGATATCAAAACCAATGCTTCCTACTATAGGAAGGTTGTAGGATTTTTCTTGTTTCAGTCTAATCAACACATTTTCTCTAAAAGTTTTCTTCCACATAACCATGCTGGAGAATGATGTCTGAGATTGGTCTCTGAAATTGTGAACCTTAGAGACACACTGCTATGTAAACTCCTTAATAAATGTCAAGTGAGATATAGTTCTTTAGCTACAGCCAGAAACCACCAATCTTAATATTGCTATCTTAGGAGACTACAATTATATAGTTATGGTAGGTCAACATTTTTATGATGTCATAGTACAGTAAATATTCACTTGGAACTACATTACTAATCAACAGAAATGATGAAACATAATGTGAACAGCTGTGAACATTATCTAGGAAAGATGTATTCTTCATCAGAAAAGTATTTCTAAGGACTTTTAGCATACAAACGCTTCTTCAGAGAAACTTGCAATTTCTTCTCTGGAAAAGAAGAAATTTCACACAGGAAGGAGATTGAATGGTTTCTGATCATAGACTAACTGATGTTGATAACATTTTGGTACTAATAGGTTCACCAGAGAGGAGGAGGAATCAAAAACAGGAACAAGAAACTCTCATCTCCACACTGCCAGGCAGTAGTTTTAAATAAGACAAAAAACAATCTGAAGAAAAAAGCAAAGCTTTTTTTCTTAAATACAATGCACAATTAACGCACAATTAAGTCACAGGACTCACTACCACAGGATTCTGTAGAGGACTAAAAACCAGCAAGAGTAGTTCAATAAGGAACGATATGTGTTAAAAGAATAAGAGAATAACCGAGTGGCTACTAACTGTCATGGTCTGGATAAAATTTTCCTCCTGGAAAGCCTTTAAAATAAATCATAGGGAACACATACTAGAGATCACATACATACTGTTTATTGTGCTAATCCCCATGGCATCTGCTACAACTGCACTAAGACTAGACTACAAGGTAGATGGACCTCAGTTACCAGGAAAACATATCACATCTCCCAATCCTCTGCTCCACACACTAGAATAATAGTTATTTTAGGTCAAACTTGTCTTCTACATACCAAGACTGCTGTCACATTGGTTTGGAAGATACAATTCTTCAACTTTTAAAGAGCCTCTTATGAAGATGTTCTTAGATTTGTATCGGAGATTTTTGAAGACGCATTTGAGAACTTGTTCTCAAAGCAGAAAGTTTGAGAAGAGACAGTCACATGGCTTTGCAAATGCATTTCAGGGAAAGAGCAAGATCAGCCACCTTGTTTTTCAGGTTACAACCCATATGCATCACTTCAATGTGATTATGCACTTGCAGCCTACTTTTAAGAAGCACATAAGAGATTTGATCATCCTTTCCAGCAACATTTAGTTATGTTACAATTTTAAAATATTATTGCCTTTCAGTAACACGACAAAAGTCACATCAATACCAAATCTGTACTTGCTGTGTAGGAAAACAGACTATTTCTATTTTAAAGAATACCTTGTATAAATTCCATTTGCTATTAGCTTTCTAAAAGAGAAACACAGAACCTAGTAAGTAGATTATTCAGGCACATTTGTATTCATCAATATTTGCAGATTCTCAGCATATCCCAGGACTTGTACTTGAACTATGAACTTACAAATGCTGAAGGCAAGAAAAGGACTCCAAGTTCATAAGAACGGATCATCAGTTGGGTGCCATTTTTTTCCAGGGCTCCCCAGGCTGCTTTAGATAGATTGGCACTACAAAGAGAAACAAAGCATTTCAACAAGGCATAATTTTCACAGCAGAAAATGCTTAAGTACCACAGCTGTAGCAATGCACTTCTAGCAGGAGAACTTCAATCAGAACAGTCTTTTCAGAAAAAGTAATTTGGGTGTTATTCCTTATTGCTATTTTTACAGCACAGTGGGAGCAGTAGAGACAATATGTAAGAGGGTATTCATACAACACATGTGGATAATTATACAAGCCTACTTGTGTCATACAGATCTAGAAGACAAATTCAGCCTTTTGAATCTTCTCTCCAGATTTCAGAAAGGAACTTGGTATTTGTAAATAACTTCAATTTCATGACTTAGATCTAACACCAGCTCAATTATGACTAGTTACATAATACATTTAGTACAAAGCATTTTTGCAAGTGTTAAACAATCATTTACTCCTAACATTTTGTTCTTTAATATATTTATGAAAACAAGTATTTATCAAAGAGGTATTTTTGTTTCAATGTGCTATTCAGCACCATGTTGTAGTTAATCCTTCATCAGTATCTTCTGTGAAGTAGATCAAGTTGGGAGTCAAAACCAAATACAATTCTGTTGTCAAAAATACAAAGAGCAAAATACAAAGCTTCAACATTATGTTTTAACTGACAGACATACTGGATGCTTTTTGATAGTAGCAAAGGGTAGACTAGAAGAAACATGAGAAAAAAATAAAAGCAACCATGAATTTCTGTATTAGGTGGACTCAGCATCACATTTGAATGACTTAAATCCTTTCAAAAAGCACCTTAGTCACTACTACTATTGCAGGCAACAGTATTGAGTAATAGAATTTAAAAAGCCAGAATAAAAAGAGGAAAAAATAAAGTAACTGAGCATTTAAGAGTAAGGATAGAAAGATCATAATCTATAGTACGTATGGTTGCACAAAAATCAGTTTTGGCAAAACTGAAACCTATCTGTATTTTTTCATTCACAATAAGACCTTCTCCCTCATGCCAAGAAATTTCTTGCTCCCTCTTTTGGCTTCTTTAAAAACAAACAGAAATGCAAACCTAGACTTCAAGCTAGACTGCTGAACAACTCAATCTGACAAAAGGTCAGATTTCAAATACTAGGTATCTACATGTTTTGTAACAATAAGGCAGCACAAGGAAAAACTTCAGTTTAACCCATATCTATTTTGTACAAACTAGCACATTCATGTACAGCATGTGTTAAAGAAACTTAACCTGAGGTTTAAAAATACTTATCATTTCAGTTGATGCTGAACCCTGAAACTGGCAGTTACAGTTCAGGCAAGATTTTGGTGTGATTGCCAACAGTTCCTGGCATAATCATTTCAATGTGCAGCCCCAAAAGGGGCAATGCAATGAAGAAACATAAAATATGACCAAAAATTCCTATCACTACTTATAGTAGTATGAAGATTATGGCATTATATTTTTGCACCTGGGCCTGCAACTGACAAGAACTTTATATATGACTTTAAGTGAGAGGTGTATGGTTAGTTGTTTACCTTGTAACTAAGAACCATGCAATCTTCTGGAAGTCAGGAGAGGGTCTCATGTACGTCTTAATGTGAGGTATAGCATGACTTCGACCCGAGACTTCTGCTGACCATTTGCTAGAAAAAGAAAAGGAATTATTTTCATATACAGTTTTAGTTTGAGGTCTAAAAAACTCACCATACTACAATGCCATGTTTTGCATAATACCACCCTACACTTGTCACATTTAATACTAATTGCCCCTACAGAAAGGCTGAAAATACTTTATTTAACTGAATTTTTAATCCTGAAATCCAATCTTACTCGTAGTCATAACAGCAGGATTATTTTTTCTTTACAAATATAGACAGACAGATATTCTCCTCAGCGTATCAGGATCTCCTAACAAGTTTTTCCACTCCTCTACTCCAGCTAGCACTTAAGAAACCAAGCCCAAACTTCCAGCCAATATTCCTTCTTTGAAAGCTATCAATGGTTATGCCTTTAAGCAAAGGAGCTTGGCACCAAACTAAACCTCACAAATTTCCCCAAGCTTATTACAATTTATTATGCATGAAGTAGAGGCAGGGAACAATTGATAGATTGTTGACACTACCCTTCCTCTTCCCTTTTCTGTGCCCCTAAGCCACTAAGAAATTTGAGGGCTTAAGAGAGAAGAGGTCTTATCTATGTGTATATATTAAAAACTAGTTTAAAACAACAAGCCATTGCTGGGGTAATTCAGCATCAATGTTACAGAACTAAACTGTAAGCAAGCAGTAAGTATATGTATGTAACTGAAGTTATGTAATCATGGTATTTGGAAACACTTTCCACCCACAGCTGTTAGTCCTCACTCAAAATCAGGAAGAAGGCTTCCAAATACACCTTCCTCCACCCAGAGACTTTTCTTTCCTCAGTTTCGAATACAATAGGCTCTGGTTGTCACAGTCTTGTTTCCCTAGTTTAGCATTCTGTTCTAAAAGGCAAATAAAAAAGAATCGATCAGCTCTGAAAAACCTCTTAAGTGAACTGTGTTTGTTTAAAAGCCTAAGAAACCTGAAGTGGAAGGGCTGGAATTATTTACTGAAGTTGACTTCCAGGACTAACTTTCACATTAGTTAAGAGGCTTTGCAGTTCAGGGATCAAGACCTACTTACTTTAAACAACCCTATCCTCTGGTAAAGGAAGGAAAACTGTTTTTGAGAACTGGTCCTGTAAACCTAAAGGGCAAGAGCTGAAACACTGTATGCATGTTTGTGCAAACTAGACATCTTTATATTTTGATGCAAGCCACACTGAAGTCTGTTTCTGAAGAACAGACTAAGATATGTATGATACAGAAACTTGTGCTCCCCTACAGAACTCTACACTTGCCATACATACAGATTCTAAGTCTATACCATAACTCAACAGCTCTTGTTAATAGCTTTTATCTTACAACTGACAGTTTAGGCAAACATTATCTTTAAGTTTAAGGCACAAAAATAATTAGGTAACTACTGAAATTGTAGAAATGAAGACCAGAAAAAAATAGTAGAATTGGGAACTGAACACAGATTTTCTTTAGCTCTATCTTGCTGCCTTACTTGAGGACAAACTTCTCCCCCCACTATTAACTGCAATAATTTTGAGATTAGTATCTCAGTTTACTGCCTTTTTGCCTCCTTATCTTTGACAGATACTGTGTTTTAGCAGTATTACCCCTTCTCTTTGATTTACTAACCACAGTAATCTAACTGCAGTTAGTCTCAATTACAAGTGGTTGAAACTGTTACTCCAGAAGTTAAAATCAGAAAGGGGAGCATACATTTTGGCCACATTTTCTTTAGCAGGACAAAAATATATAAGGACAAAAGGAGGAAAGAAAGTGATTATGTTCTCCAACGAGGTTTCGGGGGGGGGGGGGGGGGGGGAAGAGGTTGTTGTGCTGTTGGTGTTTTGGGTTTTTTTAAAATAATTACCTCATTAAAAACTCAGATTCTTTTAGTAAAAGCATTATTAGCAAAGAAGTATTTAAGAAGCGTTTTCTCTTCAACCTAAAAGTCAGCTTATCTTCAAACTGCATAATGGAATGATAAACCAAAATAACTGGAAGGGGTTTCAGATGAGTACAATATCTCATTTAATCTATTCTTAATACAGCTAAATTTCAACTTCACCATGGAACTTTCCTGGCATATTTTAGGAAAAAAAAAGTCAAAACAGATTACAAAAAGCCTGAAGTAAAATACAAGAGCAGTGGCTTTGCACAGCAAGGATGAGAGCATATGTCAATATAACAATTTCAGGCTACTTCTAGTCAAATTGACTTAACATGTTTTAAGCTGTAAACTTTTCATCAGAATGCAGCTGGCAGAGCATGTACACAGGACTGATCTCATGTTGCAGTAAACTTCAGGAATATTCAGTATCAGAGATAAATACGGTAAGGTAAATGAAACTAGCTTTGAGAAATATTATGGAGCAAAACCACAACTTGAAGTAGTTATTTTTCTGACAGTTAGAGGTCATGGTACCATGTAAGCTAAAAGCTCAGGTGTGGGGTGAAGAAAAGGAGTTATACAAGTAGGTGTTATCAGAATATGAACAGTAAAACATGAAAGCCTTTTTGCTATTTTTTTATTCTTTTACACCCCTAGGACTAGAACTCTGTATCTATAATACAGCTTAACACTAACTTTAGACCACTAATCCTGACATTTTTACTAGTAACTTGCTGCTACTTCATCCCTCCCAGTCTTTTGTGGCATTTCAATCAGCAGCTTTTCTTTTTTCTTTTTTATTACACAGCCTCTAATGTGATTATTAAGTGCACTGAATTAAAGAGGTAATCTACATTCCAACTCTTAAAATGCAACAGCTTTTGCCCCTCCCATCCCTTTATTTTTCCAATAGCTATTTTTGAGTTTCACATAATTTGGTTTTTTTTGGGAAGGGAGAAGGGGAAAAATGTTCTTTACCATGAATAAGGTATCTTTTGCAATATAGAAAATACTCTGGACTCACTTGTAAGCATTCACATTTTTAGTGCAGTGCAAGTTGTTGCTTTTATATCTACTTTACTTGCAAAATTTCTTAAGTATGTTTTAAACATTTGATAAATATTTGTTTTACTCTGATGAATTTTTGAGTTTGAAAGGGAGACTACACTGCAATCACAGTGCATTTAGCTGGAAGACATATAGCAAGCATCAATTGCCACCAATGTCTGATATTTCTGGCACAAGTGAGGTAAAGGAGCAGACAGAGGCCCCTTTACAAGTGGAGCTAAGAGATGAGGAAGCCAGATAATCCTAACATCCTGAAAATTAATCTGTGCAGACAGTCAGCCCCTAAGCAGAGCCAGGAATAACTCATTTTCTACAACACCACCTCTTTCATCATTTAGTTCTTACTTCAAATAGTAAATGGGCTTTCCATCTCAAGATACTGGCAACAAGGCTTGAGCATAATTAAAACAACTCACACCAGTAGTCTCAAACATAAGAGAACAGTAGGTCCTCTGTGTAAATGCTCCATATCTCATCTTTTATGATATTAGGGGAACAACACTGTAGTTCTTTGAACTGAGAAGAAAGATGTTCTTCAAAACTCTACAGACCTAGAGAATACATAAAGCTCTAATACAACTACTTTTGTAGACTTGTCAACAAGTCAAACTCTTGTCAAACCAACTTCCTCCGTTCTTTGAAAATAAAAATTTCACAAGGTAACTGCACAAACATAAGGCATGTGGTATTAAAAGACAATCAATTACAATGAGCATTAAAATACAATGTTATGTATTGTTAAAGCTGATCAACTGTTTCAAAATCAGCAATTAACAGAAATCATTAAGCATTGCAAATCTCTCCTTATCAATTAGTAATACTGAATACTGAAAGGAAAAAACAGCAACCCTACCAGAGAGAAAACTGAACAAATTGCACTATTTACACAGTAGCTAATCAAAACAGTCTAGGAATCATTCGCTATGATCAGAAATCTGAAATCAATATTAAGCTTAGTCACCTTATTCTTTTGAGAAAGTACTTTGAGAAATTTGCAAAATTACAATTCAGAGCTGCATTATAGGTTAGTTAAATACACTCAACTGGCAGAAAAGAGAAAAGCAGCCCACAGACATTATAAAAGTCATATGCCTGGGGCAGAGTTCTACCTCTTTGGGTGAGACTATAGGACACCATTTTCCAACTCCATTAATCTCTCCCTACTTGTAAAAAGGAGCTATTCCTTCTCCTTTACTGTAAGTATAAAAGTATTTATCTTCTTTCAACTCCAGTAGGTTCCCTAGTTTCTTGCTGGTTTTGTATTATCTTCCAGTAAGGTAAAGACAAATTTCTCTAGTCCCTCTACTGCCCAAAGTTTTGCATTATGGCTAGTCTTTAAAATAGCTCATCTTATATTTAATCCTATTGAAACAGGACCTACCACTTTCTCTGTGTCTCAGGTTACCACATATAAGCTGCTGTATGTCATCTGCTCTACGGTAACAGCTTACAGGCAGGCTGTCCTCAAGGGCTAGCATCTTCTGCTACTACAGGGTAAGAATCTGCATCTGGGTAGTCACTACAGAGCCATTATGCAGGGCCACTCATCATCTGCAACCAATTTGACAGATGAATTTAAAACAGCCCTTCTGTTGCCAGAGCAGGACCCTAGGATGCCCAATGAGACAGGTATGTGGGTGTTTTCTCATTGAACAGTAATAAAACAATGAATGATCTCATTATCAAGTAACATTCTGTGCACTAAATAAGAGACTACACTAAGAGACTAACCAACAGAAGGTTACACTTTTCTTCCAGTAAGATTCTCATGAGGCATATACTTATAGAAACTGAATTAAGGTTGCACAAACACCCCCAGTTTTATGGCCTCCTCACTTTTTGAATCATGACTGAACAATCTTGAAGTCTTGAAGGTGTTTGTAGCCTTCTTCCTTTGCTGAATGTGCTCAGAGGGCACACTTCAAAGGCAGAAGACAAAGCCTCGTGTCTTTCTGTTCCAGTTGCATTCCTTGGACATTGACCAGTAAGGCTCACAGCAGCAATCATGTTCACTCCAGAAAGGAGTATGCTCTCTGCAACTAGCAATTGTGTATATATTCAGAGTGCTGAGAATACAACTTCACACACTCTTACTTAGATACGGGTAAACTACCTTATTGGAACAACTTTCACCTGGAAGAGTTAAAAGTTTCTGGTAAAAGGGGGAGTTGTAGTTTCTAAGAGGTTACAAGATTTAGGTTTTTTGTTTTGCACAGATCAAAAAAACCCACAACTTTTCCTATTGTTCTCAAAACACGCTTAAGCTTTTAAAGATTCAGCCTGAGGGAGACATCTGGCATGGCATGTGTCAGACTGTTAGAATTTGGCAAAATTAGTAGCATGTGAAAATAGAAGTTCTTAATGGAAAACGTCAGGCACCTTTAACAAAAGATGATATTACCATAAGGGACTGAGAATTTTTGCAGCAGGACTGCTGCACTCAAAAAACAAACAAAAAAGCCTTCCTAACACTGTTGTGGTTCAGTTGAAATCCTGTTAATGCCAAGGCACAAGTGGGAAAGTGAAATACAACTGTAAATAAAAAAAGGAAAAAAGAAGAGTAACATTATTCCAGTTTAGAGAAGGAAAGCTTAAATAGAAGTTTACAGAATCCAAAATCTGGTAGTGTCCTCCATTAGCAACAGCATCCCGTATCTTTTTTACAGGTAAATAGCACGTTTTGACTATGTTCTGGAGACAAGACCAGCAGATAAGAAACTTAAGGCTTTTATTTTAAGGAGTTTAATAATATCATGCTTCTCACCACTTCCCCTTAATTTGCTTTTAACACTCAAGCATTACAGCATTGTAAGTTTAAACATACAGTCTAAGGAAGAAAAAAAAAAAAACATTCAAAGCATTGAGTTCTACTTACTGAAAATAGGAATGCAGCCACAGCTGTTTCTGTGCTGTCTGTATACTGTATGGAAGTGAGCCACCAGCTTAAGGAAAAAAAACACCAAACATGTACATTTATATTTTGAATGACATTTTAAAAGCAGCAAGCATTGTGGGGAATAAGCTATCTGTACTATCCTCATGACTTATTTTCATAAAATGGTTAAATGCTCCAATAGTATAAAATGATATATAGTTGGGTTTTTTTTTCATTCTTACAATTTACTAAGTTACTCACTACATAGCAGATTTACACTAGGAAAGAGAAACAGTATACAGGCTATACAATTAAGTCCTCTTAGAAGATAGGTGCTTATGGGTAATTTTTTGTTATGATACCACCTGATATCATCAGATTAGAATCATTACCCATACAAGCTAAAGGGAATAAAACAAGCAGCTTTCAGAAAAAGAAACCAAACAAAAACCCTCCCAAACCACAAAACCAAAAGAATACAAAAAACCATCAACCAACATTATCAACATTATTTTAAAAAAGCAATAACTTCTCTGATGAAATTGTATTTGTATTGATTTGGCCTTTGGCTAATGCATGTTGTGATTTCTTGAAATGGATTTAACAAAGAAGAATCAGCCATGGCATACTGAGTTATATTAGTGTTGCATATCAAAAACATGATGCAAAACCTACTGCATTCAACCTGTCCTAGAAGACACTACAAGGACCTGTTACAAAAGCTTTACTACTCTCACAAATGCACTAACTGCAGGAGTCCATGGAGCTGTTAATTTGCACAAATACAGAGTTACATAATTCACTAAGTTATTTCACAATATGAAAGAAATGACAGTAACAAGGCGTTGTGCAGATTGCATCTCTGACTTTCAAGAGTATCAACTTTGCTAAACAGATGCTGTAGACAACCAGATGTATTTCAAAAGACTCTTACTTGTAGAAATGATAGATACCTGTAAACTCACTAGCTGCAGTTTCTACATATGTCCAAACACTGCTCAATTCCGAAGAAAGATAGAGAGCTGAAAGCATTCTTGCTAGCCCTGTGTTCAAATTCCATCAACTGTTAGAAGAGTTCAACAGCTACTCTACTTCATACGACACAGGAGCATAGGTATTTGGCTTGGAACAAAAACACATGTTCATGGATTCAGCAATGCCAAAGAATCATTGAATTGCTGAAGCTGGAAGCACCCTCTGGAGATCATCTAGAATAACTCCTTGCTCAAAGCAGGGTCAAACAGAGCATGTTGCTCAGTACAGTATCCTGTCAGGTTTTGAGTATCTCCAAGAATGGAGGCTCTCCAACCTCTCTGAGCAACCTGTTCCATTTAAACATCAGAACACATTTTTGCTGTAAGGGTACACAGGAATCTCCTGTATCTCAATTTATGTCCATTGCCTCTTGTTCTTTCACTGGTCACCATGCAAAGAATCTGCCTCTATTTTGCATCCTCCTATCAGATATTTATACACATTGATAGAGTCTCCCAGGAAAGTTCTCTTCTCCAGGTTATCCAGCTCTCTCAGCCTCTCCTTGTATGACAGATGCACCAATCCCTTATTCATCTTTGTGGCCTTTTGCTGGACTTGGTTCAGCATGTCCACATCTGTCTTGTACCGGGAAGCCAACAACTGGACACAGCACTCCAGATGTGATCTGACCAGTGCTAAATAGAGGGGATGGGTCACCTCCTGACAACGTGCCTACTATGCCCGGTATGCTGTTGGCCTTCTTGCCACAAGGGTGCACTGCTGGCTCATCTTCAGCTTGGTCACCACCAGCACTCCCAGGTCTTTTTCTGCAGAGCTGCTTTCCCACCAGTCAACCCCTAGTGTGTACTGATGCCTGGGATTCTTGCCCCAGCACAGTACTTTGCACTTCCCTCTGTTGAACTGCATGAGGTTCCTGTCAGCCCATTTCTCCAGCCTGTACAGTCCCTCTGAATGGCAGCACAATCACCTGATACATCAACCACCGCTCTTGAGTTTGCATCATTTGCAAACTCACTTAGGGTGTACTCTGCCCCACCATCCAGGTTGTTAATGAAGATATTAAATGCATGGCCCCAGTGTCAATGCTTGGCACACACCACCACTAGTGGCTGACCTCCAGCTGGCCTTTGTGCCATCGATCGCAACCACTGAGGCCTGGCAGTTAAGCCAGTTTCCATTCCACCTCCCTGTCCACTCATGCAGTCTGTACTTTATCAGGCTGTCTGTAATGTTACAGGAGACGGCATCGAAAGTCTTATTAAAGTTAAGAAACAACATCCAGAGCACTCCTTTCATTCATCAAGCCAGTCATCTCATTATAGAAGTACATCAGGTTAATTAAGCATAATTTCTCCTTTATAAATCCATGCTGACTACTCCCAATCACCTTGTCCATCATATGTTCAGAAATGGTTTCCAGGATTCTTTGCTCCACCATGTTCCCAGGAATAAAGGTGAGGCTGACAGGCCTACAGTTTCTCAGATCCTCCTTCTTACCCTTCCTGAAGGCAGGAAAGAATTACTTTTTCAGTCCTCATCAATCTCTTCCAATTGCCTTGACCTTTTGAAGACTAATCAAAACCAGCCTCACATTGACGTCAGCCAGCTCCCTTAGCATGACAGGTGTAACCCAGGTAAGTCCTTGCTTTTGAGAAACAGAAGCTTCGCTGCATCAGAATACTACAGTACCTCTTCCTCTTTCAGGTTGGCTGGGACTATGCTTTCTATACAAATATATTGACTTCATGAACACAAACATGGGAGGACTGAACAGAACAATTGCAGATTACCATATTAAAAAAATTACTAATGAGTAGTGAAACATCTTATTCTCCTCTGTATCTGATGTGCAGGATGACACTGCAAAGAAAACACAAGGAGGAGAACTTGGCACACTCAAATCTGAATTTTCTGCCAAAATGAAGTATGACTGGAGTTAGAACAGTGAGCAAGAGCTGTTTTTTCCTATACAGCAACATATGAACATGGCTATACAGACTGAAACATTATAGGCAAATGCCCACAAAGCTTTTTCTATTCAATCACAATAAGAGAGATGGAGTCAGAGCTCCAGTATCAGTAATAAAAGGGTTCTACTGCCACCTATTCTACCAAGTTCTCAGCAAGAAGACAACTTCAGGTTCATTGAGCATCAACCACTGAAGTGATTTTGCAGGACATTATGACCATAAAAAGCTAATAAATAGAGGTTCATGTGCTTACCAGGATAGCCTTCCAGACTTTGCCTCACGTTGTTCACAGTCGGATAAACCTTCATGGGGGGGGGGGGGGAGGTAACTTGATCACAGCTCTAAATACACAAGGTGTCAATTTTCGAACAAAAATCACCTTAAAGAAAACTTACAGGGGGGCGGGGGGGATGACAACGACATCAAAACTTTAAAAGCTTCATTTTTCAGAATGAATAAAATTACACTGCAGCTTAAAACTAGTTGTGTGCCAGTAACAAAGAAATTCTTTAATATTTTTGCCACTCTTGCAGAGCCTACCAAAATTAGCTAGCAAGACTCAAACAATCCTGCTTCAACCACTTCCATGGTGGTCAAAGTAAGCTCTTAACATTATTTTATGAGATTTTTAGACTCATATCTCAAATATGAGTATACAGGGGCAATTAGCACATGCTAAGGGCATAGTTTGACAACATTTGCTCCTTGATTTAAGAAGCTCCTGCCACAAACTTGTTTCTGCCCCTCCTCTTATTTGGTTATTAGCACAATTAACCAGGTTATAAAATAATTTGGTTTATGTATTAATCACTCAAGGTTCAGTTACATCTCGGTAGCAGAAACAGTTGTATCTACAAAACTCAATGGAAGACAAGCTATAGAATAAGAATATAATTTTGATTAGATTATATATACACTCTAGTGTCATGCAGATGGAAATTATAGTACATTTTTATAGTGTACCATACACAAGTGTCACTAAGGGGGATCCTTATGATTTCAGGACAAAAGCTACATTAATGTCCTCCAAAAGTTAAAAGCAAGTCAATGACTAAGATTTAAACAAGTGAATAAATGTTAAATAAAGGAGGCTAGCATCTAAAAGGCATACCAAATGAATTGGAACATCACATTTAAGGAGAGTTGTCACACTGCTGCCTGCAGCCACCAGGCTCTCCTGGAACTCCGAGCACAGCCATTTGGACCCATCAGCTCCCATTGAACCAATGCTTGAGAACTGTCCAACAACAGGCCAGGACTCCTGTGCTGGTATTGACGAAGCATGCTCTTTCAAAAGCTAGTGAGGGAAATTAAAACAGTTAGACTTCCGCAGGTAAAGAATACCTTAATTAGTGGTTTTATATTGCTTCTGATATAATAAATTCTCTGTAATTCACTTCTGACAACAAAAGATATTAACATTCATACTATCTATATAACTTTGCAATAAAAAAAGTCATCAGGCTCTCCAAATAAACCCACTGTTCCTTCAAGAGAAGATCAAACATCACAAGTTTTATCCAAAAGCACAGAAGCCAACCATTAAATAATGGGTAAAAAGAATGCTAGCAGCTCTTCCTAAAAACACGAAACATTAGCTTCAGAAGTCACAATAAATTAAACAACTAAATCTTTTTATATTTGGTGGTTGTTGGCCATAAAATTCCTCTCATATCCTAAAGCCCCAGCTACAATAGAAGCCTACAATAAGAAGGGAAAAAAAGAACAATTGAAGAGAAAATTAAAATAATCCTTTTAGAGGAGTTCTTTAGCTGTGAATGGAATTTAAAGTCACATTAAAAACAGATGGATACAGACACATATTAAATTATATGTAGTGGCTAGCTTCTTCCACCTCTAGAGAGGACACAACTAAATGGCTTCCATCAGTGTAGTGTCAGCAGGTCTATCTGCATTGTCACTAGAAAAATTAATCTTTTTAATCACAGAAACATTTGCCACAAGACCATCTTTACAGGCTTTTTCTGGTTTATGTTGTTTTCATTCAGTGTCTTCCTAGGCAAAAACACATGCAGACAACACATATCAGAAAAGGCAAGCTCTTTACGAGCAAGGGGAGGTCTAAAAGAGTAACCTTATGTTGAAAAGCAATGTGATAAAAAGACATTTTGTAAGTCATTGAAATTTGCCATGAACAGCATTAGAATTCCATGTAAAAATTCACAATGGAATTTGAAATAATGCCACTTCAGCAGGAGGTGCAGGTTGAAAATTCCCCAATTATGAGAGGCATTTAACAGATGACAAAATACCTTACCTGATTCTAAATAAATACTGAAAAAGAAGGGGCCCTATGAACTTGAGTCATGTAATCTTGTATGAAGATTTACCATTGTGGCTTATATAAATAACGTGAGGGGGCGGGGGTAAAAAATTCATGTTCCTAATTATTCAGTTCATTAATAATAATAATAAAAAACCCCCAAGATCTTAGAAACGTAGTAGAACAAAACTAAAAACCTGACTGAATTGATGACATCTGCTATGTGCAAACTGATTTTTAATTTGATGGGTTTTTGCCAGGTCATTAGGGAAAGAGAAACTGTAATAGCCCTTAACATTTAAGTAAATAAAATAAGCCTGTTCCCTATGTGCAGGCAAGTCTGTATCAACACATCTTTCCTCTGCGAGTGCCTTTAAAAAAGGCTATATTTGGTTCCCAGTCACAGAAGACTGGATTTTGGTAGTGTCACACTGGTTAGAAACACCAACAGCAGATAGGAAGTCATTTGAGTAACGGTGACTCCTCAGATATCTGTAAGCACATGACAACTCAGACCACAAGCTGACCATGGTAATAATGCCCAGGAATATTATGTGCATAGTCTACACTGTCATAAATTTCAAGCTTATGTTATTGCTAACTTAAACTGTAACAATGTATTAAAAGATTGCTGATCATAGCTAGAAAAATTGAAAGCAATTAAAGAACAGTCTTCAAAATTATATGTACATTTAAAAGGATATTAATAAAAAAGGTTAGTTTTAGTACCTTTCTGAGCCTAAGATGACCCCACTTTTCTTTATCACTACCTTGATATCGTCCAGGGGTAGAACCAAGCAGATACACTCTACAGAAACAAAAAACCACCAAGTTATTTGCAGCTATGGGGTGTTTTGGTTTGTAAAGCATTAAGGTATTTAAGTAAAACTATCAGCAAGGTTGAACATAGAAGTGCAACCAGAAATATTTAATCTTTCATACTTAAGATTTACAATACAATGAAAAGTGGATTTTCAGCTGTATAATTTATTACTAGCATTCTATATGCTGTCATGCACCATGAGGCTGTTCTACAGCCTAGACAAGAACTGCATCTATTTCTGTGTACAGAAATGCAGAAGGCAGATTATGTTAGCAATAAACGCAAATAGTTTGTTTGACACAGAACTGGACATATAATTTTGAGTAAAGCCCATCTATTGCTACATCCAAATCAGCAGATTCAGGTATGAGATTTCATTTGGGCACCTAATAGTTCAGATGCAAAGTACAGCTTTTTCAACTGTCTTCCTAATAATGGTTTAGTAGCCTGTTTGACTTTGCCCTGAAAACAGAAGACACCTGCCCAGAGTCACAACAAACAGATGTTTTAAGAAGTTGTTCCTTACTGCATCTCATGCCTAGCTTTATTTATGAATGAATCTCCTATATATTTTATATGGCAAGGAACCGATCCTTATCCTAACAAGTGACTCTTCCCTAACCCACACATAAACTCACATCAGCTAGGGCTCAGCCAACCTGTCCAAACTCATGACCAAGCGACTAACAACAGTAGCTCAGGCTGTTAGTTCACCTGACTATAAGGTACATTTTTTTTTTTTTACCCCCTCCAATCTTGTAAGACTCCATGTAAAGAAAAAAGCACATTTTTTTATTTTATGTATTAAGCTAGACAATGCTTCAGTCTCTATTTCCACCACAGTTTATGACCTTTTTCAGCTTTTCTTTTCAACAAACTTTTGCCAGCTTATAAAACTGCTATTAAGCAGCCAGGGAGATTTACAGTTTCTAAAGTATTTCAGTGGAAATGCAGGATGTATTTTTTAGAAGTAAATCAAGCATCCTGAATTATGTTAAGTAATATCAGCAAAGTGATATTAGAGAAGCCTGTTTCAAGACAAAGTATATTATTATTTAATATAACACTGCCTACCAGACACAATCCATGCCTATTAACAGGCAAAATTCTATACATATGTATGTGGATTGAACTTCACCTTATAGATACAGAAGGCTATGCTTAATAAAATCCCCATTATAATAACCTTTGCTTACATGATCCCTCTTACATGACAAACCCAAACAACATTTTTTGACTGGTAATTTTATTGGAGCAAATAT
Organism: Buteo buteo; assembly: GCF_964188355.1. Taxonomy (NCBI): domain Eukaryota; kingdom Metazoa; phylum Chordata; class Aves; order Accipitriformes; family Accipitridae; genus Buteo; species Buteo buteo. The sequence continues at coordinate 19,669,795 of NC_134176.1, forward strand.
TTAAGCCAGACTAACTTAAATGAAATTGAGTCCCTATTACTTACAGCTTCTATCAAGTTAGTGCTGATGCCTGTTTTTTCATTCCTTTAAAATGTATGTTCATAAAACTAAAAGTTGGTCAATTCAGCATAATCTACAGAAGATAGATTAAAAAACTGGCTAAAGTTAGACTCAAGTTCGAACACTTAAGTCTGAAACAATGTAAGCTTAAAAAACAAACCCATGGTCTAACAGATCCTAACAGAGATGTTTAATTTTTTTGGAAAAACACACGCAAGTTACTACAAACACAAGACAACATATACCTTGTCTCTGATAAATCATGTTCTTGAATCAGATCTATCCATTCCTTGAGCGTAGGAGAATTGTAAGCCAACAAGTAACTTATTAGGTCAGATTTAAAATTAGTTTCAGATTCACCAGCAGAACCAGTTGTTCCCTGAGGTAGCCTTGGATATAAAGGGCTTAGCCATATCCTAAAAACAAAGCCACAACAAGGACACCACATATTAACACATGGTTTTAGTAAGTGATTAAAGCACATCTGAAGGTCCTAAATGACTACTAGACAGATTTATTGTGATACTAACTATAAAGCAACTTGCCTTTATTTTACAATTACAGAATCAAGTCTTACACTCAATATCATAAAAGTAATACTGCCAAATGAAAACAATCTCAGCACATTTATCTGTCCATACGTTTACAGCTCTCACCACTGTTAAACAGGCCAGGCTCAAACTTACCAACCAGCAATCCTTTTGTCAAGATTTTCTGTATGAATAGAACACCGCAATGCATTCTGCTAAGCTACTGGTTTGTGTAATGATACAGAAAAACACTAATTAGAGTGTCTGAAAGTTCTGCATAGTTTGAAGAGTAGCCCACAACAGTAACTTGCCTCCCAAGAACTTCCATCAGAATAAAATAGGGTGGGCATTATGCAGGGAAAACTTCTAGCATTTCTTTCCAGTCATACATTATTGTAGCCATGGAAACCAAAGGTTCTGCATTATCAACTTTACAACATGTTGATACTATCCTTTGTAATTCAGAAGCCTATAAAACAGAGAAGCCAGTGAACCATCATATTGGTGATACTGCATATTACTGCAGTGTGCAAAAGCTAAAAATAAAAATGTTTTTCATGTTTGACAAGTAGACGAACTTGTTAAGCATCCCAAATAGATATTTTCATGCCTTCTTGGCTTTCTGAAAAGCTAACTGCCAAGAGATACTAAAACCATCCCCGAGGAAAAGATTTAAAGACAAAAAATCGGTGGCTATACTTTTGCCACTCAAAAACCCTTATGAGATCTTGCCTCAGACAAGTGAAAAGCCTCAAAACCTTGCCATATTTAATGGCAGCAGAATGGATGTCACAGTGACAGTAACTTCTGAAAAACATTTTCAATTAGTTTGATGAAGAAATCTTATACCTTGAGTTACTGTGGAGATAACTAAAAAATGCACCCATAAAAATAGCCAAGAAAACAAGATGTGGAGGGGCCTTATATTAACATGTCACTTAGTCCTATTTTTTGTGGTCTAAACAAAACTATGTCCCAAGCTGGCCATTAAGTTTAGAAACTTCTACCAAAAACAACCCAAGAAGAAAATTCTTTCCAAGGAAAGGATACTGGGTCATCTACTGTAATAAGGAACCAAGAGTACCCAGCATTTATCAGGTTACATTCTAGATACAGTCACAGCAGAAGCAGAACATTTGCACACTTGCATTATTCTTACAGTATTAAGATAACTTTTAAATAGCTGCTTCAGATTTGTATGAAGAGTACTTTACAGCTAGGTAGTTTTTTCATAAAGTGACAGCATGGCATAATAAAAGACCTTAAATCAGTCAGACCAAATTTAAGGTAACAGCCAGCTCAGGAAAATTTTGTTCACAGTAGAAAGCAAGTAGAGTTCAGGCTTAGACAGCTACCGCCATTCTAGGTTTGATTTTTTTTTTTTTTTTTTTTTAGGATAGCTCTATCTTAGGAGTTTAAGACTTGTAGCACTGGATCATCTGACCCAGTATCCTGTCTCCAGCAGTACAGAAAGTATTAAAGTGAACATACACCTGCTAGAGACTGTTGCTTACCCCTGAGTTTTCTGGTGCCAATCTTCAGCAATAAGATTGGACGTATGTATCACAACTCGAAGACCTTCCTCATATAACAGCAACATCATTTTCCTTTAAGAAAAAGATATAGAACACTTCATCTAATTCAAGTACACTGAGAGTATGAGATAAATTACCAATTCATTAAAATGCTCCAAGACAATTACTTTCAAAAGATTTGTTCTGCATAGTGTAACCACTTAGACTCAATCCATGTGCATGCCAAACTCGCATGACAGTCATTAGACTATTGCCATATATTTTGTCAGCAGCATCATACAATATATTCCAGAGTACAGTTTAACATCTCATGCAACTGGTTTCCAAAAGCAAAAATGAATACTTGTGGAATACTTTCTATATTTGCTATGTTCTTCAGATAAACTTATTCCTTGCAGATAGCTAAAAAAAGAATTAAGGAACACTAAAAGGCCTTTGCTTATAGCTGAATTTATTAAAACATAGTTCTTTTCTCTTAAACTGACAACTTTTAAAGTAAAAGAAGGTATGTAGGTAACTATCCATTGGGATGGCAAAAGCTATTATCTACCATAAATCTAAACTCAAGCTACAGCAGAAAGGAGTTTTAAAACTAGTAACCAAGTTAAAAATAAGTGTCCGTATTTTTTCTAACATAAAGGCTCAAATTTTCATATACAAGTTTTCAACAGTTGTGTAAAGACAGCATATCCATGTGTCCTTGAAGGATGATATAGCTTCCATGGAAAACAGTGCTCAAGAATAAAAGCTGTAAGGAAAAATACACTTATTTTCATTGCTGTCCCATGGCAAGATAATGCTATGCAAATCACATCAGCCTCAAATTTAGACAATTATTTATTCAGTAATTTCTGCTTTTAATGTTAAGAGTTCAGCAAACTAACATTCAGGTACCTGCACATGTTCTCCTGTGCTGACTGCATAGTTTATGCAATATGCAAGACCCCCTAACTATAAAATAGTTTGCCACATCTATGCTGTGCCTTGATCTAAGCACAAATTGAGTTGAAAATAAAATAAGTATTTTACAGCAAAATAAAGTACAAGATTAAGGTATGTAAAAGTGATAACTGACCAAAACACCACTACCTCAAAAAAAAAAAATCACTGACATGTAATTTTTTGTATCATACAACAGGAATGACATGAATTTAAGTCTTTATATTTGATGGGCTGAAATCCGTTAAGTTTCCCTTGGAACAAAATTGTTTCATTACCTACCAAGATCCAATTTACTGGTCTGCCACCCACTTGTTGTGTTCCATCTGCAGTGGAACATGCATTCAGAAATACACTACCCAGAACAACCCTTTAAAATATAGGGTTAAAGAACTGCAGCATTTAAGATCACTATCACTTATTTGTCCCAAAGTGTGGTGAAAGAAAAAAAAAAATTGAAGTTAAGCATAAAGAGAATGAGAGCTGCTGCTTAAACTGCTTAAGTAAAATAAGCTAAAGCTTTAAAAATGATCAATTTGAAAAACCACCTCAATTCCTTCTATGTTCCTCACTAAACCTGAGAGAAAAGTAAGACCCATTTTTTAAATGCTGATTTCTTTCCTTTATTTGCATATTCTTCTCCAAAAAGACAATGAGGAGGTGAGTATGCTTTCTACCAGGAAGACAGATGCACCTTAAATGGGCATTTCAGATCAATGTTTTAACATAATGTCATGTTTTATAAAACAAATCATATGAAAGGACTAATTGATTAAAAAATACTGCAGTGCCTTGAAACCAAAGATCTTTGGTATGAGACATAAAATTAAATCCATTCTTATCTCTAGCTTGAAATCTACAATATTCCCTTTGTGATACTTCTGTAACATCAAATTAAAGTTTCTTCTTTGAAAAGACCCCAAAATTCAATAATTATTTCCAGATGCTCCACAACAGCTGCAAAAGCTGAGCAGCAAATCAGTGTTGTGTCCAACCTGCCAATGACTGATCAAGTCTCCATTACAGTTTAGGTATTAAGGCATGAGTTAAGAGCCAGGACCTGTAGTTCACTGACTTCAATTGTCTAACTTGCACATCTCATATCTATCTAATAGCAGATTTGTTTAATTAAACTAGAACAATCCTATAATCTATAAATACAAAATAATTAAGGACATTTTTCTTTTAAGACTCATCAATTTCTATGAAACCTAATTTTATGGCTTTAAAATTACTTGCAGATAAATTAAACAGATACACATAGAACATGAAACATACTACTTTTAAATTTCATCAATATACATTAGGCCTTCAGAATTGTATTTTCACAAACAGTAATAACCTATCTTCCTATCCTATAAATACTTCAAGACACTAGTTAGCAGTCCAATCATGGTAACTGCATGTACCAACGCTGTGGTCATCTTTAGAAGTGGAGCTTTCTGCTTCAGAGCTGTTACTTACGTATGGTGAGTTCCAAATGCAATATCCAGTTTAGCCTATAAAATTAAAAAGTTGATCATTAAAAATTCCTATTGTGCATTCCTATATGTTAAAGAAGTGCTTAATTTTGTTTTATTTCACTGCTCTCTAGTGGACAGAACACAAAATACATTATTTTCCCCCTCAACATCTTTAAACGTACTCTGTAATTTCCAGAAGTTAGTCTTTAAATGGCAATGCAACTGTTTGCTGGAACTGCTCCAGCAGAATTTCTGGTCTCATACCAGCAGTATTTTCAGAAACAGCTTTGCAGAAAAGGACCTGAGATTCCTGCTGGTCACCAAGTTGAACAGGAGCCAGCAATGTGCCATTGCAGCAAAGATGACTTAACAGTGTCCTGGGCTGCATTAGGAGGAATCTTGACAGCAGATCAAGGGAGGTGATCCTCCCCCTCTACTCAACATTGGTGAGGCCACACCTGCAGTACTGGGTCCATTTCGAGGCTCCCCAGTACAGGAGAGACATGGACATGCTGCAGAGTCCAATGAAGGACCATGAAGACAATTAAGGGACTGGAGCATGTCTGCTATGAGGACGAGAGGCTAGGAGAGCTAGGGCTGTTTAACCTGGAGAAGAGAAGGCTCAGATGAGATCTGATCAGTGTGTATACATACCTAAAGAAAGGGTACAAAGAAGATGGAACCAGGCTCTTTTCAGTGGTGCTCAGTGACAGGACCAGAGGCAGTGGGCACAAATTGAAACACAGGAGGTTCCCTCTGAACATCAGGAAACACTTTTTTACTGTGAGGGTGACTGAGTACTGGCATGGGTTGCCCATGGAGGTTATGGAGCCTACATCCTTATAGGTATTTAAAACCTATCTGGACATTGTCCTGGACAACTGGCTCTAAGTCACCCTGCTCAAGCAGGAGGGTTGGATCAGATGACCTCTAGAGGTCCCTTCCAACCTCAACCACTCTGATTCTGAAGCATGACAACTGTTAAAAGCAGTTTAATGCCTAACACTGCAAAGAAAAGACAGAAGCCAGAGAGAAATGCTTTTTTATCAGTGTTTTGCTTTTACTAAAGAGTATTTACAGCACAATTTCTAGAGAGAGAATGAAACATGAGTTACAGGTGTTAAGATACTTTACCCAATGATGGCTCCAACATTGTGCCTAGTTAATATGGGTGTGGAGGAGAAGATGAAATGTAAATATTTTCATTTTGGGGTACTACCATAATGGAATGCATGTAGACTACCAGAAGAATCCAGAGCAGTATACTCAAATAGGAAAACCATCACAAACACACATTTTCACCTGCTACTTACTATTAATTACACTGACAAGTTTATCATATAGAACATACTACATTTAAATTCTTGTTGTATGTGAAAAGGAAACATTATATGCAAACCCATGAATTTATTGTTAGCATATTTGAAACCTTAATCTAAAATTGTAGCTACTCCACAACTTGGTGCAAACACCCAATTAGTATAGCACACCGCAGCCCAGAAATCCTGGCCTTGAGAACTCACTATGTTTGGCATCAATACAGCGATCTCTAGGAAGCTCATGGTTACCAGACTGCCTGAGAAGGAAGAAAATTCCAAGCTCATCCTCCTCCTAATAAAGAGTAAGATATCCCCATAACCAATAATATATTCCACCCAGCAAAATCATGAAACACTGGCAAGTTGCCATAACCACATCCCTCCCCTAGGCTGAAGCCAATAACTTTACAACTCAGGGACAGCAAAAGAGTGAGCATAACATCAGAGAGAAAGTGGCATGTGCCAGGAAGTGCGCTCACAGCAATTTTAATGGTATTATGAAGACTATTTGTAACAGCCTTTTCTTGTGTAAAACATATTTGGACAAATAATAATTCTGTGATGAGACTTAAGATTACAGTGACACTAGGACTAAGTTCTGCACTTTACACAAAAAGTGCTTCATTTTCAGCCATTGCAAGAATTTGAGTGTAACATGCTAGTGGAGAAGGTGTGCAGCTCTTCTGTGAGACCCATGACATTTTTGTGGGCAGCATTCTGTGCAAACCTTTTGTGGGTGACAGGCTACCATAACCACAGAAGATGAGGGACATAGTTACCATGTTCCCAAGGTCCTAGTAAGTATACTCCTTAAAACATAACAATAAATTCCTGACTTCCCATACAAGGTATGTCTCTTCATCCATAACAAGATTTTGAGTGCAACAGATATCCTTTGGCTGAAGTTAAGCTGATACAAATGTTAGTTACCTGACAAAAGCTAATGTTCTCGTAAGGGCGCGCTTGTGCGAGCAGTTCAGCTTTGGATTCTCTCTTTTCACCATGAACTATCAACAATGGCTTCTTCCTTAAATAAAAGGAGATTACTATTAAAACATCAAATGAACTAGTAGTCTAAACCACTCCTTCATGTAGCTATGACTTCTGGCCCCTAAATCTGATAGCCCAGAAGGAAGATGGCACTAAAGTCTATATGCCTCATTAACTATCTCAAAAAAGTAGTAACTACAATAGGACCTCTAAGAGAAAGACACTAGAAAACTTTAATAAAAAAAAAAAGGAAAAACAAGAAGCATGGAGTAAACCAGACACCAAAATAGAAACTAGTAATACAAGATCTTGTAAGGAACTCTTGTCTATATAGCTGGAAACAGACAAATAAAAGCTCTCAGAAGTATTGATATACACAGTGTGTATCCAAGACAATTTAATCATTGTTACCTTACAGAGAAGACAGGAAGAATGAGAGGGAAAAGGAGAGGGCTAGATCTATTCTGGCAGTAGTTCCGCATTCACTTCCTAATACTCTGTTCCACTGCATTTCCAGTAAAATGCAAAAAAGAGAGAAAATTGTACATCGTACACTCACTTCATTTGCAGTAGGCTACAATTATCAGAAAGGAATTTCAAGCAAATGTAAGAACTGCTTCCATGATGATATCCAGCCACGCCAACCATATCATATCCATGACATACCATCTTGGATCATTTTTGCACGGTTTTCTTGTGCCCTTCCTATATTCACCCTTTCTCTTCCATTACCTTGCTCTTGGCTCAGTACACTGTATGGCAAAAAAACTTCTTGTTCTGTCTTTACAGGTCATCTACTGCATTGTCATCATGGCCCACAATGGGACCTCCAAAGTGTTAATTAATAAAAATCAGAAACCAGCCATACTGAACTCTGACCATTTAACAGTCTTGAAAAGAGGCAAGAAATCAACAGAGAGCTACAAGTCTGGAATAAGTGTACAAGGAAAACCAGGAGTCTACACAGACACAATCGGTAACAGTAATTTGCAACTTATAACAGGAACTTGCACAAACAGGATTTGGAAACTATGTCATTTCACCTTTGTAAAATAAACATACCTGAATTCCTGTGGATACTGTCTTACAAGCCATCCCACATCTATACAGTAGTTAAACTTGTACATAAGAAAAGAAAAACAGACTCATTAAAAAGAAAAATCAGAGTTTGTCAGAACAATTAACTACAGCAAAAAAGCTTCCTGCGTAGTCATTACTCAATAGCACTTACATCAAATACAGCATGTTTCAAAAACAGGTGTAGTTTTTGAATTTCACATACTTTATTTCATGTCTCAACAACTCAGGAATGAATTTAAGTTATTTAAAAGCATGTATTAGTCTTCATAAAATGTAAAATGCAGAAAAAAAGAATCACATATGCTTAATGCAAAAGCTTTGATTCAAGAACCATCTCTTTGCCATGTGCTTATACCACAGATCATAGCAAAAGCTTCTATGCAATAACAAAAATATCATTCCTAGATTGCAAAGCTTTTTTCTTTCAAAAAAAAAAATCATTCACATGCACATAAATACATATTTTTCAGTTGCACATTCCCCAAAAACACAAGAGAAAGCAGTCTTATAGTTACCTGAATTCTAAGCAGAACATGGTATGATTTTTATATTTCAATTAACTGTTGTACTGTTGAAAACATTTAGAGTTCCCTCTGTATTTTAACAAAGTTCCCTGCTAATATCAACTACATGGCACAAACATGGATTATCAAGTTTAAGGTTAATAAAGTGAAATAAGCAAGTGAAATCAATTTGGCAAACAAGAAACTCACCTGGGCAGAAGATACAAGAGTCCCAAAAAGAGGAGACAAAATATCTATTAAAAACATTAAAGCATAATTGAGTAAAAAAGGTTCAGGTAAACATTTCGCATCTTGAACAGTTTGATAACTACCACAAGTGCCAGATTGTTCACAGACTTGGTGAAACAGAGACATTCACAATTAAGTTTTACTGTTCTGAACATTCAAGTCACCAATTCTCCTGTGAAACCCTTATGGTCTTATATTTATAAAAAGCATGAAACCTCTCAAAGTAGAAAACAAGTTTTAAACACTCATTAGGAGGAAGACCAAGATGATATGGAGAAAGAGACAAATTACTCTCTACACTATAGTGAGGGCTTGAAGAACTGTGGCAGGGTGGAAGCAATAAGAGCATAGTTAATGCTTAAAGACTTATCTACTGGAGACTAACTGTAGGATATGTGTATCCTTAGTTCATTCATGGTAACACAGATAGCTAATCTGACTGAGGATGTATAACCTCAATAACTGAAGCACAGCAGCAACTCAGAAACATATCTTACAAATACCTTCTAGGATAGACAAAATATTTCATGCCCCATCTCTACAGAAATCTCGCTTTCCAAGTTAAACAAAAAAAACTCAGCCCCCTCCACCAGCTCAACTAATCACCTAGCAGGACAACTAGTCCTAAGAGAGGGCACACCAAAAGCCACAATGAATTCACAAAGCAGATAAAGACATACAGTAGTAAAGCAATTGAGATCTCTGACACCAGGCTACCATCAACAATCAACACTCACATGGAACAACAAGTTGAGGAAAAGCTACAACCTGATTGTATGGGTCTTCAGTCACTTGTTCTCCTTCAAAGAACTACAAAATTTTTCAGCATTTTACTGTATTTCTGTACATAAACCTTGTATTAATCCTTGTTTCTGATTCTGTCTTGTGATGTATGAGATTTCATTTCTTAATGAGGGGATGTTTACAGGTGCACAGAGCTGTTCCCCCTTACATCAAACTACTACAAAGCATTCCTGAAGCATCAGTATTGTACCCTGAACACTTCACTCCATCTTGACTTATGCTCACTTCTAATTGAACTGAAATGGGGCCATGAATCCCAGCCACAGAGCTTCAGAAGTACTATCTTTTATTGCATCAAGTAATAGTGAATTACTAGGTCCAAACCACTCAAGTGCAAACAACTACTCAGGGAGAATGGTTAGGCACACAAGAAAAGCATCCCTTTAAAAGCCACGAAAGCAAGTGGTTTTCCCCAGATTAACTCAAGAGAAAGCAGCAATAAGCATCATATGAATTGCCTTGACTCAATGCACATTAGATTTGTGCAGCATAACTCACAAGTTACAACAGAATCAGTATCAGCAAATTAATGCTTTATACACTATATTTCCAAAAGATAAAGGCGAAGGTAACAGAACCAATTCCTACAACTTGCACATTCAGAATATAAAGCCAAAGCTACACCAAGGAATATATGCATTTAAAAATACCCCACAAACTAAAAATAAGCACTGTCTTGCAAACAAGTCTCCCAAAAGCCCACTTCTGTAGAAGCCACTTGTTCACCTTTTATGTGCAGGGCTCCAGAATTATAGCTCTGTTCAATTCCTCTGACTTTAGTGAGAAAAAACCTAAAAGGGTTCTCTCCATTCAACAAATCCCAGGTATCTTGGGCTTCACTGGGTGTTTCGTTATACTCCTCTGCTTTCTGATTCTCTGAGAGTTCATCACCTTTGCAAAGATTCAGAAGATATTCTTTGGGTGCATCATATTTTTCTTCTTTCACTGTTTCTTTGTGGGCATGCTTTCCCTGATCTTCAGGCTCTTCATCACTACTAGAAAGACACCAGCCTAAGCCTTCTTGGCTAGTTCTCTGTTTTCCTGCTGGAGGTATTTCCGTAGAAAAACTTTTATCACTGAGCTTCAGGGGAGAAGCTTTTCTCTTGTGAGCAGCTTTCCTAGCTTCAGAGCATGGATATTGTGGCCCACTTGTTCTGCCACGTGCAGCATCCAATAGTGAAGATGTAGATGGTTTTTCACTGTCAGAATTTTCCTCAGTACTTTCATCACTGCTAGACACTGTCCATTTTCCGTGTGCACCCTCCTGAAGCATGTTCCTAGGGATTAAAAAACAAAACACCAAACAAAAATTGTGCATTTTTGCTATGCAAAAGTCTGCTTCCCTTTCTAGTTTCCATTTGCTTACTACTAGGGAACTTTGCCTCTTCTATTTAGCAGAATCTCCATACAAGTTCTGACTCGGGAAAATTTCAGTGTACAAGGCTTATTCGTTCCTGTGCCCAGAAAACAAAGAAACACGTGCAGTGGGAGCAGCCATCAAGTGGGAAGCAGCTAACGTGGAAATCTGCACGTGGAAAACAGGCTAGGATAGGGGCACGGACAGGAAAGCACTTCAAAATTCAAAAGAGCAGTTTGCATCACGCAGGTATTTCTCCTACCGACCCTGACGCTTCGGGGTCCAGCGCGCTCTGCTGAGGACACGCGGGAGCAGGGAGCCGAGTGGCGGCCGCCCTTTCCGGCTGCCTCTGCGGAACCACAGCCTGGGACCGCCGCCCCCCACGGGGCCCTCAGCCGCGCCTCTCCCCTCAGCCGAGGGCGGCAGAAGCCCGGGCACCGCCGCCCCGACCGCCGCGGGCCCTGTGGACGCGACCGCTGTTCCCGCCGGCTTCGGCGCCGCCCCGCGAGGAAGACAGAGCCTGCGGCCGGGGCGGGAGTCGCCACCGGCCGCCGCCGGCTGAAGGGGCGCGAACCAGCGGGCCGAGGGCCGCAGCGGCCGCTCCCGCCCCGCAGCCGGGACCTCGCGAGCCCGGCCGCTCGCCCCGGCCGCCAGCGCCCGCCCCTTCCCGCTCCGGGCGGGCGAACGAGCGGCGGCTTACCTGCAGGCCCGACGCCCGGGCGGCGCGCCCCGACCCGAGAGAAAGAGGAGAAGGCCCAGCCCGCCTTCACCCCGCGCAGCCCCGCCCCGCCTCCCCAGCCAATGGCGCGCGCCTGATGCTAGCCAATCGGCGCCGGCGCTGCGCTCGCCCCGCGGGCGTCGGTGGCGGCGCGCGGGTTGCTAGGCGGCGCGGGGCCTGCCGCGGCCCGAAGGGAGCTTCCCCGTCCGCCGCGGTGCGAGTGGGGGGGAGGAGCCCGAGGGGCGGCGGGACCGACCCTTCGGGGCCCGGCGATGCCTGAAGGGCCTTTCCGGCCGCCCGGGGGCGCGCGGGCGTCGAGAGGCGCTCGAGCAGCTTTGGCATCTCTCTCCAAGCCGCTAAACCGGCAAAACGGTCACGTCTTAGCGAGCTGAATTAATCTTTTAAGTCTTTATTTGACCTTAGTATTAGTTCAGGGCAGGTGCAGTATTTGCATAATCGTTCATTCAGCTCGGTGTTAATTACTGTGTCTGAAGTGCCCCGCTAATGAGATAACTGCGTGACGACTTCAAGAAGGGGGTGGAAGGAAAACAGGTGTAAAATTAATCAAAGGAAGAGCATGGACTACATCAAAGCTTGCTCTGTCTACCAAAATGAACTGTCTCGGCGTTTGGTTCTCATTACTCTAATTTATTACAAGCTTGTGACTGCAGTTAGCGTAAGTGTCTTGTATCAGCATGCAAGAAAATCGGCAAGCTACACCTAGAAAAACATTAATGAAATTTCAACTTGTTTGTGTGATTTTTATTAGTACTATTCTGCAGAGTTGCATGTAATGCTTCTTCCTGAATCTATCTCTGGATATGCTCTTCAGTACTCTGAGATTAAATGGTTTATTTTCAACCCTAGCAGAAGGTCTTCTGTGGGAAAAGCTCTTAGAAAAGTTGCATTTTTTTCTATGTTATGTGCATAACCTCTTGTCTAAGTATAGACTCTGGAAAGGGTATTTGTTTTCTAAAAGTACTTCGGAAAATTTGATGGCTTCTGACTATGCTTGCATTCCAGTCTCTCCTCATAGTTCCTGTCTATATTGTGACTTAACTGAGAATTAAAGATGCCTGGCACTTTTCAAGAAAAAATTCAAGATCTTGCAGAAATAAATTTAATGTAATTTGGTTTCTAGAAGTCTGTACCATATATTCTGAGTGTGCAAAAAGCCTTTTCATAATAAGCATATAAAATGTAGAAGTAGGAAAAATTTAACTTAACAAAAATTTAAAATTAAATGGCCTCAGTCCATTTTCAGCTACTGTAACAGAGCAGATGAACAGAATTCTGACAGAGATGTGACTAATCTTCAATAGTTTTTAAAATAGTATCATTTTTTCAGCACGTGCCTATTTTATTCTTCCCATAGCACTTATTCAAAGTAAAAAATATTAGGTCAGGTTTATTGTTTTATAATGCAAGTCACTTTCTGTAGATTTTTGAAGCGCGTGATGAAGATAACAAAGGCTATTTAAGAAGAGAGGACTTTAAAGTTGCTGTAGTAATGTCGTTTGGTTATAAACCATCAAAGGCATTTATTTTTTCATTTATGTTCTGAAGATCCAGCTTATATAGATGTCTCACTATTGAGAACTCTGTGTACCGGCTGGTCCGCACTAATTGGAGTGGATTAATGTAGGTTTGGTAAACAGAAATACCTACAGATTCTTCAAGTAATTTTCTTATCTGGGGGTATTTATTTCAAAAGAAAATAATCAACCCCCTGCCTTTCCTGCTGCAGGCTGTGATGAGCAGAAGGATGCACTGTATTTTGTATGTGTACAAGACATATGAAACAAGTGACTTACTGAGCTTTTTATTGATCATTATTGGTTTTTATTAGTGGTACACTCCATTTCTTTACTCGGTGGTTTCAGTAGATGTGAAACTACTGCATGTCCTAATAATAAACATGTATGCTCAAAAATGTAGCTGGTTTTGGTTTCATGTAACAGTTGGGCATTTTTAGTCTTCACTTCTCTAATATAAATCTATAGATGTACAAAAAGAAAGGTTTATTGAGAGAAATCACGTGTTGCATACTCACAGGAAGATACAGGATAAATTGTATGGCTTAATGTGGGTCTGGAAGTTACATTTCTACTCTAGTATTGCATGATCTCAGAAAGAGTATGAAGAACACATGCAAGATTTCAGAATAAATACACGTGTGTCTGAGTTTGTCTTTCTCATGGCATGTCAATACAAGCTTGATGAATATACTGCAAAGTATATTTAGCATAGAAGTTATGATTCATCTTTTTTCTCCAGTTTGAGCAATCTTCTTCCCCAAGGACCACTTGTGACTAATTTTTTTTTTTTTACTTAAATACTTATTTTAAGAAAATAGTTTTAACAAGGTCATAAACAAAATTTTGTCTATGATCATTTAAAGTAAAAACCACAGAAATGTTTTATTAAACTGAAAGTAGTAATCTCTCATACATTTCAGCTGTGGGTAAACATTTTCTCAATGAACTAGGGCCAGATCTAAAAATAATTTTAGACTTCTAAAGTGAGCCTTAACTGCTGAATTATGAACCTGAAAATGCTCAGCTTCCTCTTATCTATTTTTACCTTCATGTAAAAACTAGCTGTTCTGTTAAATTCCCTGAATGTTTCTTCCAGTAGGAGTACTCAAAACACGCTTAAGGCATTCAAACAAGAGCAGATTCTGTGCATAAGTCACTGATGGCTTGTTCTTGGAAAGATGATAGAAGTCAAGGACTGCCGGGAAGAAAGGAGGTGCAGGTTTAGTTATTTCTTCCTGAAAATGTGCCAAGTCACACCTGCTGTGTCTCTAGGCAGTGCCACGACCACCTGGCTGTAGACCATTTTGTCTGTGCAGCTGCACAGAAATTAATTAAAAACATTTGTTCCAGGACTGATTCTGTCGTCTAGTGGTTTTGCTAGCTCCTTAAGTGGGCCCAATTCCAGCAACTGTTGCTCTTTACCCAATGACTGCTCATTATGAAGTACTAAGAGATCCCTGGGTAGACAGATACTTTCCTTTGTGGCTTTTGCTAACATGAATTAAGTATGGTTTATGGCACAGCCCCACCTTTTGCTTTTCCTCATGGCTAGGCCTTGTAAGTGTTCCTTTCAACATTTTGGTAGTTTTTAATCTAGTTCTGAGAAATATAACTTTGTGCACTAGATAGGAACCAAACACAGAAGTTACAATCCTAAAAATTGATTGTTAAGATCCAGTTCTTGACCACGTTGTTGTGCATTTTACTTTGTTGTCAAAATGATTAAAATCAGAGACTATAGTAACTGCCCTTGTATTTCTTCGGAAGTCACTAAGAACAGCCCTGGCAAGGAGAGTACTTTCAAGAGCTTGTCCAAGACGTAGGGAATGGTGTGCACATGTTACCTATTAAGTTCTTAAGGTGAAACTGTTTCCTCAACTACACTACATACTAACATAAATTTTTCAAAGAAATGGCAATTGCTTAGCATCAGCTGCAATCAAGCAACTGCATTTTTAGCAAATCTATAAATTAGAAGTAATACTAACTTTTCCCGCTAGATGTCATTAATGGACTCTTTACTGGAGAAGGTATGACCTAAGAATTTGAATCACATTCCTACTCCACTTGCTTTTTCAAAATAATTTGTTACAACAATTCTGTATTAGTTTTTTATAAAAATATTGTTTTTGTGTGGTTATTCATAGAGATTCTGAACTTACTACTGTTTAAAATTAAGCCTTCTGAGACAAGTGGGAAAACATGAAAATAGAAAGAGATTAACCTGATTGTTGGACTGATTATTTTTATCGGATATATTTATTAGCATATAAGAATCACCACTTCTGGGAATTAGCACCATTGTGGGAATTGTATTTGTGGGACTTACACTTTTTTCCTCTGAAAGTTTGATTCAATGATCCTCTTTTCCCCAAAATTATTTGAACTGATCTCATATTTCAACAGCTGTTCAGCTAGCTAACTGCACGTTCAGGTGTTAAGTGTTTCAAATGGGAAGGGTACTGCAGGAATAGTAGTCATGAAAATATATCATTTTTCCGGCTGAAGTTTCATTCCTGGTACTGTTACGCTTAGATCTAATTAAAAGCACTCTCTACACTGCCTAGGAGGCAAGGCCCCCCCCAAAATATCCAGTGTTTTCGTGACCCAACTCTGTACCTTCACATCAGGACACCGGTAGGTCTGCTGAACAAGATGCCAACAGCAGGGCACCCTGACATCCAGCGTACAGAAAGGCAGTCTGAGCTCAGGGCTGCTTACAACTTCCAGCTGCCTTTCTGGCACATCTTATCAAAGCTTTCTAAAAAGGCCTCCCTAGTCTATTTGTATGCCTGACACAGTCTATGTGAAAAGTATTGTAGGCCAAATGGAACATATAGTCTTAGGTTAACTGGTCATGGCATGTTTAGCTTGTTGGTTCTCCAGAATGTAGTACGTTTAGGTTGCACTAGAAGCTTCTAACATGTCATCTCATCTCATGTGAGTTGTCTCAGTGCTGCAATTATGTGCAGTCTTGTATTCTAATAACATAGATGTGAGAGTTTGGACTCATGAGCACTCAGTCATGCTAAAAAGCAGTATAAATATAGCCCAAATGGATGGCTGTTCTTTCTTGGATATATACTCCCTTTCTGTTCCTTACATTGTTCAAAGATCTTCTCCAGTGATCTCTTGGTCATCTCCAAATTTAGTTCCGAAAAGTCAATTTTTTGGTTTTCATCATGTCATTTAGCTTTTTGCTTTTGTACTATTAATGAATCTTGGTAACACACTAATATTAGTGAGTATTAGTGAATCTTGGTAACGTGCTAATCAACATGTAAGTGTCACTCCTGTGTTCCTATCAGATAAAATTGTGAGGTAAGATCTTATTGAATGGCAGTAAAAGAGATACATAGTACATAAAATGAGACAGTAGCGGATTGGTTTTAGGAAAGCTGTAGAAGCTGGATGGTGCAAACAGATTTTTTTCATTTCCTTCTCATTTTTTTATTCTCTACATTTTATTTTTGATGGATTTACCAAATGAATTTTTGTCATGGTTTAACCCCAGCCAGCAACTAAGCACCACACAGCCGCTCACTTACTGGCCCCGCATCCAGCGGGATGGGGGAGAAAATCATGAAAAAGAAGCAAAACCTGTGGGTTGAGATAAGAACGGTTTAATAGAACAGAAAAGAAGAAACTAATAATGATAATGATAACACTAATAAAATGACAACAGTAGTAATAAAAGGATTGGAACATACAAACGATGCGCAGGGCAATTGCTCACCACCCACCGACCGACACCCAGCCCGTCCCCGAGCGGCGATTCCCCGCCCCCACTCCCCAGTTCCTAAACTAGATGGGACGTCCCATGGTATGGAATACACCGTTGGCCAGTTTGGGTCAGCTGCCCTGGCTGTGTCCTGTGCCAACTTCTTGTGCCCTTCCAGCTTTCTCTCTGGCTGGGCATGAGAAGCTGAAAAATCCTTGACTATAGTCTAAACACTACTGAGCAACAACTGAAAACATCAGTGTGTTATCAGCATTCTTCACATACTGAACTCAAAACACAGCACTGTACCAGCTATTAGGAAGACAGTTAACTCTATCCCAGATGAAACCAGGACAATTTTGATCAAACTAGATTTCAGGAAATAGTTGGTCTCCAATCTGAATATTGAAACAGAAAGTTCTTTCATTGTTTAAGGGAAATGACAAATTTGGGGGCTGATGCTCCAGAGGTTATTTTTGAATATTACAGTGCCTTTGTGTGCAGTTGAACTCCAATCTGTATAAAGTTAAGCATGTTTGTTTAAGCACACTTAGTTTAAGATTTATATATTGATTAGGATTCTATTAGACATACATATATACTTAGTTTACTGGATGAAAAAAAGGTGGTTTTATTTTAATTAGTATAAAATATTTTTTTATGTAATTGCCATAGATAATACTGTTGTGTAATCAGTATTACTATGAGATCAGTATTTAGTGAAATCACTTACTAGTGATAAAAAATGGAAATCATACAGGAGTTCAGATTTATCACTTCTGTAGAAAACCACTGTGTCATATCTTCTGTGTTCCAGGTGGAGGTGGATTCAGTAATGTCTTCTGTGAGACCATGAAATTCCAGTAATACACAAACACCTGTCAATGATTTCTACTCCTTTTTCATTCATAAATTTAAAAATCTGAAGCTTAGACTCTCAAGAGTTTTGAAGAACCTGATCTAGATTAATGATAATGTATGCAATTGTATGAGGTTCAACAAGGCCAAGTGCCGGGTCCTGCACTTGGGTCACAACAGCCCCACGCAGCGCTACAGGCCTGAGGAAGAGTGGCTGGAAAGCTGCCTTGTGGAAAAAGACCTGGGGGTTTTGATCGACAGCCGGCTAAATATGATCCAGCAGTGTGCCCAGGTGGCCAAGAAGGCCAACAGTGTCCTGGCCTGTAAGACCAATAGTGTGGCCAGCAGGAGCAGGGAAGTGATCGTCCCCTGTACTGGGCACTGGTGAGGCCACACCTGGAGTCCTGTGTTCAGTTTTGGGCCCCCAATACAGGAAAGACATTGAGGTGCTGGAGCGTGTCCAGAGAAGGGCAACCAAGCTGGTGAGGGGCCTGGAGCACAAGTCTTATGAGGAGCAGCTGAGGGAACTGGGGCTGTTTAGTCTGGAGAAAAAGAGGCTGAGGGGAGACCTCATCGCTCTCTACAACTGCCTGAAAGGAGGTGGTAGTGAGGTGGGTGCTGGCCTGTTGTCCCAAGTAAGAGGGGATAGGACGAGAGGAAATGGCCTCAAGTTGCACCAGAGGAGGTTTAGGTTGGATATTAGGGAAAATTTCTTCACTGAGAAAGGGTTGTCAAGCATTGGAACAGGCTGCCCAGGGAAGTGGCTGAGTGACCATCCCTGGAGGAATTTAAAAGATGTGTAGATGTGGTGCTTAGGGACATGATTTAGTGGTGGACTTGGCAGTGTTAGGTTTATGGTTGAAGTCGATGATCTTAAGGGTCTTTTCCAACCTAAATGATTCTATTCTATGATTCTATAAATGAGCTGACCATGGCTACCAAAGAGAATCATATGATTTAATTTAGTTTTGTAATATATTTGTGCTTGTATGTTACATTTAGCTTGAACTTACTCTTACTTCTCTAAGTTGCGTTTCTTAATAGTAACATTATATAGATTAGTGATAGAGAAAAGTAATTAGTAATTCTTAGGGTTCAAGTTGTTAAGTGATGAAGAAGTTTCTATCAGTTCTTTGATACTGTTCCACTGTTTATTTGGGCAAATACTGGAGTCTTACACCACAGTTCAATAAATACCTCTTTCTGTAACAACCCTCCCATTTATATAGTTCTGCTTGTTTTTTTCTTGTCCTTGACCTTATCAGTTACTCCCATCCATCTGTTTGTGGGGTCATGTGGCAAGTCTCATTGGGGAAATGATTCATATAAAAAATGAAGTGGCAAAAAAAGTGGTTACTTTTATCAATAAGTTCCCTCATCCCTCTTGCCACATGGCCCCACAAGTATTTGTATCAATACATTTGAAGGGCATTGTGGAGGCTGGTTCTGTTTATTCTAGCATTGATGCCAGAAACCATGTTCATCAAACCACGCCCTTACTTGTAAATCTTTAATTTAGGCAGCAAATACAGAGTAAAGATTTTACACAGATTTTTTTCAAAAGAACAACCACATGAATGTCTGAAAGTAAAGTAGTGAACTAAGGTATAAAGATAGATTATAGATTTGTTAATACCTAATTGGCTTTGATATTTTTTTAAGATGACCTTTTTGTCTGTTGAGATAACTTTACAGCCTGTTCTAGTAGCACATAAATTGCCAACTCTCAAGATCAATGAATAGGCAGCACTCTATTATAGGAGTCATTCTATAAAAGGAAAATTGTATACTATAATTTTCTGGGCTTGTATGTTACTCTGAAAGAGAAAAAAATAAATGGATGGAAAGCTTGTATTGCTTTTTATGGTTTCACTTCCATAGTTATCCAATTGAATGGAAAGCTGTTCACGCAGGCAAGTTCAGTATGTTTAGGCAACCTCTGTTATTAAAGAAATTGTGCATGTACAGAACCTAGCAGTTGAAAGCAGCAAGACTTTGTAATCCTGGAAACTGAGACTGTAACAGTTCTTAATATATGATTTTTCAAGAAGAAATAAGGAAAGAAACACTGGAAATCCATACGCTTGGAGTTTAAGATTTGAATTGAGACAGCAGGTGGAGCTGAAGGAGTTGTGCTTTTGAACAACTGCAGAAAGAACAGGATATGAATGAATCAAAGAAAGAGAAATGCAGAGCTTTTGTTATGTTATTTGATAAAGAAAAATTCCTGCAGGATACAGTCATGTTGCCTTCTAAAGAAAACTAAATTGTTTACAATGAGCATAAAGCATATATTAGAAAGTTATGAGAAAAGAATATTTGTCTGTGTTTAAATATTGAGCTGAAGTGGGATTTTTTTGTCAAAAAAAATATGTATCTGCAGACTTTTTATGTCAAGATTTTTGCATGTTTCATGGGGAGGCCTGAAGTTTTGGGGGGCAGATTTTTTTTTCTAAATTTTTATGGTTTACTTTTGATTTTAGAAGAAATGGTCAATTAAGAACTTAGAAACTAGGTTTGCATTTCAATTTCTTTCTTTTTTGGTTCATTAAAAGGATAAGATAAAGACTTTCATATAGTATACAGGAGGAATAACCCATTCAGTTTTACATTCAATTTTATTATGAATTTCATAGGAATCTCTATCTGAGGTTATAGATTATTTCAGAGTTCTCTCACTGCTGGGAATGATGCCAGATAGATTGTTTAAGCAGCATGGATCTTTATCCATGGCATGCAAGTGCTATTGACTTAGAAAAGTCCATGTTTCTCTTCAGTGCAAAGAACCATGAGATGGCAGGTAACAAGAAGAAAAAAGTAGAAGTAAACAGAATTATTATACTCAAGTGTAGAAAATATGTGAGAAAATTTAAACAATATGAAATATTTGCATGATCATGATCTAACTTTGAAGGCTGTTATTTCAGTTTTATTTTTGTGTTTGTTTATATAATTAAAATTATTCATAATGAGTATACCACAGTCATACATATTTTTAACGAGAAAAACCTGACTTTTTTGCAGGGAGATTTATTTATATTTTACATTTTTCTAAGTCTAATATTTGGAAAGTTTTTAAATCTCATGAGTGCAATGAAGGCTGCACAGTTATACAGTAATGAAACAAGGAAAATGTTTTCACCTTTTGCTGCGCAAGGTAAGTTCTTCTCCTAAATATTTGGAGTATTAATTCTAAAACAATTAAGGAAAACAGAACACCTGAAGGAAATGAAAAGAAGTTGAGATGTCCTGGATGCTGCAAAGTTAAGTAAAACAGTACCAGACTAACAGAGATCATGATGATATTACTATAAAGTCAGGGTCAGTAGGCTGTGGAGTTCTAGGTGGTAGCACTGTATTGTCTGATGTACTATGAGCTCCTCCAGCTGTTAGAAGAAATCTCTAGCCATTCACCCTACCTGCTTGCTGTTACTGCCTCTCATTATTTCTCTGTTACTCATACTCATATATCTCCACTCACTTATTTATGTCATACATTTTACAGATTTCTGTCCCTGGTGATGGCTATAGATCTTTTTTATTTCTCATGATAGACCAAGGAAGGGAAACCAAAGCACCAAGGATTTTTTCTTGTTCCTGTTGGGAAGTAGATGTGGTGATTCTTTTTCATTCCTGCTAGATAGCAGAGGATCTCCCATCGACAAACTGAAAAAAAGGAAACTTCATCAGTAGCCTCTGAGCTGGTAGACATTCAGATGATCCTTTGCCTTTTTCTCCTGACCTGAGATAGGTCGATGGTCCTTGAAAAGAGAGTGAAACATATGGCAGATCAGATGATGTTGGGATGATCAGATAAGCATCCACTCAGCTTTTTGCCATGAACTGAAAGTAGCTTTTGAAGTGTTATTTTTAGTGAATTATTTCAAAGGACTTAACTGTTTCAAGCACTATGTTTTTGTTTGTCTTGCTATCTGCTGCACACAATCTGTGATAGCCCTGTTTGAGATGCTTTATTTTCCAGTTGGGTCTGGAAGTGACTTCATAACCTAAGTGATTGATCAGTTGATATTACTCTGGTATAATGTATTCAGGATCTTAAGTCTGCAGCAGGATTAAACTGAAGGAGAAATTTTTTATGAAAAAAATTTTTGAAACACAATGCTCAGACTGAGATGTCAATGAAAATGATAGATCTGAAATGTAATTTTGTGTATTTTAGAGTTTATATTTGCAAAGTTTTACAGATCTGAAATTTTCAGTTCAAGATGTCTACTTTTAAAACTAAAACTTAAATAAGAGACTTGTAGATGTTGTAGGCACGGTACTTTTGAACAGGGTTCACAGTGGCAAAAAGGAATTGTCAGTATAAAATCTTTCTTAGACTGTTCATCTATGTAATGTAGCCATCCTAAAATATTTTGTAAATACAGTAACTTAAAGAGTGTATAATCATTTCAGAAATATGAATTGATTAGCTCACATGCAAACATAATTGTATTAAGTAGTTTAACCCCCCCCCCCTTAATTTGTATTATTTTTCTCTTGCCTAATCTTGATTTAAAAGATAGAGGATTTTTGACTTTTGAAGACTTCCAGAGAGCCTTCAATTCTGTTTCTCCTAAGTTATCTGAAAAAAATCATAGTCGAAGCCTTCACGTAAGATTAACAGAGCAGGCTTTTTGTTGTGTATATTTCAGTTAATTGAAATTATTAGATTCTCTCATGCAGCTGAAGTTATAAGCTTCAGCACATTAGTGTTCCAGTGCTTTTAATAATAAATATTATAAATATAAATAATATGTGTAAATAATATAAATTGTATAAATAGAAATAATAAAAACAATAACTATAATTAAAATAATAAATATTACCAGATACAGAAAGTAATTTGTTGCCTGTACTGTTTCTTAAGAAGCCTAAAATTATTTACTTTTACATTTTCCTCCTGTAATCAGGAAATCTGCATTCAACAGCTGTCTCTTCAAAAATTCAGTTAAACTGTAGTGTATATTGCAAGGCAGTAGTGGTGAGTTTTCTTGCAAGGTGAGATTGACTCAGAAGTGAAAGGATAAAATTTTGAGAGTAATTTGCAGATCATAAAAAATTGGTCTTACCTCTGCAGTTGCCAGTAAACATTATTTAAAAAATGTTTTGGAAAACATTGCATTGCAAAGCCTAAAACTTCCTTCTTGTGATGTGAATGTTTTGTTTGGAAGTAACTCAGTCATTGAGAAAAGCCTTCACTTTTGAAGACATGGCATCAGATAGCTTGCTGAGCACCATCTTTAAAAGGTGGTGTTGGATTTTGGTTTGGTTTTCTTTTTTGCAGTTATCTGGAGTCATAGTACAAAGCATTATAGCAGAACAGGAATTGGTCCATACATCTTTCAAGCCACTGGCATACAATAACAAAATCAAAGTGTAGAGTGACTAATGTCTTCTTAGATGATAATCTTGTGGTTTTGCACTAAAGACGTAATGTATTTTGGGGAGAGTAATTATTTTAAGAAGGCTTGAAAAGTTATGTGGTATATTTTTCTTAATGTCCAAGTGATTTTACTATCACTTTTTGGTATATTGTCAAGAAATGAATAGGAAAATGTAGGTAGAATAGCTTCAGGTATTATCCTTTCAAAATATTTTATTTCAAGGACTTCTATGAAGGGCCTAATGTTCAATTTTTCTGTACAGTGATTAAAATGTTTTTCTTGAATATTAATGCTTTTTAGGTCAGAAAAGCATATGTTTTATTTTGCATTTTTACATATATTTTTTCATTATCTTTCTCATTTGAAAAATTGTCAAATAAATTCAGACTTAGCTTCATATTGTAAAATAGTTCTGAAAACTTTTGACCCATCTTTCTGTCAATGAAACTCCCCAATTTCAAATCTAAATGATAATAATGATGAATTTAATAAATGAAGTAAAGTTCAACCAAATGTTATGGTATACTATGTATCTAGTAAAGAAGACAAGTCACGATCAACAGTGGCTCTAATGCTAGCATATTAGTCTGTAAATATCAGAGTCCAGCAAATGAAACTTGTGATTGCATATTTATGAATGAGGTATGGAACCTGAAGAGAAACATAGAAAAATTTCTTTTTCAGGAAGAGGTTTGCATGTTTCTTTGGCTACTCTTGAAAGAAATTGCACAGTAGTATTGTGTAATACAGATTTCTTTAGGACTGAACAGGCCAAATCTGCATGGAACTCTTTAGAATTGTAATTTGAAATCAGAGTCCTAAATCCTCTTTTAGGTATACATCCTTTTTGGATATTTCTTTTAACTCTTGGTATGTATGTTGAACTTTATGTAGGGAAACAGAGCTAAGACTTTTGTCCTAAATTGAGCTGTACAGTTGGATTAAAACTGTATGAAAAGAAAACCAGAGGAAATATTTTGGACATAGATATTTGTCAGAAGTTTCAATGTATTTGTGGCACAAAATCCATATGAAAATGGATTGCTAAAACAAACAGTGTATATAATTTTGTATTTGCAGATATGTTTCTTGTTCTTCTTTCTTTTCAGTACAGAGACCAAAATTAAGTTTTGGGACTGAACATAGTTTTAAAATATTTCTTTCATGTTCAATAAAATCATTTACAATACACATACATGTAAGATGTTTAGCATCTTTAGGTGTGACGACTCTAAACAAGTATGAGTTCTAAAATTATATCTATATTAGCAATTAATACAGCACATAAGAATCAGGTCTGCAGAGCAAGAAGTTCATGCTGGGGATCCGGTATCTGTGTGACATTCATTGAGGGAGTTACTTGGACTAATTCTAGTCTGGGCAACAGACTGATTAATTACTGGACGTTGGAGTGCTTTGAGTGCATGCCGGGAACATGTCTTTCGGTTTAATTCCATCTGGAAGGAATGCAGTTTGTATACTGTGATCGCTGAGATTTTAACCATAGTACAATCAGTGGGGAAGACTGGGAGATTCAACTCAAAAGAGCATTCAAAATCTTAAGTAAAACATAGTGACAGATTAACACAAGGAAAAAAAAAAACTTAATTAGAAAAGCTAATTTCAGAGCTTCAGGAAATTATTATATGAAAAGGGTATTTCATGTTTGTGGAAATACTATCTCCAAACCATGTCAGGTACTGGTGGGTTCCTTTAATTTGGAGGGTTGCATGTATTATTTTCTTACACTTTAAATTAAGTAAAATGTTACAGAATAAGCTAAGTCTGTGGTTAGCGTCTCAAAGGCTAAAAGGGAAGGAACGGGAAGTGGGAATAAAAGGCACATACATAATACTTAGCTTCTCTACTTACCATACAGAGCAAGGAATTATTTTCTGCTATAGAGTGTAATTCTCAACATATTCTTAGATATAAAAATGAAAACAAGTGTATTCAAGCTACGCAGAACACAAGGAAGGAAGAATATCAGTAATTGATTTATGTTAAGAATGAAGGGCCGCACCAAAGTAATTTAGCTTTCAGACCAAGTAGACTTGATTTGTAGGTGCATAATGAGGCATCCATACATGTTGAATAGATTTTAACAAACTTGAGGCTTGAAAATAGAATTGTTGTATTTATCATTCATATTTTTTATTCATATTAAAATAGTCTTAAAATGTTTAATATAATACAGTAAGAAGCTAAAGAATAACAGATTATTTTTCTAACCTACCTGTAAACAACTCTTATGCTCAAAATCTTTTTATGGCTACAAAGAACACACACCTGATACATAAAGCCAATATTTATTTTTACTGTAACTGAAATCTTAGCAGTCTAGTCAAAGAATTATTATTAGTACAGATTTAATAATTGAAAAAAAAAGAAAGAAAAATAAAATAAAGAATACTATGCTACATAAAGTCTCAATGCAGTTAACTGTGTTACACACCTCTTAACATCTACCCCTTCTTCTGTTATTATTCTCAGTCTTCCACTGTCCCTCTCAGTCCTGAGGTTGACAGGTTCAAGGCAGGCATGGCAGGGTGAATTGCCATTATCCTGACTTCTTCACCAGAGGGAGTATGATACTCATATCGATGTTTTCTTGTCTGTCACTCTAGCATCCACTTCGGGTTGGTTTTGTATGTTTTCCAACACAGTTTACACCTTCCTCTTTCTTCATTGGTCTGCAAGCCCACATTGCATCCAGATTCACTATATGTGGCATATGTTACATATTTCAGATACTTGTTCTTTGCTCTCTTTGTCATCCATAAACCCACTTTTTTCCAGCTCCTGTGTCTGCATGTCTTTAACTGACCATTGGTGAGTTGTTTATAGTCTTGGTCCTCCAGTGTTAGCCTGTGCCCTGTATCTTAACATCCCATGCCTGTGCTCCTCTACTCTATATGCTATGTCTTTACATCTGAAGGGCTCTGCTATCCTGCCAGGTCTACATTTCTCTACATCATTATCTTAAACTCATAAATATTTCATTTTACATAGAAGACATTTTTGTTACTACTGTCTGTATAAAGCTATGTTTATACTGTATAAAGGTAAGAAGAACAAATTAGACATAGCCATCTGGTCCTTAAAAGAACTGCTGTTACAGATAAAGCGAGTAAAATCTCCATGCAGGTCAAGCAAGTTCAGACAGTCTGACAAGCCTCAGTCCTCAGGCCTTGCAACTCAGTATAGAGTTTGTGGCCTGTTATTAGCAATGGCTTACTGTATTTACTGGAATACAGGGCTATGAAACATACAGTTAATATCTCTGCTTTACTTTAACATTGTATATTCTTTTATAAATGTGTAAAGATGTAGTGAATTAATTTGAATTGGTAATACAGCTTCAGGATGGAGTGGTGGTGTTAAATACTCTATTTTATGAAAGGAAAAAGATACCTCATTCAGCAGTGTTTCTAAGTATAACATGTGGGTGGTTTGTTGTTGTGGTTTTTTTAATTCCATGGGAATAGGAACAAACATAAATATATTTTCATCTCATACTGATAAAAGAATACTTAATGTAGATGTTCTTTCTCCTGAGGGATTGTTTTCTTACAGATGCCAGTAATATACTGCACTTAGCTGTTGCTAAAGTTTGCAAAATGTGGGTGAGTTTTTAGTTCATATTTGATTGTATTAAATGACCATAATCTTGCCTGAACAGTAGCATAACATTTATTGTTTCTGAGCTAATAATTGCAGTTATATTGAACAAAATGCTCAAGTGCTTATCATGCACCTGGTGTGCACCTGATTAGAATGCCATTGTACCATAAAAACTCAACATTCTTGACACAGGAGTTGCAGAAGTACCTGCTAAGGTAAATGGTGTGATGATATGTTCTTTCATGATGGGGCTTTTTGTAATGGGTACCACACACAAGAATTTCTTTATAATAATGCTGCTGCTCTGCATGTAGCTACATGGATATGAAATGTGACAAGTCCTTTGCAATAATAATTTCTGATAAATGGCTGTCTGTAAGTGAACATGTCTTTTAAAGCTGGATTCAAATTCTTAAAAAAATATTTCAAGTATTGTTTTGCTTTTTTGTTGTGAATATGAACGTAATTTGAATTATACAATATCATTAATTACTGCTGCTGAAAATGTTTTTATCTTAGCTGTACCATTTGTTTAGAAAAAATAGGTTATTTGTATGCCAAATCCTTAGACCATGATAATGGAAATAGTGACAGAAGTAAGCTGAAAACCAATCGCATGTGAATGTGAGTGAACCTATAAATGATGAAAAATGTCTTACAAACCAAAAGTGGACAGAAAAGTCTCATACAGTTTTTAAAGCTAGCAAGCATAGATCAGATCTTGAGGAAGAAAAGAAGGCATTCATGATCTGCATTTTATGCTGCTGTGCCTTTAGATTGATAGGATCACACACTAGAGGTATATTAGTACTTTTCTATGTATTGGTACTTTCCATACGAAAAATGACCTAATTGTCTCGTATTTCTTTCATGTAATTATCTAGTAATGAGAAAATAACCTGTTTTTCAGAGCTACCCCACAGAAGAAATCTTATGCTCTTTTATGCAAGTTTGATTTATAGACATGTACTGCAGAGCACAGTGAATATGAGACATTCATCTTCCTATGGCTAGTTGCCATGGAAACATAGTACACAGTACAATGTCATTCCAGCTCTGGTGATGCCTGCAGTAGTTTATTCCTTTGTTGTTCTTGTTTCTTAAGCAACTGTCTTGCAGCCTTTCATATTATCACACTTCATCACCTATACAAGTCATTTTCCTTATCTCCTGAGAACCATCTCTAACAGAAAAGATCCGTTTTTTGCCTACACGTGCATATCAGTTTATGTACTTTTTTTTCAAATCGTGGGTTAAAAGCTTGTCTCATGCCCACAAATAATATACCATTGCCCTAAAACTGGTAAAAGAATATGGTAAACCAGACTGAACATCAAAGCGTAAAGGACCTGGCTCAGCATCTTTATTTACTACCTCCTATCAGGGACTGGAGTTAAGAATGTTTTTCTGTAACCAGTATCTCACTCTAGGAAGACAGAAAGTAAAAATAATCCAACAGATTCTCTTACCTGTCCTTAGCTGGCATTTGTGAGGTTGGCAACAATCCAACACCTGTCTTATAATATTGTCCTGGTTTCAGCTGGGATAGAGTTAATTTTCTTTGTAGTAGCTGGTATAGTGTTTTGTTTTGGATTTAGTATGAAAAGAATGTTGGTAACGCACTGATGTTTTCAGTTGTTGCTAAGTAGTGTTTGTACTAAGTCAAGGATTTTTCAGCTTCTCATGCATGGCTGGCAAGAAGTTTGGAGGGGCACAAGAAGTTGGGAGAGTATTGTTATTTTTTTATTATTATTATTATTATTATCATCATCATCATCATCATTATTATTATTTTCTTCCTTTCTGTCCTATTAAACTGTCTTTGTCTCAACCCATGAGTTTTACTTTTTTTCGATTCTCCCCCCCATCCCACTGGTTGGGGGGGGATGAGCAAGTGGCTGAGTGGTGCTTATTTGCGTCCTGGGGTTAAACCATGACAGTCCTTTTTGGTGCCCAACATTGGGCCCAACAGGTTGAGATAATGACAGATCTGACTGGAACACGTTAGAACAAATTTGTTATAGGCATTCATTATATTAGTTCAATAGTTGCTGGTCATAATGTCAATTTATTCGCTCTCAAAGTTGGTGTGCTTCTTCTTGAAGTTGTGTCCTGTAATACCTCACTTGCAGTGTATGCTCCCTGTTGTGCCATTTAGCACCCATGGGAACTGGGCTAAAGTTATGATGTTGTTGTACTTTGTAACACTGGCTTATGCTATGATAGAATTGCTGGTTGTGAAACTAATCTGGTATTTGTACTCAGCATTGCTGTCATCTCCGTTCTTTGGGAGCCATCTATCAGAAACTATTAATAATTACACCTTTTACCTTTTCTCCTCGGAGAGCCAGTCCATGGGGGAGACACATTTCTTCACCTTCCTCTTCTCCTCCAGGCAAATTATAACAGCTCTTGAGAATTTTTAATATCCTTGGGATGTTCAAACCAGCATGTTCCTATTTCTGTATCTCCTAAATGTGTTCCAGGTCTTGTTTAAGGTTAAACAACTATTTAAGAATATCACCCAGAGATCTGCCCCGAGACTAGATAATCATGGGTGACATGGCATGTGGGAAAATATGGGCAGGTATCTGGTGAACTTCTCACCTCCAAAGGTTTGGAACTTTGCTCCCAAACAACTGCAGGACCCTGATACAGTGATAGAATATTTGAAAGGAAAATGCTGTGGCTATTCCAAAGACACACAACTTACCACACTGCTGGGTCCTGCCCATTATCTACCAAACACTGCTCAATATTATGGAGCACCCTCAGAGAGAAGGGAGGGAAAACGGACCAAAAGGCACTGCAGCTACTCCAGCCCCGGTGATAAGCACTGCGGCTACTCCAATCCCACCTACAGGCACTGCAGCTACTCCATAGCCCGTGACAGGCACTGCAGGTGAACCAAGAACCAACCTGTGCCAGTATCAGTTGCCCCTATACAGAAGAAGAAATATACAAAAAAATCGGTTCACTTAGTAAGGGATGAAGATGAACCAGGGTCCTCATGAGAACAGAAGGAAGAGGCAGAACCAGAGGTAATCGCCCGATCCGTGTCCCTGAGTGAGCTGTGGGATATGCGAAAAGATTTCAGCTGTTGTCCAGGTGAGCACATTGTCATCTGGCTGCTCCTATGCTGGGACAATGGGGCCAGTAGCCTGGAATTAGAGGGTAGAGAAACCAAGCAGTCGGAATCACTTTCTAGGGAAGGGGGCGTTGACAAGGCAATTGGAAAAGGGACGCAAGCCCTCAACCTCTGGAGGTGACTTCTGTCAGGCGTGAAGGAAAGGTACCCCTTCAAGGAAGATGTTATATGTGAACCAGGCAAATGGACCACTGTGGAGAGAGGCATCCACTATCTGAGGGAATTAGCCATGCTAGGGATTATTTATTATGACCTGGACAACACAAAACTACTCAGAGATCCAAAGTCCAATGCATGTGACCCATGTGGTGGAAGTTTGTACGGAGCACACCATCATTGTATGCCAACCCATTGGCAGTACTGAGCTGGAAGGACAAAGAGACACTGATGGTGGATGAAATGGGTCACTGTCTCTGGCAATACAAAGAAAATCTCTCTTCCTCCCTACAAGCCTCATCTTGGCTGTGGAAAAACTGTCCGAAATGTCCAAAACCTGATCAAACTGATCAAAAAGTCCTACTCCCCACCTGTATCTCAGCTATTAGGAGTGAGTGGTCCTCTGCTCAAGAGAGAGAATATAGAGCGTACACACCATGGGGTACCCTGTGGTTTTACCTGTGTGACCATGGAGAGGACATGAAGTGGGATGGAAAACCTACCTTGACCCTAGATGCATGGGTACATGAGTTGCGAGGAAAAGCAACCACAAAAGGGGATTCTTCCAGGAAAAATGCTGCTCCGGTTTCCAGCAGGCAATTCCACAGGCAGAGTAGAAGGGCTGATCTTATGTCTGATCCTCTTGAAGGGACTTCTAATTTATTTTTACAAAAAGTGAGTAATGAATACTCTGACTGGGATTAGAGGGGCCTTATCTCCAGCCAGGTGGAGGAAAGGGACAACTGGATTTATTGGGCTGTGTGGATTTGATGGCCTGGCACATTAGACCCACAGGAGTGTAAGGCTCTGGGAGACACCAGTGCACAGTGTACCCTAATGCCATCAAGTTATAAAGGGGCAGAACCCATCTGTATTTCTGGTGTGATGGGGGGGGTCCCACAGCCAACTGTATTGGAGGCTGAAGTGAGTCTAACTGGGAATGAGTGGCAGAAACACCCCATTGTGACTGACCCAGAGGCTCCGTGCATCTTTGGCATAGACTGTCTCAGAAGAGAGTATTTTAAGGACCCGAAGGGGTATAGATGGGCTTTTGGTATAGCTGCCTTGGAGGCAGAGGAAATTGAACAGCTGTGTACCCTGCCACGTCTCTCCGAGGACCCTTCGGTTGTGGGGTTCCTGCAGGCTGACGAACAACAAGTGCCAATTGCTACCACAATGGCGTACCAGCAGCAATAGCACGTGAACCGAGACTCCCTGATTCCCATCCACAAGCTGATTCATCGACTGGAGAGCCAAGGGGCGATCAGCAAAACTCGCTCACCCTTTAACAGTCCCATATGGCCAGTGCGACAGTCTAATGGAGAGTGGAGACTAACAGTTGACTATCGTGGCCTGAATGAAGTCACGCCGCCGCCGAGTGCTGCCTTGCTGGGCAGGCTAGAACTTCAATATGAATTGGAGTCAAAGGCAGCCAGGTGGTACACCACAACTGGTATCACTAATGTGTTTTTCTCAATCCCTTTGGCAGCAGAGTGCTGGCTGCAGTTTGCTTTCACTTGGAGGGGTGTCCAGTACACCTGGAATTGACTGCCCCAGGGGTGGAAACACAGCCCCACCATTTGCCATGGGCTAATCCAGACTGCACTGGAGAAGGGTGAGGCTCCAGAACACCTCAGTGCATTGATGACATCATCATATGGGGCAACACAGCAGCAGAAGTTTTTGAGAAAGGGAAGAAAATAATCCAAATACTTCTGAAAGCTGGATTTGCCATAAAATAAAGTAAGGTCAAGGGATCTGCAGATGGCAAGATGGATGTCATCAAATCCCGATGGATGTCAGATCCCAATGGATGTGATCAACAAGATAGAAGCTATGTCTCCAACTAATAAAAAGGAAACACAGGCCTTCTTAGGCATTGTGGGTTTTTGGAGAGTGCATATCCCAAATTACAGTCTGATTGTAAGCCCTCTCTATCAAGTGGCCCAGAAGAAGAACAATTTTAAATGGGGCCCTGAGCAACAGCAAGCCTTTGAACAAATTAAACGGGAGATTGTTCATGCAGTAGCTGTTGGGCCAGCCCGGGGTGGACAAGATGTTGAAAATGTGCTCTATAGCGCAGCTGGGGAGAATGGCCCTACCTGGAGTCTCTGGCAGAAAGCACCCAGGGAGAGCTGAGTTTGACCCCTGGGGTTTTGGACTCAGGGTTATCAAAGATCTGAGGGTCACCATACACCAACTGAAAAGGAGATATTGGCAGCATATGGAGTTTGAGCTGCCTCCAAAATGGTTGGTACTGAAACACAGCTCCTATTAGCACCCTGACTGCCGGTGCTGGGCTGGATGTTCAAAGGGAAGGTTCCCTCTACACATCATGCAACTGATGCTATGTGGAGTAAATGGGTTGTGCTGATCACACAACAAACTCGAATAGGAAACCTATTGCCCAGGAATTTTGGAAGTGCTCATGGACTAGCCAGAAGGCAAAGATTTTGGTATATTGCCAGAGGAGGAGGTTACGTATGCTGACGAGGCCCGCTGTATAATAAACTGCCAGAAAATGAGAGGTAATATGCCCTGTTTACTGATGGGTCCTGTCACACTGTAGGAAAGCATCGGAGGTGGAAGGCTGCTGTCTGGAGTCCTATACGACAAGCTGCAGAAACTGCTGAAGGAGAAGGTGAATTGAGTCAGTTTGCAGAGGTGAAAGCCATCCAGCTAACTTTAGATATTGCTGAATGAGAAAAGTGGCCACTGCTCTATCTCTATACTGACTCAGGGGTGGTGGCAAATGCCTTGTGGGGGTGGTTACAGCAATAGAAGCAGAGCAACAACCAGATATGTTTGGATTTTTTTTTTTACTTTAATCAGTAGAATAGAATAGAATAGAATAGACTAGACTAGACTAGACTAGACTAGAATAGAATAGAATGGAATAGAATAGAATGGAATAGAATAGACTGTTTCAGTTGGAAGGGACCTACTACAATCTTCTAGTCCAACAGCCTGACCAACTCAGGGCTGGCCAAGTTAAAGCATGTTAAGGGCATTGTCCAAATGCCTCCTAAACACTGACAGGCTTGAGGCATCAACCACCTCTCTAGGAAACCTGTTCCAGTGTTTGACCACCCTCTCGGTAAAGAAATGCTTCCTAATGTCCAATCTAAACCTCCCCTGGCACAGCTTTGAACCTTTCCCATGTGTCCTATCACTGGATACCTGGGAGAAGAGCTCAGCACCTCCCTCTCCACTTCCCCTCCTCAGGAAGGTGCAGAGAGCAATGTGCCTGATGATTGCATTGTTCTTTAAATGCCTTTCAACAGTACCCAGTAAAATCTTCTCCCTAATTTTTCCAGGAACTGAGGTTAGACTAACAGGTCTGTAGCTCTCTGGGTCTGCCCTCACGCCCTTTTTGTGAATTGCAATAACACTGGCTAGCTTTCAGTCAGCAGGGACCTCCCCAGACTCTCAAGACCTTTGATGGATGGTAGAGAGGGGTCCTGCCACAACATCCGCTAGCTCCTTCAGAACTCTGGGATGAATCCCATCAGGCCCCATGGACTTGTGGACATTCATCTGGTACGGCTGGTCCCTTACAATTTCAGTGTCCACAAATGGAAAGTCATAGTTCCCACACTCGTGGTCCTCTGACTCAGGGGACTGGGCAGCCCAAGGTCTATCAATATTGTTAAAGACTGAGGCAAAAACTGCACTGAATAGAGTAGAATAATATAGTATGAATAGTATGAATAGTAGAGAATATAAATAGCAATAACTCTACAGCAGCAAAGAAGTGTTTGCAAAGTCTAGGGTCCCTTTATAGTAGAAAAAAAGCTGTGACAAAAATAAAAATGAGCCACTCTACGGCATAATAAAAAGAACAGCCTTCTGTCAAATTGTTATCCAGTTTTCTTTGGTTTTAGATTTTGTTCTTTTTTCTTACAATCTCTGCTGCATTTTGAGAAAACGAATCAGCATCAGAGTTGCAACACAATTGAAAAGGGGATATTGTAATATTATGTCCTAACAAGACTTAAATTAATAGCTAGTTTAAAGAAATACCTGATGACAGCACTTGTTTTTAACATGACGGACTAAGTTATTACTTGATTTGATAAATGCTCTCAAGTTAATTGGCAGCAGGTACTGTTTATGACATAGCAACACAGTGTCCCTTTACTTCATTTTTAGTATTTTGTTTAAATTAGGCATAAAATATTATTAATAGCATTTAAATGATGTATGTGCTCTTAGCAATCTTTACATTCCGGAACTGGACAAAGTTTATCAAAGTGTTCGTGTTTCAGCTTTACAAGAATTTCTGTGAGTTTTTTTAACTGACTTCTTATAAGGCTTGTAGGATAATGGGTGTCCTCTCACTGATACCTTTGGAACTTACAGACTGGTTTCAGCAAAGTATCACAAAGAACTGAGATCAAATAAATAATTGGATTTCTGCAAATTTCATATAAATAGGTGAACAAAGAAGGAGAGATGCTATAAGTGCCCCCAACATAGGAAAGGACTGTTATGTGAGTTAATGAATCTTAACAGGCATCACAAAGTCTACTTGGAAGGAAGACCTTACAAAGGCCGAACTGTGGAGAAGCTTTAGACAAAGATTTCATCATAGACTCTAATGTCAGTCAATCATAAGATGCAAATCTACAGGAAATCAGCTATCGTTAGCTCAATTATTCACAGAATTTTTTGTTTAATACAATTTATAACTATTGTATTCTTTTGTTGTAATATTTCCCTCAGAAGTTTGAAAAGCATAATGCCATAAATCCTGAAATATTTAATAATCAAAGATGATTTCTGAATTTTTAAAGCATATCCACTGAATTTTTCCTCCAGATCTTTTGTACATTGTGCAAATTCTCTTAAAATAAGTTTGATAACAAGAGAAGATTCCCTTTTAATAATGGAATCCTAGGAAAAATAAGATTACAGATACCCTTGAGCATGTGTTGCATCTTGTGGTTTAGTACATTGACGATACTACAAAAGAGGAGTCTTCAGTGAACAAATTCATACAGTCACAAAAAAGGTCCTAGCATAGCACAATGATGTACCATGACAAGAGGCAATGTGTACAAGTTGTGTTGGGGGAAATTCTGTCTGAATATGGAAAGAAAATCTTCATTGTTGAGGAGAATTAACGTTGGAATAGGTTACCCAGAGAAGTGGTGGAATGTCCCTTCCTGGAAATATTCAATGCCCAGCTTGACAGGGCCCTGGGTAACCTAATCTAAGACCCTACTTTCAACATAACTAGGTGATCTCCAGAAGTCCCTTCCAACCCAGAGTTTTGTATGATTCTATGTTTCTATGATTTCTGCTATAGCACAAGGACCTCAGAAGTCACAGGATATTCAGTAGCACTTGAGAGACTTAACTAGAGGGCTAGAGTCACACATTGCACTGGGCGATATACAAATACTTAGCAAAATACCGTTTCTTTCCCAAAGATCTTGTGAGTTACCACTGAGCAAATAGTAATACATATGAGAGGCAGTAGATTCCAGAACCTGAGTTCTTCTTTTCGTCTTAGAGAAACGAGCTATGTTTCTCTGGGTGCTGAGGACATTTTGAGAATGCAACACCTCCACAGTTTTACGACCTGTGGCATTTATCTCAGTTAGATAGAGATATGGAACTAACTATCCTTAATGTTTTTGGAAAATTATCTTAAGACTCAGAAATGTATGCACCTGTCATAGAACACAAACTGGAATGGTAAAAAGAAGTCAGTATGCCAAAGCAAAAGATTGTTCTGCATTAGATAGAGTTGGATTACTATCATTATGTGGGTTAGTAGTCCACATCAGGCCTGAGACTATGTTAGGTAAGATGTGTCTTATGCCAAAAAGACAGCAATAAATGGTGGGTTTTCTTCTCCCAACAAAGAATGTCTAGTATGACTATTTGGTGACGGAACAATATAGTTAAAAGAGTGATTGAGAGTGATTCACTGATGTGCTCTGGATAAAATTTCAAAGTGTTGAATTGTTGGCAATTGGAATCAATCAACAGATTTTGTTAACTTCATAACCAGTTCTTTTAACAAACTCTTTCTGTGGATTTGTGGTATGTATGCCTTTCCTTGCTTTTTCTCTTACAAATACAGTGCTTCTAATGTAAGAAAGACCATATGTGGCTTTCACACAGAACTTCAGTGTAATTCCCAGGGAGGTGGTACAGAGAAAGCTCTATTCAGTCCATTGATTCAGTGCAGTCAAGAGGATTCCATTTCCTGTCATTGTGAACAATTTTTAGATATTCCAAATAAAATGCTGGCCATTTAGGATCCTCTGTTAATATCATCCTTGAGACCCTGCAGTACTTACCTGCCACATATTCTGGAGAAACATACCCTCTTGTGCTATTATTTTGTTTGAAAAGAGCTTTCTGTGAAAAGGCCTTAATTGCCCCACTCTAGACTTCCTTCTCACAGACATGACCAGAAATTGTGGCTTCAGATTTGCTCACTCTGTTTATGTACTGTAGCAGTTGTAGGAAAGATAATTGATTCATGCTAAATTCTCTTTTCCTTTGCAAAAAAGATCTTTCATGACAATTTCTTACCCCATTGGTCTTTGGTTTCTAGACTCTTAAAGTCCTATAATTTCTAATTCTTTCATCCCATCCCACTCCATCCCTATGAATTCACAGCTCTTTTTTCCTATTTTTCTTTCTTTGTCTATGTTGGTTATTAACTAGGAATAGGAAAAAAACCCAACTTATTAGTGAGTAAAGTGCTCCATAATTATTCTTTATTTGGAACATCTGATGATGCCCATTCTGATAGGCAGGTAAAGGGGGAGGAAACTGTTTATTTGTCAGATATGCTGTTGTTATTCCCATATTTCTATAGAACAACATTCTTTTTCCTAGGAATCATGTCATGCTTTTTAGAAACTTTTCAATAATTCAAACTGTTAGTTTCCCATATGAAACTCATAGTTCCATTTAAACCAGGAACTGTCCCCCATCCAGGTCCTGTATCCTAGAATTGTACAACAGCTGTAATTGTAGTCTCTGCATTGAACGTAGACTCTTCTAAATCAATTCTTTTTATTTATTCATTTTCACAGCTTAGCCAAGGCTGTTGAAAGTTTTTTTCCAATTCTATCATCACATGATATGGCATCTGAGTAACCTGATGTGACCTCTTCTCATTATTTTTTATATTTGGATCCAGACAGGTATTAAAAAGACAAAATGAGCAGAAGAGCCTTTTGTCAAAATCTGATGTACCACCAATGCTCTATGTCCTCCGTTAGGACTACTTGGCATGACATAATCTTTCTGTCTTGATATCGGAAATGCCATGTATATGCTGTATGAGTATCGCAGGTGTATTCAATCTACTTCCAATCCTTACATGTGTTTTAACAAACACTAAATGTCTGAGAAATTCGTTCAACAGTTTGGATCATGGTTGTTTCTTTTTCAGGATGGTTTCCTCCAAGTTCATAGTCAAGTACCAATAGGCGTTAGACTTTTAAAGCACGTTGCTGATGTCCAGACTGTTGGTTAGGTGTGAAGCAGAGATTCCCCTCCTCTTTTCCTTCCACAATTCCAAATTTCTGCTAACAATCTAGAATTCATCAAGACTTCCTAGCTAGATAGGGTTGTGGGTTTTATCCACCGTGGAGTCGCTTATACCAGTTAAAGTGCTTTCTTTACAGAGTTTGACTAAATGTTTGAATCTTATAGGAATTATGAAAGAATTGGTTTGGGAACTGCAAACCAATTTCAACAAAACCGAAGTTTTGCTGGGTTATGATGTTTCAATCAATTACTTGATTGCCTTCCTATTGAAAGCCTGTTGTCAGAATTATGTAAGTAGAAGGCATCAGAATACATGTTCACTTTCCAAGCAGTAGAGCACATTCCTGGGGTTGCTTGGACACGTGCAGAGGTCATATTTCTTACACTCAAAAAAGCATAAGGAAACTGATTTGGATCTTCCTATCAAGGTAATGCATCGCTCCATATTGCCAAATAGCCTGCAGAAACAGATATGAAATTATTTCAAGTCCTTCATGATTTGAAGTCTTATTCTCCAAGCTAGTTACAAGTTTTTGCTGAAAGTAAGCCAAATTCCATACTTAGAATACAGTTTTACTGCTGAGAAATTGATCAAAGATCTCTGTAATTTAACTGGTAATTACATTTAGCAAAGCAAAAATAATGATCATTTTATAACTATCTTGTATTAAGGATTATTTTTTATTATTATTTAGTATATTCCTAGTCAGCTTGTCTACCGTGTTTTATCTGTGTGTTTTTGTCCCCTGATTATAAACTTCTAGTACTGTTAATCTCTTCTGGAATCAAATAATTTTAGGAAATGAGCAAATGAACAACCCTTGTTTTCTCAACAGATAGTTCTGATTCCTCTTGTCTACTGTAAATGACAGTGTGTCTTTTCTTCATCTAATAAATACTAAGCTGTTTGTCTCACACATCTAAATTGCAAACTTGGCAGCAAATTCTCTTCTTCCTTCTATTGGTCTTTATCTGCTGGGTTTTTCTCCCATGAGTAACATTAATATGGTGTATGCACTACAATGCTAAATGCAATGTTAATTCTTTACCTAAGTTGGTGAATATAAATACATAGTGTCATTGTCTTCTGCTTATGCATAAATATACATATTATGCTGTGACCAGAATTTTTGAGCATGAGTGCTATTCCAATTTAAGGACCTAATAAAATTTTCCTTATATTAATTATGTAGTGAAAAATAGTAATTCTGAAAAAAAATTAAACATTTTAGTGTAATTTTGAAGGGCATATCAAGTTTTATTTGAAAGAATTACATCAACTATTTACTCTTTTCCTCCTGGCTTCTTATGCTGGAAGGTTAATAAATTCTTCAGCCTATCTTTTTCATGCTGACAAACTGCGCTTCATAAACACTTCAAATGGAGCCTTGTCTGGAGTCATCTAGTAAAAAAGGTCAGTAAGGAGTCACTGATGCATTTAATTAACAAGACTGTAATTAACTAATTTGTTCTCCGGCCCTCACCTTAGTGTTGGGGTTTTTTTCTGAAGATTGGTTTTAGTAAATGTGTTATGCTTATTTTCATATATGTATATAGCACAGCCATTCTGTTTTACAGACTCATTCCTCTGTTTTTCATACTTTTCAAATCCTGACTGTTTGGGACTGGAAGCTTTTCATAGTCAGCCCCTTCTGGTAGTGAATTTTCTTTTTCATTTGCTGATGTCCTTCATTTAGAAGAAAGTAAACAATGGCCGTACCTCACATATATACCTAAAGATAACTAAGGACGGTATGAATTTTAGCGACTATAGCTTCTGAAGTGAAGTGACTAATATTATTGGTGTTCAGAGATCATTGATTTCCCCCGAGCAGTATCTGTAGTTAGAATTTAATGGGTTTGGAAAATACAGATCTTACATGTTAACTGTTCTCCATAGTAATGGCTTGTAACAGTTGGGACATTTTTGTCTTTTATATTGTTTTATACTTTCAATTTTAGGGGTGGAAAACCTAAGTATCTACACAGAAGTTGGAAATAACTTCTTTCTGTTCTTCATTGGTAGCAACAAATGCTAATTTAAGTCCAGAGCTCAATTAATAATGTCAAGGAATCTGGTGACAGTCCCATAAAAATGTACAGAAAGTTTTTGATCTGTTTTTGAAGTATGATTAGGATTTTTTTCACTGGCATGAATTGAAAAGATGTTATCTTGCTGAACTGAATGTATAATGAAGCCTGCAGAGGCACATATATACATTTGCTGCTTATTTGGAGCATATAATGTTATTCCATTTTAAAATCTGCATGACCTTGCAATGTAATAAGATACCCCATACAGCCTCCTAGTGTCATGTGAACTCTTTCATAGTCTTGTGTCTTGATAGTAGGAGGTCTTTTAGATGTCAAAGCAACTATTATCTACTACTGCAGCTTTAATGGGGAATCATGAAGCATTCTTGATAGTCTTTAGGGTCATTCAGGTTAAATTGGTTTAACCTTCTGAAACTTCAGGAAAATCCAGCATGGTGGCACATGTCCAGCCACAACCAGGAGCAACTGTGATTTACCTTTGGTGATCAGAGAGATATGGGGTCTCTGATCTGGCTGGCTTCTTTGCTGAGGCTGGTGCTGCCAGTGGTTCCTGATGGTCTAGGAAGAGTTTGTTGGCCACTATATGCAGGGCCTGCTTTGCAGGGAATAACAATGAAGAAAAACACACATTTATTTTGGTTCAAGATGTCATCCTCAAATACAGCAGAAGAGAGAAGTTGGCAAAAGCCAAAGTGAAACGATGAAAAATAGTGTAAACAAAGAGATTCCTATTTAAACAGATTGCAGACAAATAAGTAAAAATCCCCTCTTACATCTGTGCTTTTTTAGTAAGTGCCAGAGGACTGACATGTAAATGGGGAAAGTAGAATGCTTTGTATAAAGTTAGTTGACATTATAGATTCATTGAAAACTTAAGGAAAGGAGGGCAATCAGTAGAACATGGATGTGGACTAAATCATGCACATGTATGAATGATATCATATATTAACGAAAATCTTAGGAGAAATTGTTATATTGATGGAACTGTTCATTTCTCCTCCTTTCCTCTTCACCCCTTTTAATGATCCGTAGTCCCACGAAGACATGTATAAAATGGAACAAGATTTTTGGAGTAAATGGGAAAATTAGATGAAGATAAAGTTCCATGCCAAAGAATAAAGATTTCTCCTTGGTGTCAGAAGAGTGATTCAAGACTAACATATCACACAACTGCCGTTTAGGAAACACACAGCTGGTGCATTGCTTGCTGATGGTGCTATTTGGCTTACTTTCACATTGGGGTACAGAATACTTTTGTCAGTGCTTGAATATAGTTTTGATTTAAGGGGTCAGTCTTTACTGCATAGTTCAGTGCAAAGTTAGAGGCCTTTTGAAAGGATCATGTATGTGGTGACATGTAGAAGAAAGACTTAAGAAAGGGTAGCTGAAGCAAATTACAACATGCTGCC
The DNA here is from genome assembly GCF_964188355.1 of Buteo buteo. Taxonomy (NCBI): domain Eukaryota; kingdom Metazoa; phylum Chordata; class Aves; order Accipitriformes; family Accipitridae; genus Buteo; species Buteo buteo. The sequence goes on from NC_134176.1 coordinate 19,710,762, forward strand.
TACACTGGAGTAGGGAGACACCTTGACTTTTAATTCTATATGGTGACTTTTGATCAGTACTACCTCTATTTTTTATTTCATCATATACCATTCTGGTTTTTTAGGGAAGTAAGTCTTATGCATTCATATTTTCTGTCTATCCTGCCTTAATTATTTTTAATACATTGGCCAATTTCAACCAAACTGGAGACAAATAGAAATCTAAACTATTCTAAATTTCTAGAACTTAAAATTTTAGCAACATGTGTTGTTTACCAGCTGAGGCAGAAAACATTCTATTTATTCATTCTGAGAAATAGAAGCAGGTTATCTGTTAAGCCTGTATTTACTAATTTCTTACATATATGTAGTTTTTAAACATATGTAAAGCTCCAGTCAGTTGTGGCATATACTGCCTCTTCCTCAGCCGAACAACAAGGAAAAGGAAAAGGGTGAGAAGCATGAAGAGAATTGGAAGTATTGTAAAGGCAGAAGTCACTGAAGAATCAGATTGTTGTGGTAGGTAGATGAAGCAAATCTATAGAAGGCTAGATTCGTTACTTCTCATTAAACATGTTGTTTCTGCTCCTCTAAGTAATTTTTTTTCTAAAAGAGAAAATTGGATGGATGCTGACAGCATCTGTTATTTGGTAAGGCTAATTCCTTAGGACATTATTTACCCCTTTCTACCCTGCCATAACCCTGTGTGGCTTTTTGGAGAGAATTTATTAAAATATTCAGTGACTCTGAAAGAATGTAAGAGAACAAAAATGAACAGAGTTAGGGGAGACTGAAGGATGGCAGGAGGCTGAATTTCTTTCATATGCTATAATAGTTTATAACCAGGCTTTTTCAATTTTTAATGTTAATATGAACCCTTAAAAGTAGACACCTGTGTTGTCTATATAGTAAGTCTTAAAAATCTTTCAGAGAAGGCTTACTAAAGTTAACCTGTTTGCTATTCTGTGTAGATTTCAGGAAACATACAGGACCAAAGCCTTCTATTTCCTAATTGCTGAAGTAATTGGTTTATCCAAGACATTCTGTGTTTTAAGTCCTACATTTGCCCTGTGTCTTAGCTACATCAAATTTACACTTTTCTCTACCTTCAAGACCCCACCATATTTATGAAACAAGGTCCATCTTAGATGCTAACTCATGTCATCTTTTGCCCTTCTTGCATGTACATTTTTGGTAGCCTTTCTCTCTCTTCTAGTCTTGACTTCATACCTCTGCCCAAGTTAACAGATACATTTCTTCATACAGAATATTTTCTGTATCAACTTTTTTTTTTTTAATTGAATAGAGATAAAAAAGAAAAAAGAGCGTCAACACTGAGTATTAAAACTATATTGGTTGGTTAGGAATTATTTTAAAAAATATATAGATACTCTTAGGCAAGTTACTCTGAACAAAGTGTGAAAAAAGGTGGAAATCAACAGCAGCATTGAATGGGATAAAGTATTGGAAAAGAATGACACAAAAAGGAAGTCAAACGTCTTCAAAGATAAATGAATGTATGGCCTAATGTTATGCATGTTGCTTAGCAACAGGCAGTAAAAGTGTGGATGAACAAGTAAGTACAAAAAGTAATTAAAGGAAAGAGGCATGTGCATGGCATGGTATAGTATAATAACCAGGAATACAAAAAAAGGTGAGAAATGCAAAGATGGAGAAAAAACAGATTTAAAGAATGTTAAGAGAAATATTGAAATTTTTTTTATTCTTTGTGGACTTATTTTTTCCCTGTAACATTAGCTAGAAAAAAATAGGCAGCAACTTCCTCTGTAATAATGCCTTAATATAATATAGTTTACCCTACGGAAACATAAATTTTAAAATGTGAATTGACTATGAAGAAAAATGTAAAAAAACCCCACAAAATAATAAATTTAAAATATAACAAAAGTTTATTTTGCAATGTAGAATTAGCACAGGTTTTTAATTATTTCAGTTACTTAGAAAATGAGCATTTGAAATAATACCATTCTCTATTAGCAAGAATCCAATTTGCCACAGTTTCTGCCTCTGAATCAGTTCTCAAAAGAGTATGTTCGTATGGCTGCTTTTAAAGCTTCATTTTCTAATACTTCGACAAAATTCCTTATAGTACAGTTTTCCACTTAACTGTCTTCAAATATGGTTTGGAATTTATGAAGATTTTTTTATAAAAATTATCAAATTAAATATTAGGCTTTTTTTGTTCTGTGCCCTGAATTAGAATGTTATGCTAAGGGTGTCTAACATACACAGATCAATGAATGTGTTTAGAATTACTGTCTTGTAAGAGGAGTGAGAAGATCTGTGCTTTATATACCTGCCAAAGGTTATTGCATACTCTTCCGCAAATTGCTGTACTGTGCCTCAGTTTCCTCATCGCAAAATGGCATTTCTCACCAGCCACACTGAGCACATTAATATCATAATCACAAATGCTTTTACAAAGTTTGACTATTCATAAAGTGATCATGTTGTAAAGGAGGACTGCAAAATATTTTTGTAATGTATGCCTGTTAATACATGAAACTTATTCTCATAATCTGCATAATCAGTAAGAATTGTTGAAAAACAGGCTATTTAACAATAGATATCAATCTAATTTAAGTTCTAGTCTGTTGTTCAGGTGTAGTTTTTTATATTTGTTATGGCTATAATAATTTGAATGATGATTTGAATAAAGCCATGTTGTAACAAGGGGCTGAAATCTAAAATTAGTAGGAAGGACTCTACAAGAGATATTTGGAAATATGGGATAATTTGGAATCCCAGGACTCTTGAGATTCTGTATTCCCCTACTCAGCAGGAATTTGTAACATCATTACAGTGCTCCAATTCCACACACAAGGATAAAACTTGTTAGTATATATAAATATATGTACACATATGTATGTATATTCTGTTAGCTCAATTGATGGTAGATTCCAACTCTAATCATAAGCTATTTGAATACTATCATACCTGTACTTGATTTTTTTGAAAACACGGAAAAAATGTGTTTACAAAGTTTGTTTTAAAGGAACATTAAATTTGCAGAATCAAGCAATCAGAGGTGGATTTGATGCATGGTTTTATTTGAGCCACTTGGAGATTATGCATTTTGTAAGGGTCTTCAGTTATGTGGCTACATATTGCTTTCTTTTCTTTTTTAAAGAAAGAATTCCCATTTCATTGTTTCATTCAGAGTCATCAAGTGAAGTTTTTCAGTTAATGAGCATCTGCTCAGTGTTACTGCTGAGTACATGGCCTTGTGCCTAGTTTAATCCATACCATTCAAATGCTGCAAAGTTAATTCAGGTGTGATTAATCAAACTGTAAAGCCATTTTCATGTTACTGTATCCCCTGGTCCTGCACCACCAGTAAGTATTGAGACTTCCAGAGTCATAGCCTGTGGTTCTTGAAAGTGTAACCTTCTTTTAAAAAAAAAACAGCTAGGAGGTAGAAGCTTCTTTGTGACAGCAAAAGATAGGAGGGTTAATATTTATCTTGGAAGGTATGTAATAGAAGGATATTAATGTCTAAATTTGCAAGAAGATCCCATTGTTAACTAGGCCCTTTAAAAGCTTAGTGCCAGGTTGCATATGGAATTTACTTGATAGCTTCTGGTGACCATTCCAGTGGTTTCTTCACATTGCCTCATTGTCTGCCTTCCACTTAGCTGGGTCACAGTGAACAGCCATATATATTCCAGAGTACTGATGTACAAGACAGTCTCAGGGCTGTTAGGATATCACGGATTTAAGTGTGAAGATGGCATTTATTTAAGTGGAATAGTTATATTATTCTGTGATTTTACTGGATAAAACAATGTGCTGGGTTACTAACACTGAAACAAAAGTCTGCTTTAACTAAAATCAGTGATAAACGGTATAATACTATGTCAAACTAAGTTGACCACTGGTCTTTAAGTACTATCTGTGAAAAGGAATGCCCCCAAAACATCAATGAAATAACCAAATTATTCCTGTTATCCAGAACACAACATTACCTAAAACCAAAAGAAAATCCTTTGTCAGTAGTAATACTGCTTGCTTGCCTTCCTCAGTCTTGATACTGTTTGCATAGCCATTGGTGATTCCAGTTCTGTGATTAAGGGCAGTTCCTGCAATCCTGTTTGTAAATACCTGCAAATATCTCTGCTACTTCTTTGTACATGGAACACCTATTCCTAAGCCTGTCAGGAACAGGAACAGTTCGGCAACGGCAAAGCTATTTTTCCTCTTTTCAGCCATGAAAGTGAAAGAATAAAGAATGGAAAACCAAGCTGAAGAAGATCTAAGACTCTCTGGTCACAGTTCACAGCTAGTTTACAGAGAGAAAAGAAACAGATTTAGATTAACATTTAAAACTTACTGAAGTTCTCCAATGTGTATTAGTGTTCTAACAAAACCATTATGAATATGTATATCATTATCCACTTCTCCAAGGAGACAAAAATAAATAATAAGTATCTTTCCTCTGTAACTGTTTCTGCTGGCCTTTTCAAAGGTGCAGTATCAGTCAATAATTGTCATTTTCCTTCATATTTTATACTTGGTCCCCATGAGGAAAATCAACTACTTTGTGTGGAATACGCTCTAAAAGTGGAAGTGTAAAGTGCTTATATTCTTACAAGATGTAGGTCTGCCTTGATTCAGCAGTAGTGAAATAAACAAAATGAATACTTTAATTAATCTGACTTGCAGAGCACTTGAAACAATGAACTCTGTACACAAACATAGAAACAGTAAGTGTCCCAGAGGAGACAGCTCAGGCTTGTAGAATAACTGGATGAGAATGCTTAGAAAACAGAAAAATTAGATACACTAGGTTCCAAAATACTTTCAATCCAAAAATTGTTGAATTCTGTACCAAGATAATGCTGAGATTAATCTTAGCTTGTACATCTTTTTTTTTTTTTTTAAATTAGAAACTTATTTTCAATATGCAACTTGCCTTTAATGAAGATGCTATTTACATGTTGGTGGAAAGACAAGAAAACACTTTTTTCCTGTAAGGGTGGTCAAACACTGGAACAGGTTGCACGCAGAGTTTGTGGAGTCTTGTCGTGGTTTAACCCAGCCAGCAACTAAGCACCGCACAGATGCTCACTCACTTCCCCCCCTGTCCAGTGGGATGGGGGAGAAAATAGGGAAAAGAAGTAAAACTCATGGGTTGAGATAAGAACAGTTTAATAGAGCAGAAAAGAAGAAACTAATAATGATAATGATAACACTAATAAAATGACAACAGTAATAATAAAAGGATTAGAATATACAAGTGATGCACAATGCAATTGCTCACCACCAGCCGATTGATGCCCAGTTAGTCCCCAAGAGGCGATCCCCCTGCCCCTACTCCCCCCAGTTTATATACTAGACATGACGTCCCATGGTATGGAATAGCCCCTTGGCCAGTTTGGGTCAGCTGTCCTGGCTGTGTTCCCTCCCAGCTTCTTGTGTCCCTCCAGCCTTCTTGCTGGCTGGGCATGAAAAGCTGAAAAATCCTTGTCTTTAGACTAAACATTACTTAGCAACAACTGAAAACATCAGTGTGTTATCAACATTCTTCTCATACCTAACTCAAAAATCATAGCACTATACCAGCTGCTAGGAAGACAATTAACTCTATCGCAGCTGAAACCAGGACAAGTCTCCATCTCTGAAGATATTCAAGAACCAACTCGAGACAATCCTGGACAACCTAGCTGGCTAGGGCGTTAGACTAGGTGATCTTAAGAGGTTCCTTCCAACCTTAATGATTCTGTGGTGACATTGAATTTAAAGATAGGTGTGTCTATTCTCAAGAAAGGCTATGGTTCTGAAGTACTCCATAAATATTAACTGAAGTCAAGCTTCCAGGATTCTTGAAGGCTTTTTAGAATAACCTTTTGGTGAAACTTCAATGATGTTAGCTATCAGTTAAAATGTATTTCTGTACAATGGTGAATGAGAATAAAAGAACAAGAAAAATTAGGCCATTTTTAATTTTCAAAAGACTTGTAAGGAAATGCCTAAGGGTTTTAAAATCCAATATAGGAGATGAACAATCAAGTAACAGTACTTCCAAATGACATAATGGTATTTACCTTAGTTATACATAGAGAAAGTTTTGAGGAGTCAGAGGCACCCAGTAAAATGAGGAGGAATGATTGATAATTGACCAATGATTGATAAGAGATGTTTTCAACAATAAAGCTAATACAAATTAGAATGAATAATTATTGGGTTTCAGATATCTTTTATCAAATTAAGAGAAGTGCTAATGTTGATTTTTCACTGGAAATGTGAAATTAATTTCAAAGAGCGCTAAAATATCCAATAAGACTAGGATAGAAAAAATACTATGAACAAGTATAGAAATGTGTGAATCAAAGATATGTTCTGCCTTTGAAAACTAGCTTTCTCCAGCTTATAAAGAACTTAAGGAAACTGGAGCAAGCCTGGTTAGACTTCCACATGAGAGGAGACCACAATGTTGGGGAGTCTTTAGGAAGCAGGTAAGTGTTAGGATACATGGTACCAGTTCCTATAATGGATGTAAAGTATTGTAATTCCATTTTTCGTCTGATGAGGGTAGTAAAGCAAAGGGGTAGTAATAGACCTGAATGAAAGAATTTAATTTTGCTGGAAGGATATACTTTTTGATATTTGTTTTGCCAAGACCAGAGAATAGCTAAAGAATGTATTCCATGAAAGGTAACCCAAAGTCTAAAGCTTAGCTCTACTGAAGAAGTTGAGACAGTTATATGAATAATAAGCATATTTGCAGCTACATTAGTTATTTGCAGTTACATTGACAGAAGCAGCTTCACAGCCACCGAAATAAGAAGTGGCAAAAGCAGGCTTGTGGAATAGTGGCTAGAAAGCTGCCTGGTGGAAAAAAGACCTAGGGGTTTTGGTCGACAGCCGGCTGAATATGAGCCAGCAGTGTGCCCAGGTGGCCAAGAGGGTCAATAGCATCCTGGCTTGTAACAGCAATAGTGTGGCCAGCAGGAGCAGGGAGGTGATCGTCCCCTGTACTGGGCACTGGTGAGGCCACACCTGGAGTCCTGTGTTCAGTTTTGGGCCCCCAATACAGGAAAGACATGGAGGTGCTGGAGCATGTCCAGAGAAGGGCAACCAAGCTGGTGAGGGGCCTGGGCCATAAGACCACAAGTCTTATGAGGAGTAACTGAGGGAGCTGGGGCTGTTTAGTCTGGAGAAAAAGAGGCTGAGGGGAGACCTTATCGCTCTCTACAACTGCCTGAAAGGAGGTTGTAGTGAGGTGGGTGCTGGTTCTTCTGTCAAGTAACTAGTGATAGGATGAGACGAAATGGCCTCAAGTTGCACCAGGGGAGGTTTAGATTGGGTATTAGGAAAAATTTCTTCACTGAAGGGGGTGTCAGGCATTGGAACAGGCTGCCCAGGGAAGTGGTTGAGTCACCATCCCTGAAGGTATTTAAAAGACATGTAGATGTGGTGCTTAGGGACATGGTTTAGTGGTGGACTTGGCAGTGCTAGGTTAATGGTTGGACTCAATGATATTAAAGGTCTTTTTCTACCTAAATGATTCTATGATTGTATGATTCTGTGTGAACATTATTTTCCCCAGGCTTTGAAGAGGATGTTTTCTGAGAAAACCAGCAGCAAAACTGAAATTAAAGAAAAAGAATAGAGATGTACATAGAGAAAAATAGCATGGATAGGAAGTAATTTGATAGTTGTTATAGCTGTACTTATACTGGCCAGAAGGTCTTTAAACATTGGTTGAAGATTGAGCATTTTTTTAATCAAACAAGGTAGAATAAGGTATAGTTCTTTTGGACAGCGTGAGCAGTGGAAACTTCATAAACACTTAATTAGTGTATAGTACTTCATGTCAGCACATCGCAAAGCTCTTTGCATAGGAGATTGTGTCATTCTTCCATTTCACAGAAGCAAAATGTGGTGATCTCATCAGAACTGACGAGAAAACTAAGAGTAGGAGGCTTATTCAAGGCATATTAGACAACTGTCCAATTTTTGTTGTTGGGTGTCTATTAATGCTGTTTTCTCTGAATGAAACATGGTAAAGTATATGTCATTTGTTAAGTTTTCTTTAGATTAAAAACATGGCTTCTTTTGGTTTGGTTTGGTGGTTTGGTTTTTCTCGTCCTTGCTTGTTTGCAGGTTTTGGAATGTATGGGGAATGTTACACTTTGCATGTTGAAACAACGTTTTTCTGTTATATTAATATCTGAAAGAAAGACAAAGTAACTATCCTGTCAGTTAAGCGGATAATCTTCTGTTTTATGAATCATTATGTAGGAACATTACATAAGGACCATGAAAGGTCTTTGTGTTGGGAGCTGGCTTTCAACTTTCATGGATATAGTAACAGAATGGACAAATGACAACTCCGATGTAGATGAGACAGGGTTGTAAAGTACTATCTTATATAGACCAGTTGGTGCAGTTGGAGAAACTGGAGAAGTTTTCAAACATACCAGTTTTTACTGAGGTCAGAAAGCCAAGCCTTTCTTTATCAGTCTTGAGCATAAATTCAATCCTTATCTGGATTTGTGCAAGAATTCATCAGTTGTAAATGGGTATCTAGTTGCTTGGGCTGAGGAATCAAACCTTGGCCACCTCACTCTCACATTGCTGGCTAGAGAAAATAGCAAGCACAAAACTGTTCTACCATAGCAAATATCTGGGTTGGATTTAGCCTTTGATCTTGACTTTTCAATTTTTCTTTAAATCTTCTACAAATAGATATTCCAATTATAGGCCTTTATATAGATAAATCAGTGATGCACTTAGACCTGACAGATCCATTGACTTTAATGGCTATACTGGTACTTCAGCATATGCACACAAGAATCAATTTATTAACAAATACTGCCCTGAACTGGGAGTTAAGAAAAGTACACGAGACTCCGTTTTCACAGGTACACAATAAAATATCCAAAACTTTAACTTAGACTTAATGTAAAAGTTATGTAAAATATTAGTGCTATAGAGTAGATAAGAAGAACCTAGACTTAAAGCACTTTCCAAATCCTCACACCCTATTTCATTTTAGCTCCTTGGTAATCTTTTTTTTTTTCCTAGTAAAAATCTTCCCTAAAGTAACAAGCTACCTGTTGTAGAGACAGAAGATCTATCCTGAGAAAAAAAGACATTCCTTAAAAATGTGTTTGTTAAAGCAGATACAACCATGTGCTTTGCTTGGAGGGAGTGAATCAATCTTATGATAGTAGCAGCTAGTAAAAGCCCTGAGAAAAGACAGAATAAGGAGAACTGTGATGCTTCAGGAGTGTGCATCTGCTGCTGTAATTATTCCTGGACCCATGTGACGACCAAATCCTCTGTTGTTGGGTAGGAAACTAGCCAGTGAAGTGTTGGGTTTTGGATGGGATCCCAACTTTATATTACTCCCTGACAGTGATTTCAGTTTAATTAGTATTATCATAAAGAACTCTACCATGTACCTAGAATCAAATCATAGAATCATCGAATATGAGGCTGGAAGGGACCTCAAGGATCATCTGGTCCAACCTTTCTTGGCAAAAGCATGGTGTGCTCAGCACCCTGTGCAGCTGAATCGTAAAAGTGTCCAATACTGAGGAATCCCCCACTTCCCTGGGGAGATTATTCCAATGGTTGATTGTTCTCATTGTGAAAAATTTTCCTTTTGTGTTCAATCGGAATGTTCCCAGGAGTAATTTGTACCCATTACCCCTTGTCTTTTCCATGTGACTCCTTGTAAAAAGGGAGTCTCCATCTTCTTTGTAGCCACCCTTTAAATACTCGAACATGGTGATAAGGTCTCCCCTAAGCCTTCTTTTCTCAAGACTTAACAAATGCAGTTCTCACAGCCTTTCCTCAATGGCAGGCTTCCCAGTCCTTTATCATCTTTGTGGCCCTTCTCTGGACCCTCTCCAGCCTGTCCATGTCTTTTTTGCATAGTGAGGACCAAAACCGAACACAGTATTCCACGTGTGGCCTGACAAGCACTGAGTAGAGTGGGATAATGACTTCTTTATCTCTGCTGGTGATGCCCTTGTTAATGCAACCCAGCATCCTGTTGGCTTTCTTTGCCACAGCACCACACTGTTCACTCAGACCGAGCTTGTTGTCCACCAGGACCCCCAGGTCCCTTTCCATACAGCTGCTCCCCAGCCAGGTAGATCCCAGCCTGTGCTGCACTCCTGGTTTATGTTTCCCGGGGTGCAAGACCTTACATTTGTCTTCGCTGAACTTCGTAAGGTTCTTGTTAGCCCACTCTTCCAACCTATCTAGGTCTTCCTGCAGAGTGGCTCTCCCTTCCGAAGTGTCCACTTCCTCACTCAGTTTGGTATCATCAGCAAACTTCCTCAGCGTATACTCAATCCCATCATGCAGATCACTTATGAAGATATTAAACAGCTTTGGGCCCAATATCGATCCCTGGAGGACCCCACGTGTGGCAGGTTGCCAGTTTGAAAAGGAGCTATTTACCACCACCCTCTGGGTGCAGCCTGTCAGCCAGTTCCCCACCCACTGCACAGACCACTTGTCTAGACCATAATGCATCAGTTTCTCTAGGAGAAGGCTGTGAGAAACCATATCAAAAGCCTTGGAGAAATCCAGGTAGACAAAGTCCACTGCTCACCCCACATCAACCGAGCAGGTTACTTTGTCATAGAAGGCATGTGCTATGTACGTGTATAGAGGACATCCACAGCCGCGAATTATTTCCAGTTTTAATTGATCTCCTTTGTTACCCCAAAATCAATGTTATGCTTTACAGTTACAGTGCTATTTCTGGTCTTTTTAATGTTTATATCATTCTCTTGCTTAGCATTGTTGCTGTCCTCACAACAGCACTTTTCTCATTAGTATTAAAAGCTCTGTAACTATTTCTCTGCCTCCACTAGACATAGAATGGATTCTGGAAAAGAATAAAGGATTTTTGCTTTTTTTAATACATCCAACATAGTATTTTCCTCTCTCAGTTTCTAAAATTATGTTGTGCCCGTATTGTTTAGAATTTGAAGGCTGGCAGTTGCAAATGTACAGTAGAAATCATAAAATGTTTTTATAAGCATAGTGTTCAATAATATCCCATAAATGTAATAGAAAAATGGTTGGAATAGTTTTCATTCCTAATAAAACAGGTAACTAAAAAAGAATTTAAAATTATGTGAGGTCCCAGAGAGTTACTAGATCTACTGTAATTGTCTTTATGAAAATACTATTATGTTGAAAGTCATGCTGTCATATTTGAATCTACTATTTTTGAATATTTTGTATCAAATAGTCTTTTATTCCAATGTCTCTGAGAAATACTGCTTTTAAGGGAGAGTTAAATGTGGCTTTCACTATAATGTGCATACAGCTCGTGCATACAAGCTCAAGAATTTTTGTTAGCAGTGATTTTCTAAGCTATGAGAGTTCCCTGTGCCTTCTAGGGCCCCATTTGACAGTACAAATGAATAGGTGTGACACACTGTTTATTAGTTTTCCCTTACTGCCCCCAGCTAGGCAGAATTTGGACAATGCTTGACTTCATTCTGTGAGATATAAGGTTTAGTGATAAAGACGATTGTGTAGATTTAACATAGTTATGATTTTGTACAACATAATTTACACAACTTTCTGATTTAAAAGATAACATTATCGCTCTCTATAACTGCCTGAAAGGAGGTTGCAGCAAGGTGGGTGTTGGTCTCTTCTTCCAAGTAACAAGTGATAGGACAAGAGGAAATGGCCTCAAGTTGCACCAGGGGAGGTTTAGGTTGGATATTAGGGAAAATTTCTTCACTGAGAAAGGGTTGTCAAACGTGGGAACGGGCTGCCCAGGGAAGTGGCTGAGTGACCATCCCTGGAGGTATTTAAAAGATGTGTAGATGTGGTGCTTAGGGACATGGTTTAGTGGTGGACTTGGCAGTGCTAGGTTAATGGTTGGACTTGATGATCTTAAAGGTCTTTTCAAACCTAAATGATTCTATGAATATACATGTGTTATATAGACCAAGAACTGACTGAATAGATTTCAGAAAGTCATTGGAAAATTATCATTGAATTCAGATGCTTCCTTTTGGGTTTTGCAGTTATTAATACAATGCTTCATTTTATTAAATATTTATGTGATTTTTCAGTGCTGGTAGAATATATCAATGACACTAAGATGAGCAAAATAACAAAGCACAATGGTGAAAAGGCAGTTAGAGAGTGACCATTGGAACAAATTATCAAGAGAAATAGTGAACTACCTACTACCTGTTATTTTTAAATAAATATTGGCTACTTTAACTACATAGAAGTTATTTGACTCAATGCAGCCAATTAACAAAAAAAATTGAGTCATTGCAGTACCGGAAGTCACACTAGATTTTCTAGTGATTCCTTTTAACTTTAAATTTTATTAATCTATGAAAAACTACCCCAATAGCCAGTAGTCATATTGCCTGTTCCAGTAGCAGAAGACAACTAATTCTGTTTGTATTGCTTTTAGGAACAGTTGTGATCAGTTGGATTAGCATATTAATCTCTATGATAAACCTCAGACAGCCTATATGGGTATGCATAATAATGTACCCAGCTACTAAGCACACCCATATGCGTGGCTCACCATTCGCAAAGAATGTCTTCAGGCTACTCCTCGGGCTGTTGTTAAAGGCTCACAGGATGATGTAGACATACACAGCCAAGACCTCGACTAGCAGCAGCACTGTAAATGCTACTAGTGAGTCAGTCCAGTGAGATGCAGAATGCATCATTTCTAGATCTGGGTCAAAACCAACCATCTGCTTTAAATTCAAGGTCCCATACCAACAATGAGGCATAATTGCTACTGAGAGTTCTCATCTCATCTAGCTTGGACAGAAGGAGTGAAATTTGATTATAGTTTTAATAATGCTGTTTGGTTAACTAGTTTCTGAAGTGTCTGGTATTTGTTTAGTTCAAAACTGAGCTTCCTAAACCATGACAAAGTGCTATTAGTTTTTCTGTGGAAGTTACAGTAAAGACTGTGCTTTTTACAGCTACCATTTAGGGGCAATCTGAACTATCAAACAATATATCCAGGCTCTTCACATTGCTCTAATGGAATTATGCCAGAGCTGAGGGAAATGGGAAGTGAAATAAATATGGGGTTTAATTCTCGTTTGACAGATCAACAACTGAGTCACAGAAATGAGACATACAGAAGATAACACACAAAATCTGTAGGTGAAACAGAAACTGAACACAAGAGTTTATGCATGTAGGCAGGTATAGGGACCTCAAAAAAAGCCATTCTGCTTTCCTTGGACAGGTCTTTTTTCCCCCACTCATGCCTGTTGTAACTGTTTTGCCAACCATTTCCACTTCCGTCTTCTAATATTGTGAAGAAGACATTCAGTATCATAGTTCTATTACTGAATGTGCATGGGTCTCTGTACTTCAGCAAAAGGAAACAAATTCAGAGCTACTGCATGGCTACTGCCATCTTTCTGAAATAATTACGTGGGTTTTATATTTTGCCTCAGGTTCTCTGTGTGCCTCACCTTCATTAACTCTGCTCAGAAAGCAAAGTGCAAACTGAAATTACTGCACCATAGCTGCTAAAATTAGGCAAACTTTGCAATTTTGTTATTGGAGACGTGGTACTAGTCTGCAGTTAGTCTTGTTACCCAGTTACATGTAGGTAAGCACTGAACAAACATAGAAACACCGAAGACTGGCATAAAAAGAAATAGTTACCTGCTTGTTATGCTAACATTGAAGAAGAAGTAGGATTAAAGCTAGCCTCCTTCTCCTTCCATCTTCTCTTCTCAACACCAATTAGTAATGAAACACGGTTCTCTCCAGGGAGTCCTGAGTCTTAAAACTTGCTTTGGCAGGGTTATAGGTGATATGGTAATTATTTAAAGATGAATCAATTATGGACACTGGGGCTGTAGGCAACACATCACTTCGACTCCTACTTCAGTATTTGCCCAATTTTCATTAAAACAATTGGTCATATAATACCCATGATATGAATAGATTCCAGAGTTCTTTAACAAGAAGTAAAACTGTGATAACTTGATCTTTGAGCTCCAGAGGTCAAAAACTTAACCTTTTTGTAGAGCTCATTAAAATGAACATGATAGTTATGTGCAACTATATAAGAAGTTTGGAAGACTCCGTCAGTAAAGAAAGAGACTTCCTTTAAATAGAAGTCCCTACCTGTCCTATGTGTATTTTTTTATGATTACCAGCCAGTACTAATGATCTTAACCACCTCTTCGCTTTAATAAAGATACATAAGCAGTAGTAGCAGTTCTGCAAGATACCTAAGAAAAACATAGAGCCTGAAGAACTTTTTTTTACATGTGCTGTATATGACTGAGGATCTTAAGTTTAATATGTGAAAATTCTATTCCACATAAGCCCATTAGTATTTTGCATTTATGCTTTTCTTCTGTAAAATAAATGCTATGAATGTTAAGGTTCCCCAGAAACATTACATTTGAAATCTTTAAATGGTTAAAACTGAAGAACTTGTGTGGAATCTGCAGGCCTTGATAATGACTTAAAAATCTGTGCTCCAGTTTTGAAAGTTAAAAACATAATGTTATTAAAGATCAAAAGAATGTGTAGTGTTTCAAAACCATGCTACTAGTATACTTTTCCTTAGACACTAGTAATATGCAAAAGTTTACTCGATAATGGTTTAAATTGAGTAATGTTTTATTGTAGGAATGTGTCATAAAAATCAAGGAAAAATAAATCACAGCTCTTGTTTCTTTGTAATCAAATTAAATATCCCAAAATAATTCCATAATCTCAAATTATCCAAAGATATCTCCTTATCTTAGATATTCAAAATTTTCTATGAACATACAGAGGGACCATACTTATATGAATGTACAGAAAGACTGTATTTAAAATTAGAAGAAATCATGTTTGATTTAACTGAATAATGTGCTATAGGTACAGTTCCACTGTATGCTGTTCTACACTGCCCATTTGTTGTGCTTCAAGCCTAGGCTCAAGGAGTCCACTGTAACAGTAAGAAAATCATTCCATTTCATGCCAATTTTACCACTTGATTCCTGTGTTTTCATAGCTTTCAACCCCTAGTTTCTTTGCTGAGACTGCCAATGAAGTTGTTGTAGGTGGTATGTTTTTGGCAGAGGCACAAGCTTGTAGGGAACTAGACTAACACTCTCACTGGGTAACCATTGGTTTTAACAATTCTAAGAATTTTAAAGAATTTATATAAGATATGATCTGGTAAATTGAAGGTGGAGTCCTCTGTCCAATTATAAATCTCTTCCAGGTCAGCCCAGTTCCCCAAAATACACAATTATTCAAAGTACTTACTAGTATGAAGAGTGGAAAAAAAGACAGAAATTCCATACCTCGTTGCATTTTTTAAGTTTTTTGAGCAGAAGGGGCATTATTGTACACAGGAATTTGAGAATTTTTGCTTCTGGAATAGATTCTCTTTTATTATGGTCACCTAATAGTTGTTACATGTGAAGAAATGTGTGCATGTTCTCTTTCAGCTTGTATTATGTTTTCTGAAGTGATTGCACTGAAGTGTTCTCTATTTTATGTTGTATCACCTTAGTACAAACAAATGTAAAATTAAAACAGTAAAGAAAATTACTGAAGTTGCGTAATGTTCACATTTTGAATTAATCATATTTATACTTCAGGAGATTTTAAATATTGTTTTTTAAGAATATATATGGATACTCTTCTTGAAACACTATTATCTTCAGAATATTTTAGTATTTTTAATCCCCTCCCCGCCCCAAGCAACACCTACTGAAATTGAGATCAGCATAGTAGGTGGATTATTCTATAAATCAGTTAAGTTCTTCAACTTCAGAAAACCATGGTAGTTTTCAGATTAATGCTTTCCTCATGTAACCTATTATATTAATCCAAAATCTTGAATTTTGTCTAAACAGTAAACATCATTATTGGCCAGAGTTAGTAGCAGTCTGAGGCTTACTCATTTTTCTTAAGATACCAAGTTTTGAATGTGTTTGCTAGGATCTCTATTCCTGGCTAACTTTAACTAATAGTAACAACAAATAATAGCAGCTGTTCAGCCTTGTTTCTCTTGGTTCACCAAAAATGTCAGCTCCAAGCATAAATTTACCAGGGAGATGCCCCCCTGTAGCATTTCTGTCCAGCAGACTGAGTTGTCACCATCTACATACGCTCTCAGTTAAATGGTTAATTCCATTACAATTATGAATTCCTATTGGCTTTGTGGGACAGGATTTCATCCAAAGAGATGAAACGGAGTTCTAATTTGGCCACTTGTATTCTCAGTAACATCTCTTTAGATTATCTTGGAAAGATATCTTCAATTTATTTTTGTTTTAATTTCTGTGGCAGTTTCTAGTGCTTCAGAGGTCAGCCGACAAGAGGGTCTTTCATGCAGGAAATGCTTTCTCCGTGGTTAGTGGAGGCAAAAATTAGCATGTTCTCAACAGAATCTTTCAGGTGGTTATTTGGAATTCCTTTTGCTGGAAATAAAAATGACATTTTGTAAGGTACATCCTTTTGCTGCAAATTCCAGTTAGAGATTTTGTTATGTAAGTCTAGATTAATAAAAGAATCCTACATATTTCTACTATATAGCTCCAATCAGCTGGCCTAGTTTCTGCCACCTTTTACTCCCTTCCTGTTCTGTTATTTACTTTTATTTACTTACTCCCATAGATCACTTGAGATTTAACAGGTTTCTTCCTTGAAAAGTAATCCTGACTATTATTGCATCTTCTTACTGAGTGGTCTTCTGTCAATGTGCCTAGATGCAAAGAGCTAAGAATATGTGCCTACAAAAATATATTAGCCTATCCTCCTCTTCAAAGGCAAGAGACTCCTCAACATACCACGTTTATAAAAAGATACCCACAAAACAGGCCCATTCAGCTATTGCTGAATTCTGTTTTTTCCTTGATTTGACATTTCTCTACGCACCTGAATTTGTAAAAGGCAAGCAATGGGTATATATATCATAATGACTAGAGTAGTCTATTTAAATGCTGTCCTGGTTTCAGCTGGGTCAGAGTTAATTTTCTTCCTAGTAGCTGGTACAGTGCTGTGTTTTGGATTTAGTATGAGAATAATGTTGGTTAACACACTGATGTTTTAGTTGTTGCTAAGTAGTGCTTGTCCTAAGTCAAGGACTTTTCAGTTTCCCATGCTCTGCCAGGTGCACAAGAAGCTGGGAGGGAGCGTGGCCAGGGCAGCTGACCCGAACTAGCCAAAGGGATATTCCATACCATAGGACATCATGCTCAGGATATAAACGGGGGGAGTTGGCTGGGAGGGGCGGATCACTGCTCAGGGAACTGGCTGGGCATCGGTCACAAAGTGGTGAGCAATTGCATTGCACATCACTTGTCTTTTTTTCTTGGGCCTTATTTCCCTCTCTTTTTGTTATCTTTTCTTCATTCTTCTTCTTCTTCTTTTATTTCAATTATTAAACTGTTCTTATCTCAACCCACAAGTTTTACTTTTTTTCTGATTCTCTTCCCCATCCCACCAGGCAGGCAGGGGGGAGTGAGCAGCTGCGTGTTGCTTAGTTGCCAGCTGGGGTTAAACCACAACAATGCTTTTCCTAAAAAGCTGCCTCATCAATGGTTAAAACCAGGAAACCTCTCACTGCATATGCAGTTCCGCAGCATTCCTAAATTCCTTATTGAAAGTATTGCTTTGCTAAAATTGTTCTTTACTATAAAATCAGTGAACTCATGTTTCTGGTGAAGCACAGCTATCTAAATATAGATGGACTGGTATGTGGTTTATATAGATATGCTACAATTTGATTCTGTTCATGAAGAAGCTGTCAATATTAATAACCTCAGAATTTACATAAACAGATACAAGAGTTCTAGATCTTATCCCTGTGTGTGTAATCTTGATTATCTTTTCTATTATTTCAAAGAAATATAAGAAAGTAATATTGAAGTGTTCATTTTATTTGTACAGATGTAACTCTTAAAAGATAAGCTGGAATTCACTTTTTGATATGTTAGTAAATTGAAATTATTTATGTTCAAACCCTTATGAAGATTTGAATATGTAATTCATTGCCAGCAGCCCACTGCTTTTCTTCTTCTTGAAACTGGGGGTTTTTTTTACATATTCTGTTACACACACGAAAAATATTTTTCAGATGTGTGATTATTGCAGCACTCTGCTTTCCATGCCTTCTTCATGTTTACATCAAAAGTTTCCCCTCACTTGGGTGTATCAACCTTTTATGACTAGGTTTGGGGTTTTTTTTTACTTAGTTGAAAATGCAAGCAACATGTTTCTCCTAGAAAACATATTTAGTGAAATTACAGTCTTGTTTGCCATATGGTGCTTCATACAGATGGATGATTATTATGCAAATCTTTTGATTAGTGAGTTTCTGCTATTCTAGGAATCATTTGTATGTGTTGGCTTTGTACACATTTAGTTCCATTCTTAGGATGATCTGGGACTTTGCCAGATCTTTGATAATCTTGGTGATACAATTTTTTACAACTTTAAACTTTTTCTTGTATTTATGGTTCATTCCATTTTCTTTGTTCATCAGGCAAAAGAATGAACTTTTACTTCAATTTACCATATGAGAAATATAATGCAAGAAGCATCACTCCATGCTGAATGAAATCAATAGCAAAATTTGCATCTTTTCATCACAGACTTTGCCTCCATGGTTATAAGCATGTAAGATTGGTGAGGGGACCTGTCAAATAAAATATTTAATTTCATATGCAGTATTTTGTATGCAACCAGAATCTAGACTGATGGTTCCTACTAGCTTTTCTCCAAATAGCAAGTTTTGTAGTTGAGCACTGGACAGATTGATACATAATGCTAGGGTTTTTCTGTTTCTACATGGTTCATAAAGATTTCGGGTAGATATTTTATCTTCAGGTCTTCTTCTGTGAACATGGAACGTGAAAATTGTATGTGAAAAGAAAATGTTACTTACTGTAGCTAGCCCTTCTGTTAAATTCAGATACCTTAGATACAAGGGTCTAAGGTCTGTGAGTGATGGAAAGCATTCAGTATATGTTTAAGTATGTCCCTTACTAACATAATGTGTTCTGTATTATGATTTGTTGAGACTCATGTAAAAATCAGTTTTTTCCACTGCCTCGAGCAGGCCCAATATTCATAAAAATTAAAGCATTCCTAAGTGATATAATTGAGGTGCATGGACAGGAGCATCAGGCTTCTTATTTCTTCAGAGAGGTAAAAATTGGACCTTAGTACAGCTGAGATCCAAGAAAATACGAGAGATGTCATTTAGGCTCTGCCACAGAATGGTAATGCGCACATCACAGTATGTGTTCCAGGAGTGGATTTTTGTAAATTAAACTAATCTTTTATCTTTGTCACAAAACATTCTAATGAATGAGTCTACTAAAATGAAATTTAGGTTTTTAAATGTTTTATTTCATGCAATCTTTTGATGTGGTGCAAATATTTCAGACATAAACAGTGCAAAATGATACTGTTATAACTTAACAGTATAAAATGTTATAAAGTGATATTCCTTAACTATATAATTCAAGGTTATAGTGAAGGAGATGGTTTCCAAGACTAAAATAGTATTTTATGATCAAAGCTGTTGCCTTTCATCCATTTATCTAAATCAGCTCATTAAAATGTTTAATGAATATATAGATACCTATCCCATAGAAAGCAGCTCTTATTTCTTCAAAGGTTGCTGAAAATAAAGCAGTTTTATCTATATCTATATTAGGTAAAAACCTAATTTGACTAGCTGTAAAGCCAAACTGAATAATTTACTTCATCAGAGGCATTATTGGTTGGAATTTTTGGGGCCTATTACGGATCGAGGAAGACTAGATGGTTATAGCAAGCCATTTCATTTTTAACCCCATGAATCTATTAATCATCTGTCTGTAATCAGTTGAATTGTAGATTTTTTAAGCCACTACAAGTTAAAGTAACAATTTCACTGTTGTCAGATGGAGAATCATTTGAAACACTGTGTTTCTGTATTTTGAAAAAATACTCTTTTATCTTCTCACTAGTTAAGACTGATGTAGTAAGGAATGTTTTCTGCTACCTGTAAACCATTATGCCTATATGAAATAATGCTCTTAATTAGCTTTTGAAAATGTCTATAATACTTGGTAATCTAAATACTGGCAATGTTCCAGAAATGGGTCCTACTTTGAGAGACGGTAGAGCCATCATTGGACCTTCTTTTTCAGTCTGATTACATATGTGAAGAATGTTACTGTTTAATACTAAATATTTATCACTTTGCTCGCTCTCTCCTGAATTTTTCACTGTATCAAAATGAGATGTTTGTTTTAGTAAGGGCCTTCTAAATGGCCTGTCCACAACAGTAAACAGATAGATAGGGCAACAGCTGACAAATAAAGAAACCAAATCACCTGAGGAAAGGTTCAATACCAAATCAGTTAGGATTTAGAAAAATTTCTTTCGTAGGGAAGTACAGAGGCTGGATGACTTGGTTTCTCAGTTTCCTATCTGAACCTTTTAAATACATGATTCCTTATCCCTCCTGGTTGCAAGTCTTAGTTCTGCTGTCAGTTTCTCTTTAATCTGCTTGACAGTCCTATCTGTGAGGGTTATGACCCTCAGATCTGGCGTAGCACATGTCCTACACTGAAATACTATAGCACTATTCTCTAGTTCTTGACAAGACTTACATATAATACTGTGTAGTGAGCGTTCAGTGCCTATTAATGATTGCTACAAATTGCATGAGTAACTGCTAATTTTCTTGGTTTTAAAATCCTTATAAAAATATCCTTCTTCAGAATCTTCTGATATGGAAATACCCAGTTTGTATTGCTCCTATAGCACTTTACTTGGAATACAATTCTTGTCAATCTGTCTAAACTTTGGCAATTTCTCACCCCCTCTGAAGACACTGGTAAAGAAACTGTTGCTGTACGTCCGAAACGTTCATCATTTGACTTAGACCATTTAGCTGTAATTATTTTCCAACCAGTACATTACTAATTTAACAACATCATCATTTTCTAATATGTTTTCAATGGGAGTAACAAGGAAAATGCATATAGGTGGTACTGTTCCTGCATACAGCCCTTAGGTTTTATTAGGAACTTAGGAAGGAGCTGGTAAGAGAGAAAGAAAGAACAATAAAGGGGAATATATTTTCTTTGACAGCACTGAAGATTTAAGCAATAGGAGGAAAGGTAAGGTAGTCTGGAAAGATGAATATGAATTTAGAGGAAAGAAAAAATTTAAGAATGATAAGAGGGGAATTAGGCTGTAAATACCACTGTGTAAATAGAGAAGCAGGTAGCATGTAGATTCAAACTATACTGACACATTAAACTGATTTCTTCCTTTTTTATTAGTTTGCATATCTGCTTTCTGACCCATTCGCACATGAGAAATATTGTTTTTCTTTCTCTAAAACACTTCATACAAAAAAATTATTATTAAAACCATGTTATCTGCACAGAAGTATTTAATAAGTAATCTACTGGAAAATATGGTGAACTTATGACCTGTGAATATCTACTAATCCGTAAAGTCATAGTAAAGGATTAACAGTATTTTGTACCCTTCAGAACTGTATTTTCTTTGTGGATATGTTAGAGTGTATATGAATTTGGTTTTATTGTTCTCTTTCATAGTTATGAGGTTAAATCTGTATTTTGATGCCACTATCATTAAAATTTCAATAGGCAGAAATATTCCCTCATTACAAACAAATTTATTGCTTCATTGGTTTGCATAGTAAAAATGTGAGGAGCTACAAATTAAAAGCATGACTCTCCTCTATAACAGAAAAATGGTTGGATGGAAGGAAGGTAAATACCATTTACTACAAATGTATAATGTTTGTCTTGCATAATTACCCACCAGAATTCATAGACAGCTATACACTTTTCAGCACTTAACTTTAGTATTTTGTTCTATTGGGCTGATGATGATTGAAAGTGTAATTTCTAAAACACTAAATGCACTATGTTCTGCACAAATGGATAAAGCTGGTCAGATGCAATGAAGAAAATTACTTTTGGAGACTAATGGTCAGCAAACACTTTTCCTTCCAAAATCCCACCACTATTGTCAGATATTGACAAAATAAAAATTCACATGTAATTTATTTATAGAAATTGTGAATTAATATCTTCACTAGCTCTAGTAAGAGTTGAGAAAGTCAGATATAGTCGATCTTTTAACATTTAGACCATTATTTCTCATTGTTTTCAGTGTAGCTAAGAGCTTTATGTACCTTAGCTCTTTAGATGTCATACGTAAAAGAACTTTCAGTGGTGCCCTCCAAGTGTGCTAAAATCTAGCATGTGCTATTTTTGTTTTTAAAAATTCTTGGTTTTGTTAAAGCTCCCTTTATCTTACTTCCATTTAAATTATAAAATTGTATTTAATGCATTTTTTCTATTTAAAAAAAATCAATTCATTTAAAAGAAACAAAATTTGAAGAACTTGTATGCTTGAAATCTTGCCTGATTTATCCAACTGTCTAATGAAATATATTACCTCTTCCCAAGAATTTTTCAGTTCTTGGAGTATCATCTCAGTTGTGACAACTTTACATTGATTTTATCATAACTGATATTCTAAAACCAAAAAATTCTTTGTTTTACAGAAACTGGATGTTGGATTTCCAAATTAAAGAACTATCTACTAATTTGGAAATGCATGGGGAACTGTTCTTATTCAGAGACATGAAATTCCCTTCATAACATGTCTCTTATTTTTCAAAGAGAGTTGAGCCATGCCATATTTACATTTTCTACCTTTTTAGCAACTGATCAACAATGAAGAAAAAAATTAGAATACACGAAATCTGCATTAATTTTATATAAATATCTTTCCTTTTGTCATTGGAAATAATGATGAGCATCTTCTGTGATGACAAAAAGCTTGCATATGGAATTTGGAAAGTTAGTTTTTCTTTCATTTATAATGCTAGGCTTAGGCTAATATAGGTTATTGAGATGCAGCAGTCCTTAATGTCAGCTCTATGCAGTCGTCATTCAACTCTACATCTCCTTTACACTTTTCACAGATCGTGCTGCCTTCCAATTCTTCATCTGTCTGGATGAGACTAAAGCTGGCTAAAACACCTCTGAAAAGAAACTTCAAGGGTGGATTAGAGGAACTTTTTCTTCAAGCTGCCAAGTCACCTTTCAGACTGCAACTGATATCCTTTTGGAATCCACAGAGTTACTGGGTGAGCCAGAAATGTGCAAAAACACACTTTTGTGGTTTTTTGGTGCGTATGCAAATAAATAGAAGACTGCATTCTGTTGTACAACTTGTAGGCTGTGCTACAGTGTTGCTTGCCTTCACGAACTAATGAAGATTCCAATGTGTTAGTCTTTGCTGTAGCAATCCATGTGCTCAGATAAGCGTTTAAGACCATTAGTCTGGTGTTTCCTACCCAGCAATAAAGTTTTCTGTTATGCATAGCTGAATTTGGTGGTTTAGTGTTCATATTAAATACTTTTAACAATATTGGTAAAAGGCGTGTTGTGATTTAAGCCCAGCCGGCAACAAAGCACCATGAGGCTTCTTGCTCACTCCTCCCCCCTGGTGGGATGAGGAGGAGAAAATATAAAGAAAAGCTCATGGGTCAAGGACAGGGAGGGATCACTCACCACTTATGGTCACAGGCAAAACAGATTTGACTTGGGGGAAAAAAAATCAATTTAATGTACTACCAATCACATCAAAACAAGGATAATAAGAAGTAAAACCAAATCTTACAACACCTTCCCCTCACCCCTCCCTCCTTCCCAGCTCAACTCCACTCCCAGTTTTCTCTACCTCCTCCCCTCCTGCAGTGCAGGGGGATGGGGATTGGGGTTTACGGTCAGTTCATCACACGTTATCTCTGCTGCTTCATCCTCCTCAGGGGCAGGACTCATCACACTCTTGCCCTGCTCCAGCGTGGGGTCCCTCCCATGGGAGACAGTCCTCCATGAACTTCTCCAGCATGGGTCCTTCCCATGGGCTGCAGTTCTTCACGAACTGCTCCAGTGTGGGTCTCTTCCACAGGCTGCAGTCCTTCAAGCACAGACTGCTCCAGCACGGGCTTTCCCATGGAGTCACAGCCATTTCGGGGGCATCCACCTGCTCCAGCATGGGGTGCTCCTTGAGCTGCAAATGGGCATCTGCTCCACCATTTATTTCCACGGGCTGCACGGGCACCCCCTCCTCCGGCAGAGCTCCTCCCCCGACCTCTTCACTGACCTCGGTGTCTGCAGAGGGGTTCCTCTCACATCCCACTCCCCTCTCCACTGCAGGTTTCCCTTCTTAAATCTGTTCTCCCAGAGGCGCTACCACTGTCACTGATGCCTTGGCCAGAGGTGGGTCCGACTTGGAGCCGGGGAAGCTTCTGGCATCTTCTCACAGGAGCCACCCCGCAGCCCCTTCCCTGCTACCAAAACCCTGCCACACAAACCCAAAGCAGGTGCTGGAGGTAGAGCTTCCCAAATTCCAGTAATGACTTTTCAACTCTTAAATCCGTTGTGAACTACAAAGCTGAGTTTCCTCGATGCAAGAGAAGAAGCTTTAAAGCTCTTACCAGAAGAAAGTTGACGTAGTCTTGTCTTCAGGACCAAATACAAATTCATTACTTCAACTTTTTTTCAATAGCTGCAATGAAAGAACAGCAAAAAAGAATGAAAACAGAGAAAAAGAAGCACAGGTAGGAATGAAAAGAGGAAAATAACCCCTTAACTGCATTTGGCTCATGGTTAAACTACTAAGCAGCTGTGATTTTATCTATATGTTGGCCAAAACAGGGAAAAAAGGTCTTCTTGTGCTGGATATCATAATAAAATTATGAATTACCTTAGTGATGAGTGTAGTAAATTTCTTAGGAACTTTTATGTCCTCAGACTAGGATCTGAGTATCCTGCAGCCACTTTTGAAGCATATAATGAGAGGTTTTGGGGGACTGAAGGCTTGCATTCTCTCCATGTTGTAAACAGGAAAGTTGAAGTACAGAGTAGATGAAATGGCTTGGCTGGTGTTACATGTGGAACAAATAGCAACACCAGTAACTGAACACAGTCCTCCAGTTCTAGACTAGACCATCTGTCTACCAGCCATATTTCTTCTTTATGATTCTGTCTATGATTGGTTATTAAATTCATATATCAATTTTTAAGTGGAATGACACATTCCACTGTTTATGCAGTGCCTTTCCAATTGTATATGATTTCCTTTGAGAAACAGAAGTGTAACTTATTTACAGAGCAACTACAAGTCTTCATTGGAAAGAATATTGTATTTATATCTAAATAGTAAAATAGACATTACTTACTACTCTGCTTTCATTTGTTTTTCTGTTTTGCTTATAGAGCTGTCGACAGTTTGTTTGCAATATTTCAACATAAGATAAACCGTTGCATCTGATCACAGAGATTTCTTGTCATAGAGAAAACCAAATTGTAATAAATAAAGATAATTATAAGTAGATTTCCATGTAAATTAGTAATATCACATGGTAGAAGATTTACTAAATTTTCTAAAACATTCACCATTGCAGGTTGGCTGTCTCCTTTTTCACATGATCTTTTTACATTATCTACACTGCTAAATGGTGGCATCTCATTACTTTCCTTGGGACTTACGGGTATAGGGGATCCAGTTTACCTAACTGCTTTTACGTATTTAATTTGAATTGTTTTTCACCTAGCCTTGGCAGGTGTGGAAGTAGGAGAAAAAGCACGCTTACGTTCAGAAAGAGCATTTAGGGTGGGGAAAAATATGTTTCTTTTCACAAAGACCCTAGAGATCCTCTATGGACTTTTCACTTTTTGTTCCATACAAGCTTCCATGCTGATCAGAGCTTTGGGCACTTTCAGGATTAGGACTATGTCTATGTCTGAAAAAAACAGAAAAGTACATGCATAAAATAAAGAGTAAACTGCAAACATGAGACTTGAATAGTGGGATGGCATCTGATTAAATCCTACTTTTTTGGATACATTTATTAACTAAAATGGGGTGAATAACAAAGTTACTAATTAGTAAAGAATATCAGATTATTTATGTTGGTTGAGTCTGTGTGAGTTTATCAAGATATCTAATGGAACCTCAAATGCAAAGTAAATTGGTAGCCCAATAGGAGATGTACACCATTACCCAAAGAATTAAGGTTATATATAGCCAAAGCAATGGTTTGCAATAGTCACGTGCATTTTCAGTTCTAAATTAACTCAGCAACTACGCTAAGAAATTACCTGCATATTGTTATAGCCATGTCAATAAATATCTCCGCTTGTATTCAGCAATATCAAAAACATTTGGGGATAGTGTTGGGAAGTGAAAGGAACAAGAAAAAAAAGCAGTATTGCAATATTTGTAACACACTGGTGTAAATTGCTGTTATTCCTTTCCTTTGGTTGCTCCGTGTGATTCAGTGGAAATGGATAGTCTCATCTCTCATATTCTTTCAAGGATCATTTACAGGGGATGATTGACCCCACCTATCTTAGATGCTTGTGGTAGGATGGGATGCCTTCCTCTCAGGAAGTGCCTCTCCCTCTCTCCAGTGGCTAGATGAAACCAACATAACTAGTTTCGACTTGACAGAATTTTTGATGACAAGTTAGACCCCATAAATTCTACCTCCTGACTCAGAAGGGCTTGTTTTTAACGGAAAAAAAATCCGGAAATGGGCAAAAAGTACTATAGATAAAGGCAAACTTGCATGTGAGAAGAAATTGGAAAGACTGAGATCAGTTAGCTTGGATAAGAGATGAATAAGAACATGCATGAATGAAAGAAACAAAAAAAGAGGATGTTAAAGAAGACAAGGAACTCCCAACTAGTACTTATCTTCTAGTGTAATAAACGTACAAACACCATTTGAAAAAAATGCAAATGGGGCTTGCATGAACACAGAACATGTTATATCAATCCTAATATTCAATAGCATTCAGAAAGGCTTAAGCCTTTTACTTCTATGAGGAGTAAAAGTACAGAAAGTTATATTAATTAGATTTTTATTTAGGTGAGAAAATATGAATGCTTAGAGCATAAGGCAGCCAGATATCAATCAGCACTGGGAAGAACATTCCTCTGTGAATGCCTGTTTTAATACATAGGACTATTGACAAGTACTAGTATTTTTTCATGAAGTTTCTCCTGTTGATAACTGTCAAAGGCTGGGTACGAGACAAAACCAATGATTTGATCCAGAATGGCAATTTTTGTGTTTATATTCTTTATTTCTAATGTGAAAACATAAGGTTGAAAGGAAAGCTAGTTCATTTCAGATGCTATGCAAATGAATTAGGTTTTGCATTAAATCTTCTTATGGTGTTAGAGGGTGCAGTTGTACCAGAACATTTATCCATAAAATGTGAAGTAGCTTTCTATAGATTGCTATAGGAATGTATAAATTTTGAAAAACGTGAAGTGCCAGTGAAAAATTATGCTCTCTGAGTCTAATCAGATTCTCGTTTTGAAAACATCATCTTGTTGTTTTTACTCTTTCCCACTGCCTTTCTTATCTGTTGCAGTCATATCTCAATAGCAGAGAGAAAACTATAGAACTGATTCCTGGAAGAAAAAGAAATTTTACCAGTGGGTGGAAGAATTTAAGTGTAAATTCTCTGATTTTCTCACTTCTTTAGGGCTTTTCTTTAAATTAGTCTGTGGACGTCCCCACAACAGCAAACAACATAGCTTTTAATGAAACTCAGTATGGAATATTGTATTCGTGATGTAGCATACACCTGGTTCACAGACCTCTGCTTTCCACAGTGAAAGCATGCACTTCCCAGTAGTGGGGATTGGCTGAAACAGAAAGCTCTAGCTTCATGGACTGGTAAATAGCCTTCTTTTTCTTTAGGAATTTTGAATATAAATGTGTTGCTTCTCTTTCTGAGGCATAGCATACACTCATATTGTGCATCTTGAAATAACTTTAATATGATATTGGTAAAACCAGGTTATTCTTCTTTAGTACATCTATAAAGTCTTTTTTAAATGTAAATAAGGACAGTTTAATGAAAATATGGTTTGGCCAGTGTAGAATAATGAATTCTATAAAACATATTTATTTAGTAAGTTTAGTAAATAACTAGGATTTCTTCTGAATTTATAATTTCCGTAAATCTGAGAAGAAATTTATTTACCTCTACTGTTTTATTCTTAAAACTGCTTTTAGTATGTAGTTGTATTTTTATGCTTTGATGCATATCTTTACTTCTTGTTGAATACAATACTGCTGTATAGGAGCACACCTAATGAAGCGTGCAGGTTTAATGATAGTTTAGTTCAGTGTTTAAAGTATAGAGTAACATATCTTTTACTGAAATAGTCTAGATAGCTGGCCTGGTTTTCTTTAAATCAATACTGAAAGTTCCCTTTTATAAAGAAAAAGTATAACTTCAGCAACTGCACATTTAAAGATTATCTTTCTATGATCCCATCTGTTTTTATCAAGGCAGCTTTTGAGGCAGTTTATGTTATCCAGTTCTATGCTACCCTTATGTGATGCTTTATACTGAAACAGATGGTGAATCCAGTTGCTAATCAGGGAGAAAAATGAGAAGAATTAATAAGAAGTCATAAATACCTGAAAACCTCAAAGTGAAACAAGTCTGACGCACAGCTCATGCTATTTTTACCTCTTAAACAATGGTTTTTGCCCAATAATATTTAGTAAATAGAAAAAACGAAGCACAAAAGTATTTCAGATTCATTGTAACTAACACTTTTTTCAAGTTCATTTGTTTTTAAAATAGTTTCCTAAAATAATTTCCTAAAAAGTCTCTTAATATCTGGGAAAATTTATTTTCTGTGTTCTCAAATTGACATGGAGGTGCATAGGAAAAATGTGGGAGAAAACAGAACACTAAAATATCAATTCTTTGAATGCAAGTATTTATTTTAAGGTGTCCATCATGTGACATACTCTTACTAGAATGCAGATAGCATCAGTGAAATGTGTAAATTCCTGATACCATTTTCAGAATTTAGTATTACGTCCTGATTATTGTTCCTTCAGATTTATGCCTCAAAACAAATAATATAGTCTGGCCTATTGGTACTGGAAAAAAAATTATGATTTACAGAGTAGAATACAAATACTTTTAGAAACTTGCATTTTTGCGTCAGTTCACATTTCACAATCATAAATGCAAACTCATTAACCCATCACTGCAATAAAGGCACCTCTGAGGAGAAATGTGGCAGAAATGTATGGTAATGCAAGAATCAAGTTGGAATCAATATGTAAGGCTTACTGTATGCAATTACAGAGAGTTGTTTAGGTAGGCAGAATGTAATAATAAAAGGTATAAGGTTGACTGTGTGCTTCAGTAATTCTTACTTACCTCATGTAGGATTTATCTTTCATGTAATGCTAGTCACAGAAACCATAGTGCCTATACTTCTTAAAGTACACAGAAGACTGAGAAGTCTGTTCTGGTTAATTAGTAGTATCAATAGATGATCACAAGGAGACTTTCTGATGCAAATAAAATTAATTGAGAGATAATAATTTTCCACTAAGCATAGAAATATTTTAGCAAACTTTCTTATTAAAAGCCAAGTACATACAAATTACAAAATCTCATATGACTACCAATGCTTTAAAAAGAGGTCTTGTTGACATTTTAGTTTTTCCAGTAGCGCATGTAACAAAATGTTCATATTCTTCCTTTTTCTGTAAAATATTATGGAAAAGTTGTGTATCTGAAGTTGACCTCAGAAACTGAATCTTTAAATAATATTACAGTTCATGCATAGTTTAAGGAATCAGTTATGTAAACCTGAAGGTAGAAGATGCAGTGTGATAGGTCTACTAAGTGAAGTATTAATACAAACCTATTATGACTGTATCTCTGTGCTTCAGTAAGTCAAGAGGTATGTATTAATTCCAACTGCTGTTAACAACACATGGCAATATTACGAACCAGAGCTCTATGTTGTATACTGTTCCCTTTGTGTAGCACAATAACTGATGTTAGTTCCTATTTTCCATTGGTTTTGTTTTATTTTGTTCAAGGAAATTGTGTTGTGGTTTGAAAAGGATAACCTATGTTGAATGCTGTCCTCCCTAGACCACACAGAATATTATAAAAAGAAATTAAATTAGTCATAAATATTTGGTAACCTGTATACAAAACAGATCTTACAAATCAAGTTTAATCAAATGTTGCTGTGCTAGTTGCTTTAGTGGTATTTTTACTAGTTTTCTTCTTGAAACTAGTCTTTTAGACCGCATGCAAGTTTGATTTAGATCTCAATGCAATGGTAGTTCCATGTTTACTCAGCCACCAAGGGGCATCTGGTTAAAACATTTTAAAACATTTGACAGTCAGAGACAAGCTTCTCTGAAGTATTTCAAAATTGCAATTGAAAATGTAAAAGCAGACTCAGCAAAAATTACCTGGTGGGAAGGCTATATAGTCATCTTCATGCTCTTATAAAGACACAGCATAGACGGGGGGCTCTCAGTAGGAAGCTGTTTTGGAAGCGGTGTTCTGCTGCCCACCCCGCGGGAAGGTGGTGTCGGGGTTCCACGGGGACAACAATGTTCCTGCAGACCTCAGGAAACCCCAGGCATGCCTTCTTCCAGGGATCTGCCAGTCTCTTCGCAGCAAAGAACGCCAGCAAGCCAGCAAATAGGTTGGTTGTACTTAGTCAAATGTCCTCAGGGGGTCCACGGAAGTCCCTCCTGAGCAGCCGCACTGCCTTCTTTTCCCACAGCCCACCTGGAAGCTGCGCGGGTATTGGTGTGTCGTCTGTCTGCGTCTTCAGTCTGGCAATCACCACTAGGATTTCGTTTGAATGTATCACTGAGTGTACAGGCAGAACCATGCTGTCTCTCACCCCATCCAGTCCCATGTGCCTGTGTAGCCTCAGCAGCCAGGACTGGCTTATATGTACTAATCCCTGCTAGGTTAGTTCTGAAGTTATAAATCCTCACCGCAGCTGATGATAGGAACTCGTCACTGTCAAAGACTGCATCAGCACACTCATCTATGACACCATCTGTTAAAGTGGTCAGTTTTCCTATATTGCTTCTCTTGTAGAACTTTTCGTTACTGTGAAAATTCTGTTCCTGGAAACATAATTTTCCTCACTGTTATACTTCTTTTCTAGCTGGATCATAACATACTAGAATACTGTTGAGCACGAAGTGGAAAGCTCTTCAGGATAGCTGTTCTTAAGGGATTAAATGATTACCATCTCTGTCCCGTTTCTTTCATCTTATAATCAACTTCAAGATGGTACTGGATAGCTTAGTTGAAGTGATTATATATTTGAAATAAAAATTATTTGATCTCCTTTTTGGTATCACAGTGTTTAAGACAGACGGATTTCTTTCCATTAATATTAATATACTTACGGTTCCTTGTAACTGTCCCCTTACTTGACGACTTGAGTGACATTTAGAGTGTAAATCTATCTAACAGGAACTGATAAGCTGGAGGTAAGATTTCAAACTCTCTTATTTACATTGATGCTAATAAATACAATTAAGAAATTGAGAAATGTTTCTGTGCCTGAATTAGGTGTAGAAAATGGGAACTTGATGCCTCAGAGAAGACTTAATGGGAGGCAGGTCTTTTCACTTGAATAATCATCAGTTTTCAAAAGCTTTTATTGCATAATGATTATATAATTCATAGTATTCCTAAGGTGAATTGATTACAGAACAGTTTTTGTTGATAAAACCAATGCTTTTGTTAATATTACATGGCATCCATTTTGATAATTTGTACAGAGTTACTAAGATTAGTATATCCCTGAAGAAATTTTCATTTATATTTATCCTTTGCTGAATAGAGTGTTTCTGGATTTCCAGTCCTTTTTTTAAATTAATCTTTGCACATGAGATATGGCATGAGAAATTCAGGTTTTTATATCACCTTAAATATATTACTGTCTAATAAAATTTAAATAGAATTACTAAAAGTGCCTAACACACACATTACTTTCTGGGTCTGTTAGGCATTTACAATTCTGTCTCACTGAAAATAAATTACACTTTGAGCCTCAAACTTTTTAAGTGGTTTGGAAATTTTTACATTGCCTCTTAATATTTTGCTTTTTTCCTAAAGGTTTCTAAAACATGTTTCTTGGATGTATTTTTTTTTTAACAATTAGATTAATCATCACTGACATGGAATATCCTGGTTCATGTAAGACATACAGTGCCACTACATTTGGAAGAAACAGCGAATGCTCTTCTACTCAGATATTTATACGTACTTTATTATCTTTATAGCTGAGTCATTTTCAGAACAAATAGGGGTAACACTTAAGTGTGTTTCTATTTTCCTTCATTGTCTTCTATAACAGCAAACAAAAACTTGTTAGATTTTTGTGATTTTGTTTCCAACTGCTGTATTATTATTACAAAAGGACTAGTTTTTGAGATTAAGATCCAAAAAGTACATCTTGTACTTAATAGCAAGTGATGATGCTTTAAATGTTACGAGCATTTGTTCAACTGCTTTAGACTATTCTCTGTCAAAGCTCTACCTACAGCACAAAATAAGCTTTGTCCTTAATGGGACAGAGCTGCAGGTTCCCAGTTGATCCTTTAGGTATTCTGTTCCTAGACTATTGGACACCTTAAAGATAATGACAAAGACATAAAAATTGGATCAGTATTTTATAGGAGCTACTGTAGAAGATGAAAGCAGATTTGATGTGCCTATAGTACCCTGGGTTGCAGCGGAAATGTGCTGCTGTGTTCTGTACTATTTTGAGTTTCCTAAGGGCTAATGGCTTTGTGCCCAGGATATTGCATTGCTGTAGTCCAGCTGAAAGGTGACAAAAGCACGTATTACAGAGGCCAAATCATCAACAGTAAGGACAGGATGAATTCTTGTACCTGTTTTAGAGTTATTGTCAGAGAGAGAAGTCCAGGATCAGTTCTAAATTATAGACTAACTTGCCTAAATGGGGTTGTGTAACATCAGCCAGTAGGTACTTCACTGTGCCACAAGCTCCTTAAAGCATTTCTTCCTGCCACCAAGTGTAACTTATCTTTTTCTCAGTTTCTGCTTCTATCTTCTGCTTTTTATCCATGAGCTCAAGTACTGAGGCAGTTTGGTGACATTGTGTTACTGTGAGCAATACAATATGATAAAAGGGTGGAATTTTGTAATGCCTACATAGTGTTTTCACTGGAGTTCACGACACCTTTCCAGTTCTTTCAGTCTCTGTGTCTGTATTTTAAATAAGGTTGAAGAAAAAGGGAACTGTGAGCTACATTTTTCTACTGCTCCTCTCTGGTTTTGGCTCTCTTGAAATAAACTGTTTCAAAAGAGTCAGCCTCTTTTACGTACAGTTCATAGTTCATTAGCTATGGCAAATGCTGCAGAGAGGTAAAAAAAAGGGAGCAGGGATGACTGCGGTGCTCATAGTGTGGATTGTCTGAGTGTGACTGTAATGCTCTTTCTACCTATGTCCTGCAACAAATTCAGATCATGACAGGTGATTGGTAGCATCCAGTTGAAAGCGTAGGCAACAAGAATATAGTAATCAAGATCTAGCAAGAATATCTTTTGAATGTGACATTGGATTCAGATGGGTGCATGTAAGTGCTACCACGTCAAGGTGCCATCTTAACTTGTGAAGTTCAAGGCATAAACGTTGCTGCAGCACGGCAGCTGCACACAGATGAGCAGATGTGCATTTGAAAGCATGAGAAACAAGCAGGCTGTTCATGAAAGATAAACATTTAAGAGTGTGAGAAAATTGCATCATTCATCAAGGACGACATTTGCCACTTCTTTCAAAGTTTGCATCATGGGTTTGCAGCTTTGGACAAATAGGAGAGCTCAACTCACCACCTCTCAGCCTATTCATGTGCCCATGACCTTCATTACTCAACTCTAATCTTTGTAGAAAGATAGCAGCTGGTGTCACAGATTATCTACGTTGTCCATGCTAGAACATTGTTTCAAGAATGACTTAGAGGAATGAATATTGGAACACTAACGTTATTCTTTGCCAATGTATGCATTTTATTTGAAACTTTTCAGATCTGATCCTACCTAGTTTGCAAGATCTGAGAGTGCGGCTTTAAATAGTAAGAAAAACCATGAAATATATGTATGTGTTTTTTTCCCGCAGTCTGCAAGTTAGCTAGAGAATAGTATTCTTCTTTTACAGTATTAGAATAAAAAATGTTACGATATGAAGGAGGCAAAAATTGGACACCGTCTAGTTAGATTGAATTCAGTTATTGATGATGTTTAACTATTTACACTTCTCCAGGGAACACTTGGGAGAGTGCAGGTGACCATCTGCTCACACTGGAGCTTTAGGTGGTTACGTGCTCTCCTCCACTTCTACCGAACCTGGGTGAGCAAGGCCAAACAGCTGTCACACGGGATCCTTGGCTAAGCAAAGTGATGTCTAACGAGCTATCGCAAAGATTCAGCAGCTCTGGAAAGCAGGATGACCATTTGCCACCTGGAGTCTAAGGAAGTTTTAACTTAAGTTCCAATTTAGACAGCACTTTGTTGGACTAGTACGCATCTACTTTGATTAGTTTTTTTCATGTCTTCTTTTTTAGGTATAAGCTCATTTTTTCCAGGTTTTGTCTTCTGTATTTTATAGTTCCTTGTTAAATGAGACCTCAAGCCTGATTAGGGCTTTTAGGCAACAGCAGAAGACAAATATTAATGATTAGAATAGTTAAATATGTAGCCATGAAGTAAGGCATTTCATGTTTTCAAATAAATCTATTCAGAGGAAATAAAAGGATGGAAATATTAAATACATTAGATATATCTAAACCCTTGATTTTTAAACTCCCTTTTTTCCTCATCTGATGAGCTAGTACTATGGAGAAAATAGTCAATCTCTGAGTCAGTCTCAATGCTTTTACCAAGCAATTAAAGACAGAATTAGTAGCTCTAAAGTTAGGTGCCTACTCCTCAGGAAGGATGATGGTTTTAAAGCAGTTACACTTAAGTAAGTAAAATTTGAGGAGATGAGGGATTATCTGAACTTTTGATGTAAGCATAGTGATTAAGATTTTTAAAGATACTAGCTTGAATATTTGTAAATTACAGGCTATATAATTTGACTGGGTTTTTTTCCTAAACATTTTTGGTTTATTCTTCATTTTTTCTCTTCTTAGCCTTTGTCACTGGTTCTGGTTCACTAGCCCTTTGATATTGAGTATCTTCTCTACGGAGGTACACTATGGTCATGTCAACAGCGTCTGATGGAAACAGAGGAACTGAATTCCTTGGGCAATTTCTGTTTCCAAAAGATTTTTTGGCAGGCTAGGTTTCTGCATCATCTAATGTTTTAAGGATTCTTTTCAAAAAACAGACACCAAGGTTGAATGCAGTATTCCAGTATTGGTGTTATTCATGGCATTTTGCATCTGCAGCATAAATAGCACTTCTCCCTTATTTGTGTAACTAAAACCAGGTTCACTCTTTATGTCTTGACTGCTCCTTAAAAGCTCATGCTGGGTTGCTTTTCCACTAAGATTCCAGAGCTCTTTATGATCATCTTTCTATGATAAACCTCCCATTGAGGATATAATCTGCATTTCTTTTTTCTAGGCTTCTAGTTCTGACTCTGCAAAAAGTGATTTTGTTTGAACAGGCAAGCTTACTGCACAATTCAGACTGTTGTATCCAACTACTATGTCTTCCATGTTGCATACTGTTGCATCATTCTCTGAATCATCCATAAATTATATAATAGTAATTATAATATTATATAAGATTGTATAATTATATAATGATTACATTCTGTATTACACATTAAATATTCTCTATTAAGTATTATATTTTATATATTATGTTGTACATATAATTATATTATTATATATTATAATAATACATATAATATGTTATAAATTTGACTTAATTCTAAGTCAGGGATGAAAATATTTATTAATGGTGTTGTTCCTACAACTGCTCATTAAATAAATCTGACAGAAACACACACATTTGGTAGCGATTCCAAATGACAGTTCTTTCCTGAGCTCTGCAAGGCATTTCTTAATTCACTTATAAAACCTGGAGATCATTGCAGATTTCAGTAGATCTTTTCTAAGAGGCAGAAGCTTAAGAACAAGCAGTAAAAAATATTGACATAAGCAAGGGTCATTTATATTCAAAGGGTAAATTATTTTTCCTGAGTGAAAGAGAGTGAGAAGCTGTCAGGAGACAAGCTACAGTGGGCAGCTGCACACCAAAAAAATTCAAGATTAGCTACAAAACACACTCAGAGAAGTAGAGGCTTAGAGGTTCTTCCATGGTGCTCTCCTGGTCAGCAGAAAAAGAAGGCAGAAGTGATCAAGAGAAGAGGGTCTGGGGTAGTTTGCTTACGGAGAAGCATTCGGAGAAATAAACTGAAGAGTTACTCCGCCTAACTACCACTACTAGACCCGTGGGATCAACCACGGCATGAATGATAAAGACTTCAGAAAAAAAGAACCAGTTAAGAAAGAAGGGACAAAATTTGGCAGGACTAGGGTGTCCAAGACTATTTCCATTGTTCAGAGAGAAGAAAATCAGGGAAAGCATGCATCAATGGATAAGGAACATTGAAGGTAGAAAATTGGGCATCAAGAAGAAAGTATGTTACAGTTATTGAGAGCAGTAGTAAGGCAGTGCACTCAGAAAAAAAGGACAGTATTTATCCCAGAGAAGAAATAACTGAAGTCAGTATATTGTTGGTGCAGTTCTCCCCTCAGCAGTACTTCATTCATTCTCTACTTTTAAAGATAATTTCAAAAACCTGAGCAACATTGAAGGTAAAGTGAAGTGCATTTCTACCTTAATTTAATTCTATGACAATTTAAATACTTCCTTAAGCTCTCCTACCTAACTGAAACTTCTGACTGCTGGTACTCCAACAGCATGTCCTGTTTCAGGAAGCAAACCCAGGCATATCTTCATAATTCTTCCATGTTTACTAAAGATCAGAATGGCTTTTCTCAACACTTAGGTTTTTAAAGAAGTGAAATTAATATACGCATTAGTAACAAAACAGCTGCGGAGCTCTGCAGGAATCCCATCAACAAGGAAGCAAGCAGGATGAGTAGAAAGAACCAGCTGGTTAATCAGAAGAGAAGGCAGCTTGTTGAAGAAGCTGTCATCTTTGAATCTTCAGTTGGTGGGTCATTTTGTCCTCAGCAGGGACTCCTTGCATGAAGTGTAATTTTTACTTTCACTGTTCAATCAGTATGACAGCTTTGGTTCTAAATGCAGTGAAAGTCTGGGCTCTGATTTAAATTGTTCCCTGATGGTTTATTGAAAAATATCAAATAAATGTAATAGCAATAAAATTCGGATGTAAAAGATATAATCAATTTTAAGTTCCGTATGTGAGAACTTTATTCTTAAGCTGTTGAGATTATATACATGTGATCAATTTCTGCAGTTTCTAGCAATTGTTTTCAGGTTATTTGGTGGTGGTAGTTTTTTTTCTCAATAATCGTCAAGTAGTGAGTTTTTACTCAGAGCAATACAAATTGTGAAATACAAGTTTTCAGGTGTTTTAGACCCACAGGTCTGTATGGTCATTGTATAGTTTAATGCATATTCAAGTGATATTTCCGCTTACTCTCTGGAATTATACTGTAATCATATGGAATATTTTTATGAATCAGTTTGTTTCACAGGCTGGTACTTTGGAATGTCTCAGAAAGTGTTCTGTTCTTTTCGTTGCTGTTTCCATAAGCAGTTTGCATAGGAGAAAAAAAAAAGGGGGCCTTTTTCCAGTTAATATGACTTATTTTTCTAGCTCATGATAATTGCCTATTGGAGTCAATATTTATTTATAAAACTGTGACCATATAGTAGGAAAACATGTTTAAGAGACCTGTATTTGTAAATTGTCTTATTTTTAGGTTTTTTAAAATTCTTATTTGTATTGTAATTCCCAAAGAAAGAAGTCAAGATTGGAGTTCTCAGTCAGATAGCAAAGACATAAAAGAAAATTCTGAGCCCCATGTTCTTAACATTTAATCTGAGTTAAAAGGCAATAAAGCAGTCATCTCCGACTCATGGCAGGCAGGCAACATGTTACCCTACAGATCTTTTGACATTGTTCTAGTCACAAGGAATAAGTTAAAATGAGGGCCAACAGGATGAGAGCCAAGTAGTATTTACCCATATTGCTTTGAAGCTCAGTGCATCAAGGAGGGTTGGGAGAACATTGTAACAAGTGGCTCTAGAGCAAATTAACGTGGAAGACAAGGATGTCAGTAATAAGGTTAAATAGAATTTGCATACAGTAGACAAACAAAATTTGGAAAATTTTATC
This sequence comes from Buteo buteo, assembly GCF_964188355.1. Lineage (NCBI taxonomy): Eukaryota > Metazoa > Chordata > Aves > Accipitriformes > Accipitridae > Buteo > Buteo buteo. The sequence continues at coordinate 19,748,952 of NC_134176.1, forward strand.
ACCGGGGCACGTAAAACTGATGATAAAGTTTTAATGGGAAAGATGGTTCCCTTGGAAATTGAATCCAGATTTTCTGACTGAAGCAGAGGAAAGATAGTGTCAGAAATAGTGGAGAAGCAGTAAAGGAAGACCCTTGGATCACAAGGTAAGTTGCATTTCTTCAGTACTTCTGCTTCCTTGAAAATACAAGTTAGATCAAAATTTAACATCATTTGATATTAGTGAAAAAGGCAGCGGGGTTCTTAGCTGCCTTTTCCTTATGAAATCACCAGGGTTTCCTGCATAGACTGGGTCCCTATGACGTTCATATTAGATTTCCATAAATAATACAATGAGAAAAGTTTTTTTAATAGAAAATGGGTTTGGGATTGTCACAGCCAGGTCAGAAGAATGAAAGTAAGGCAGACATTGTTAGACCTGAATGGTGCTGGGAACTTAAGCATAAAAGAACTATGTCCAGAAATACTTGCAGAAAAGCCTGAAGGCCTAAATCATTCATAGCAAGCAATCCTGCTGGCCTCTGGTATCTGAGTAAGATACAGCATTTGAAATGTAGAAAATATTTAATGAGACAATAAATGTATTGTGAGAGATGCAAGGCAGTACAGTTGAATGGCTCACAGTACTTAAGAGCACTTCAGATACAATCTAGCATGGTAATTCAGGAAACTGCACTCCTTAGCACTTCTCTGAAATAATCTAAGGAAAATGCACAACTTCTCTTTACTCACAATATACACCTAAATATTGAGATAGCAGGGAACTTGACACACATAGGTTTTGGAGACTCATGATAGAAATGTGTATGAATGCTTAATCTCATTTGTATGGCTACAATAAATAGGGAAAACCCACTGCTATTCTTGGTGTGTCCTAAAACCAGGGAAATGTAAATTGCAGAGAAATTGTGAATTGAAGACCCAGCCCTGTGTGCCTGGCATGCTTTTGTCTCTAATTCAGGAGGACTAGTATATAATATTGCTAAGTCTTTCATTGTGGAAGAAAAAATACGGACAATTAAGAAAATCGCTCTAGTTCATGGACTATTGCAGAAATAAGTTACTTATACATATGGTATATCTTATTATGTCTTCAACTGCTCTGAGAAAATGGTTGTTATATAGCAATGCATAAAAAGCCATGTATTATGCCTCCACATGTAGGCTTTTGATAAATTGCAGCTGTGTATGGAAAGTAGGGGCCTCTGTAACTTGTTGTTTCTCATAATACCTCAGTTAACTGGAAACTAAAAGTGTTTGGAAACAAGTATTTAAAATTCCTTAAATTTCTAACTTTATGTTTATTTGTAAGCAGAAAGTAGTCTTTTTATATTTAGTTATGTTAACTGTTAATGCTATTTTACCCAAACTTAAATGTATTGTTAATGCTTTTAAGTCATACATTAGACAATAAATTATCTGGAAAGTCAAGTAACCATTCCTACTACTTTTAAAGAAATGCTATTCTTTTTTTTTTTTTTTTTTTTTTTAGCAGTAACCAAAGTGAACCCCTATTCATGTAGAATGCTTTGAGAAGGAACCTTGAAGTTTTCATTCTCAATGGTATGTCCCATGTTATATTTCTCTTCCTGTATTTCATTTATGTGATATATCTGGTGTTTTCTCCTCACTGATCTCTATGAAAACTTCTGCCTCCATAAAATATATTAGATGAAAACTTTCTTCCCAAGGGTTAGCTTCAGTTCTTTCAAAGTCAAAGTGAAGACCATCCATCCTCAGTAGTATAATTAATGATCTCTAAGGATGTTTACATAGTGGAGAAATCTAAGCTAGTTTTAAGCCACCTTCTTCACTTGCATATATCTGATGTATGGCCATGACATCAGAGATCTGAGCAGAGTTTAATTTATCCTGGCTCTTATTCGACTTTGGGGCTTGTCCTACTGAGCTAACCAGTTGAAAGCCAACTCAATGGCAGTCTCTGCTGGCTCTGCAGTGCATTCACTACTCTTTTTTTTTAAGTAATAGAAATGATTGCTTAATTCTGTGATTTACCACTTAGGACAGATACTCAATTATCTAGAGAAATACAGGGTGGAATTAAAATCTTTGATCTATACTTTTGCATGTTTTGAACAGATATGATGGATTAATGAAAAAAATTATGTATAAATCACATAGATACAGTATATTTCAAATTGTGTGCCTACACATAAAAGGTGGTGCTTATGTGAGAGTCTTTCTGTACAAAAAGAAGAAACATTCTGGCCAAATTCTGTATTTGTGTTTTTATCTCAAGAACTACAAGATCTGACCATATGTAAATTGTTGTGGGTTTAGTTGGGAAAAAGCTTAAGAAACTGATTAGTATATACAGCTATTTTTAAAATAAAAAGCTAGGCTGTATTTGCATGTGGATACTTTTCTGATAAGTATTCATTTCAGTGAATTAATAAACACAAAACTTCAAGAGGCAGCTTATATTAAACATTAGTCTTTTAGGTTATTCATTTACTCTACTCAGATTTACAGTTAAAATATTCCTGTCAGAAGGAAAGTACCATTTCTCTAATCCAGTTTCCTATGAAAATACACTTAGGTGATTTGGGGAGTCTTCAATTACTTAATTGTATAAGAGAATAATTTATATCTCACAGTCAGTAACTTGTGATGCTGATTATTACTCAATTTTCAGTGAAAGATCAGACAATCTACCCGAGGCACTACATACCTTGCAATGTCTATATATATTTTACTAAGAATGTTGAATGAATAGTGACCTGTGAAATAAAGATCAATATGCTGTGACATAGTATTTTCATAGTCACAAGGATGAATATATCATTTGCTTCAGCTAGATGAAAACGAAAATTTAACACTCCAAGGCCATTCTCACTTTTAGATTACTTTTGGCAAGGCTCCAAAAATCCATAACATTTAAATAAACGTAGTGTTTCTTCTAACTACTTACCAGTTTATTTGTCATTTATTTATCACCCAACATATCTTGCTAATCTCTGCTGAAAGGTTGTTCAGAAAGTGATTCTTAATTCAAAGAGTCATTTAGTGGCTTTCAGGGTGTTGAACAAACACCATGTAAAGTTGAGGGCCATTTTTCAAGAGCAGCTTCCAAACAGGCACACATATAAACATTAAAGATGTGATTTATGCCCATAACTCAGATATTTTGGGTGAAATCCTTGCCTCCTGAAAATTAATGGCAAAACTCCCATTAACTTCAGTTTAGCCAGGTTGTCAGCACTGACTTCTAAAACACTCACAAAGTGATCTTCCAGAATTAAATTCTGAGAATACTTCATAACACTAAAAAAAGAGATTTTGCTATTCGATTATTATACATTCTCTCAGGTATTTAAATCTGTACATTTTCTTTGAATTAAGTAGTTTACTTGCAAACAGCACAGGTTATATTAATAATTACTGTCATTAAAATAGGCTTTTTTAAAAAAAATGCTTCAATGGTTGATCTTTAAAAACAGATCCCTTTTATGCACCCTTTGATACATATAGTCACTGAGAAAGGTACTTAAATTATAAGGAGTATCAAATTACTCGCAGGTTCAAAACAAATAAGAGGTGGTACTTAATCATAGAGCAGGTGCTCAAGCCATGGGCTTCACATTAGTTCAGAAAGCTGTTAGACAAATCCATGTAATAAATATACATCACAAATAATTACATGCAGACATACATGTGTGGTTTAGGAAACTCCTGAATGTACAGAGAATACACCAAGGGAGGGTAAATCAAGGAAGTATCACTTCCCATATCCCTGGGTAAGTTACCTCAATAGCTCATCAACCTCATTTAACAGAAACCACCTTATTTAAGTTATAAATTTTTCTAGCTTTGGCTTCAACTTGTGCCTATCATCATGTCTTTCCTTGTAGGCTTAAAAAGATATTTACTATCCTAAATATTTTCCCTAGAGATACTTATGGTCTTGATTTGATTGGATCAGTTCTCCAATCTTTTTTCGAACAAAGTATTTTAATATCTCATTATAAGGCATGTTTTCCAGAACTTGTATAATTACTGTAGTTATTGTATCAGTTCTTTTAAGTTTCTCAGTACCCTTTTTGAAGTGCTGGCACCAGAAAGTAGACACAGTATTTCCTTCACAATTTTCCTAACACCATATTCTGAAATAAAATCAGTCTTGTATTTGGTTTAGATATTACCCTGCCTATACATTCAAGGATCATATTCACCCTCTCATGTAAAACATCACAGTAGGAGATAATCTTAATTTCATTATTTTCTACAACTCCTCAGTCCTTTTCAGTCACTGCTTTCCAGGACAGCATCTCCAGTTTGTAATTATGACCTGCATTCATTCTTCACTGGTGAGTAAGTTTGCATTTCTTTGTATTATAACATGTGGTGTTTGAAAGGATCCCTTTCACCAAGAAACTGAGTGACTGGTCCACCTCCAGCTATCATGTTGTCCCTAAAGACGTGATTGAGGGTGATCATCACCTCAAACTTGTCCTTACATGAAAAACAATAGAATATCATCATGTTTTAGTCTTAATCTAGAGCCAACTATGATCTGAAAGAATTAATTTAATTTAAATATTTCCATAACAACAGGGTGTCATTTCATATGTTTATGGCTATGTAAGGTTCATTATTGCACCATGAGGCTTGAACTTCGTCTGATCAACTCTACTTCACAAGAGGTTAATAGTTCATTGATAGCAAAGTTAAGCACTAGTACAGATTGTTTATTGCCAAGACATGAATGTTACCAAATGATGTTAAAAGTTCCAAAGAGGTGGGAATTTGGTAGTCTGAGGGATTCTTGAAAAAGATGAAGATTAATAATTTTTATTGAAGGAGAGAATAATAACATTTTAATCTAAATAGTACTTCTTCAGGGAAAGGGGAAGCACATATTCCAAATCAAGACCCTCTTCTGTGAAGAAAAACTTAAGATGTAGTATTTTTTTCAGAAGAAATCTTTCTTTAGTCCCATCATTTGGTAGTCATTGATGTCTTGAAAGCTGGATAATCTAGAGAAGCTGCTTGCAACTGAGGTAAGGATAGGCAGATGTAAGCAGTTTTCTGTTTTCTCTTATCAGTCTTCGTAACCTTTGTAACTGTGTTTCTGTATTTGAAGCTGTTGTAAATAAATTATTTTCTTTTACCTTTACTAGGCTTTTCTCAAGAGTGCGTTTAGAATAAGTGTCAAACAGGACATCCTATCCCTTTGTGTAAGGCTTTCTTTAAAACTGAATTACTGTACTAGTTCTTCAGGGTATAGAATGTCTTTGAAATTTCCAGGGCATTCAAAGGATAATAAAATATGTCTCTGCTAAACAGCATGGATTATTCTGGAATTTTCAATTTTGTCTAAGTAGAAGATGCATCCCATTTTGCATTCTGCAAGATGGTAGGGCTGCTGCCATTGAACACTGATGGTAATGGCAAAGTTTGCAGCACTATAATTCTAGCAATCTTTGTGTCATCTCTAAATTTTATCAGTAATAATCATAAATTTTATTCCAAATTATGAATAAAATTATGTACTGCATCTCGGTATAAACCCGTCAAATATTTTCCAAGATGATGAGGGAATGTTGAGATCCAACAATTAATCATTTTTTTTATTATTTAATTTTAACTTTTTTATAAGTGTCATATTTCTAGTAAGAAAGCTAGGCAGAACTAAGACAAATACTTTACAGAATACTATTTTGTCAGCCTAATTTATAACTACATCAAATAATTTTGCAAAATGCATTTGATAAAACTTAGCCCTGTGTGTTAATGGGATTAATTGAATTGCCATCTTATATCAGGGAAATAAATACTAACAGCTTTTACTTTTCAGAGACTTTTTTTGACTATTGGAGTATCCACTTTAGCATATACTAACATACAAATTAGCTTTTTTTTTTCTTACAACCACAAGGAGTAGGTCTTCTGTTAACATAAACTTTGTTTCAAAATAAGCTGCTTGCAGCATGTGGAAGGTCATGGGGCAATTTGGGAAATTTTTAATGTAAGTTTCTGGTAGCTTAAGACCTAGAAGTCTTGGGTTGCATGTTGTGTTACAGAACTTAGAGGATCTCTGTCACAGGTGATTGAATTTGGGGAATTAAGGATGAGGTGTAAGAACTAAATTTGTGCTAAAAGTGCTAAATTTGCACAAGTCATATTGTAAATAACATTTACATCCTGTTGAATGCACGTAATGATACTTGTTCTTCTTTTTTAAAAATCTTTGAGATCCTCATATGAGATGTACTACACAAAAAGCATTTTTTAGTTCATTAATTCTTTGTATAGAATTCAAGTGGTAGGAGTCTTGAGCTCTTCAAAAACAATATTGGTGTTGGATATCAACAGCTAAATATAATGTCTGTTTTACATAATGTCTTTTGGGTTTTAAATACCAAATCTCTTCTCTCTTACAGAAGTTGATCAGGATTCTGATGGCCGCATTAGCTTCAAAGAGTTTGAATCTGCAATGAAGTACGGACAAGATGAAGTATCACCAGTGTACTTTGCCTAAAGAATATTCTCTGGTGAAAAGACAAAGTGAAAACTTCAGATCTCAAGATATTTAAAAATCAATGAAACTTCATTTGTTTCAGCCAGCATTTTAAGAACTTTGACTGTAAGTGTAGCTCTGAAGAACAGCCTTTGAAGCTTTACTGTTGACAAGCTGGGTGTATTAATTTACATGTGTATGTGTGTGTAGAATACTTAAAATATTTGAAATCTCAATTGATTCCTAATCAGTCTAGTTAGGAACTGTAACTCTGTACTTTTTGACTTAACAGATGAAAAAGGAGCAACTCTGATTTGCAGTTACTGTGAAATTTATTTGTTCACTTTTTGAACAGCCCTTTGTTGACAGACCACAATATCTCCCATGTATAGAAACTGATTAAATTTATGGCAGATAATGCCTGCTTTTTTAAAATCAGTAGTATATTTGTCTTTCCTTTATTGTTTCACTTTTGTATATTTTTCTTTTTTATATAGTACACTTTTTTAAAAATTTAACATTTATTGGTTAATTAGCTACCCGATTTATTTCTGAACAATTATCATGAACTGTGTATGTAAGGAAGTAAGGTAAGCATAAATACTTTTTTCTTTTTTTTAAACAATTTTTTAAATGGAGGTAATAAATCTTTAAACTGTGCATTATGGACCTCAGTCTCAGAGGCTGAAAATCCTGTGTATTCAAACCTTCAGCTGACTTTTAGGGAAGAATTTGAATATATATATATACACTTTAGCAAGATCAGAGAATTTCCCAACAGCTGAGGGGAAGTATAAGGTAGAATCTGTCATTGTCTACAAAGCTATCTTCCCTTCTCTCTCTCTTATCCAGTAACTGGGAGGTGTTCTTTCCTGCTGTAACTTTATATACATCCATCCATCCAAGCTGTGCTAGAATGAGATAGATAAATCTTTCTTACTCAATTTATTTTATCTGTGATCACTTACTTCCTACTGCCTTTGTGTGCTCATATTAATAGTAACAGATAATAGAGATTTTGTTATGGGCACTGTCTCTGATCATATGGTCCACTCTGTTGCTTCTTTTCTGTTTACCTGCCAGTTGTTAAATTGCTTGGATTAGGGATTTCTTTTAAAACTGTCCAGAAGCAATCCTCTCCTCAAGTGAGCTTACAGACTGTAGCACATACTTAATACTACTGTAAATAAATAACAAATAATAATGATCAGTAAGAGGAAGAGAGTATCAATTCTACTTTTAAGTTAAGAGAGTCTCTAATTTCTTTCAAATTTTAGTGAGGCATTCCAGAGTACAATTTACTCTGGAATGTAGGCAAAGTATTTATAAAATGATGTCTGTGTTTTCTGTTCCCATTAAACGTATGTATCTCACTAGGTACAGGCAAAGTGAAATCTTTCTTTTCTTTAATTCCAAGGCAGATAATATACAAATAATGGGACGATGTTGGAAACAGTGAATATATCAGCAGATGTATCTGATTCTATATATAAGAACCAGATACCATTAGGTAAAATGAGCTGTAACTCAAATAGCATACTTTATGTGCTAATCAGTGGGAGCAAACTGGTGTTACCTTTGAAAGGTGATGGCAAGACATGCTAATAGATTGGAGGTTTTGCCACAGAAATGCCATTTCCCAATAGATGACTGTTTTCATAAGAGAATCATCACCATGGATGTTAATTAGCAATATCATCACAGCCTCTTCTGAGATGCAGGAGATTGAATTATTATCTGACAGGGATAGTCGCTACAGGTCTAGACGCATTCATGAAAAAATGTATGATGATTTGCTGTGATATTACTTACCTTGTATTTTTTTGGTCAGAAGACTTCAGTTTTTATTTTGCCCAGACCCTGTACCCTTCCTAAACACTGAGTCCATGCAGTATTATTTTATTATTATATTTTTTTTTATTATTTATTATTTTACTTATTTAAAAAATAATTATTTTGTTTATAAGGAGCAGTTAAAAAGTCTATGGCCTCTTGTTTATATTTCTTGTCCAGCTGTGATTTGTTGTCCAAATAGCTGACAATATATCTGCTATATGTCTTCTGTTAAATATTATAACAGACAGAAGGGTCTTTGTATACTTTTCATTTTAAGAAATATATATGTCTTGTATATATGGCAAGGAACTCTAGAGAGGAAAGTGCTCTCTATCTCTTTTATTTCCATATGTTCTCAATCCTTGTTTTCTCAAGGACTTGAAAAGTAGCTATGAACCTGAATTACTGAGAACATAAACTCCAGCAGAGGCCAATGAAATTATTTTACCATGTTGGAAATTTTTTTTAGAAAAAAAACAGAACTGTATTAAAGGTTCATAAGTGTTCTCATTTCTCCTCCCACGAGGACTGACAGAAAGAAACTGCAGATGACCACAGCTGAGTGGAACTGAGTAGGCCCTGGTGACACTCTTCCTGCTGAATAGTTGAATAAAAATTAATTACTAGCTACTGCTTATCTGGGTTTTGACTAGCAAACTGCAGAAACACTTCAGCTCTCACTACAAATTGATAAAATTAGGAATGACATTTATTAGGTGGGTTAGGTGGTGGCCTATTTTCAGTTAGGGTTTGGGAAACAATAAAAGCGATAGGTACCCAGCTATTGGATGAAAGAGGCCACACACTCTTCATTTTTCTCTGTTTTCTACTGCTGATGTAACAGCTCAACATGAAAGGTCAACATGAAAGGATCAGCAGAGCTAAGAGCTATGATCAGCCTTAGCGCACAAGCTGCAACTCTGACAACTCATGTCAACTCTGGAGTGACATAAAATGGAACTATACACTCATTAGCAGGTTACATTCTTATCTGCAACATTTCCAAGCATGTAAGGACATCAATGATGTGAATTAAATCAGCCCAGATAAGTTTTCTTTTGTTTGATGGCTACCATCTTGGGAACAACCCTGGGAACTGAATTGTGGCTGAACCTCCAGTACAGAATAAAGGAGTTGCAGTAGCTAAGGAGCCATAGCTCTTCAACAAATAATTATTCATGTACCCTATGGAACAGCACAGAGGTGGATCTTCAGGATTTACTTACCAGAATGTTATACTATCTTTTCCAAGTTTATAAGCATATTTGCTTTCTTATTATGTAGACTTTTTGTTGTTTTCTGACACCTCAGTTACTTAACAAGCAGAATTGCCTTGTTAAAAATATCCATAAAAAGAATATTTACTTTTCTCAAGTTTTCAAATGAGGAATCATCTATTTAAATTATTTGCAAGTGGATATTTCATACATGTAGCTTATCGCTGCCATTTTATGGCAAATATATAAATTATATAACCATAAATACTATCAAAGTTTATTTGTTTTGTTCCCCTGGGGCTTCTGTAATTCACTATAGCCATTGAAATCTAGTAATCTGTAATTTCCTTTTAAAGGATTCGGATGATTTAGACTTTTTACCAAGGTCTGTAGTGACAGGACAAGGTGCAACAGTTTTAAACTGAAAGAGGGTAGATTTAGATTGGACAAGTTGCTCAGAGAAGCTGTAGATGCCCTGTCCCTGGAAGTGTTCAGCGCCAAGTTGGATGGGGCTTTGAGCAACCTGGTCTAGTGGAAGGTGTCCCTGCCCATGGCGGGGGGCATTGGACTAGATGACCTTAAAAGGTCCCTTCCAACCCAAACCATTCTATGATTCTATTATTTTATTGATTGAATGAGTGGTTGTTAAACTATGGTCTTTGAGCAACATAACATTCCTGGTAGCCTGCAAGTATAGTATACTGAAATCTGGGAAAGCTTTGACTGAAAAAGAATTCAAACAATTAAGCCCAATATCAAGACTGTCCTCACTGAAATATTTTGTTTACTTTTTTTTTCCTGGTGTATCAAATAATGAGTATTTAATCCATTTGTTCAATAATTAGAAGAATCAGAAAATAAGTATGTGCAGTACATCATAGAATATGCAATACATCCCTATAAGGTTCCCAAAATAAAACTTAGTGTAAAGATAGTACATTAGGTTTGTGGCAGTGTTACTGTGTCTTCTATCTTTAATCAGCTGGGTGGGTGGTGGCTGACAAGTCAAACCCAGTAACTAGCTGACACACAAAATGTCACAGTTCAAAGAAAAGCTTTGGCATGACTCTCATTTACTATAACATATCAGCTTTACACTTCTCTGGCAATGAAATGCAGTCTCAAAATTAGGATGAATTACAGCTGCATCCCTGCTTTGATTCCTTAACACTGTTCTTTGGGAAGGCTGCCCAAATGTAAAAAAGAGTCAGACCTGTTTGTATAACTTTTTGTGTAGAGATTGCCAATAACAATTTGAGAAAATATGTTGCACCATTGTCCATAAGAAACGGGAATAACAAGGGGTTTTTTTAATCATAGTTATTTAAGGTTCCGTATCTGAGCCTCTTATCTGCCAGAAATAAAAAATCAGTGATTAATTTTAAAAGAGCTCAGAGTTTGCACGTGCATTAACATTTTGGCTCAAAACATAGTGTAGTTCTGAAGTGAAACCCCTGATCTTCCCCACTTTCTGTATATTGGTTCAGTTTGCAGAGTCATTATGGTATGTGCAAATCAAGATTTATTTTGGGGGAAAGTAAATTAAAAGACCACTCTGGGCACACATGAAACATGCTTCAATACCTAATGGAGACATGAGTCTGAATGATGACTAACTTGCACTACCATGAAGATCTCCAAGTGCTCCAGCATATATCAAGCAGTCCAGCTGACCATCAGCAAAACATTCACAGCAGCAAGGCATCCCATTCTCCATGACTGGTATTTCATTTGAAAGAAAAGCCAGTGTCACTGCCATCACAGTGTCCTCTTGGATTTCTTTCCATGGCTCCAGGCCTTCATTAGTCTCTTCAATGGGATCTTTGGATGTTGCTCAAAGTTAGAGTGAGGGCAGAGTTTGGCAACCAGCATCGTGGTGTCAGCCAGAAACGAGCAGGAACAGAAATAAAGCTGCTTTTCAATTTGAGACCGTAAGGAGACGGGGCAGTGACAAGCTACTGTCTTCTGCATGAGACAGACAAAAGGATGGCATGGAGTTTCCTAGGGTAGAGGATCCTCTGGACAAGAAAGCCACAGTTCTGTGGCATAGCTTCTATTCAGACAAGTTTGAACAAAATGTGTGGTGAGAACATTTCATCTAGTGACTCAGCACCAATGGCATCATAATATTAAACCACTGCTTTTGCACTGAAGTATTTGCTAATGTAGAGTTAGCCAGGGAGTCTGGTGTTTAAAATTGCTTTGATACCTATGCTATGGTCAAAATCTCAGCCTTAGTCAGATGAAATCTCTCACTGATGCCAAGGAGGAGTATTTCTATGTGCACTCCAGTCAAATTTGCATTTAGACACATAATTCTGTTAGAGTCATTCTAATTTAAATACATTTAATATGTAAAGTGAAAATTTTGTTTCTTTTACAGTTAGCTTTACTAAATTCAAGAAAATGTTTAAGAATGTAGCTAAGGATGGCTTACAAACTAGCTATGAAAAATAAGACACCTACAATAGTACATCTTAGGATAAGTTGCTGCGTTAAAAGACCTGAGATAGGTCTACTGAGAAAACCCTAGTAGCTGCAGAACATTTATGCTAGAAAGGAATGAACTTTGAAATACTTAATCTTTCTTGGAGAAGAAAGCTGTGATAGATGTTAAATAATTGTGAAATATTCAGTGACATATTGAGAAGTAACAGATGCTACAGAATCATGTCATAGTCAAACATTGTACTAATTTTGTAAGTGTCGTATATTTGTTAGCATTCCTATTCCTGGCTAAGGGCAATCTTTAGAGTTAGTAATATGAAATTCTAGTGATAAAAGAGTACAAATAACAACTCATTTGAAGCTCTACTTATTCACTCTGTTGGGAAAGCAGCACACAGACACATTTAACTGTCTCAAAAGGCCTCAGAAGGTGAATTACATGTAATTCTGACTTTTGACAGCATTGTTTTGGAAGAGGAAAGCCCTATTCCAGAACTGATGTGCTGTGCCCAAAGAGAGGAGCCCTGAAAAAGGATCCCAAGTATCCTAGATTTTCCAACTCCCCATTTGGACAGTAAGTCACCACCTGATAAGCTACCAAATATATTAGCAACATGTTTTAAGCTTTCTTTTTTCTGAGATGCTCTTGATCCGAATTAATATGTTTAATTACATGTTTTGGGGGTTTTGGTTTGTTCTTTTTGTAGTTGGCTTTGTGAAATGAGCACATTTTACTGGAGATTTTAATACTGCTCTGAAGTCAGACCTACAGGGACAATTGCAGAATAGTGCAGATGATGGAGCCCAAAAGCCCTGTCTGGACAGAGACAGAATTTCACCACAAAAAAAGATTAAAAGCAGAGTCCTGAAACTTAAGCTAAATGCCAGAAAATTGTGACTGTTGTACAGGACAGACCTAAGATCCACCTCTTCAATGTCCAGTCTCTGACAGTTGGCAGTAGTGATGATTAGCCATATAGCAGTAGGGGTGTAGAAAAGTGAGTGTCCAGAGGTTTACAACTCCATTCTATTATGTCCCATACTGTAGAAGTGATTCTGTCTTGAATGACATTTGCTCCTTTCTCTGTGTTTTTTTCAGTCCTGGTATAATCTTTTTGAGATGATCAGAACTGTGCTCACTACTGAAGTTGTGGAAATAGCTGTGGCTTTGTACAGCAGCATAATGTTTCCTATTTTATATTCTATAGCTTTCATAATAATAATTTGAAGATTCAGTAGTGAAATGGATGTACAATTAATTCAGAAACGATGTTAGGGAGCAGTTAGATTTCTCTTTATTTTTGCCACTATCTTCATTCATACATTACGTAGCTTTACTATCATAAATAAAAATACATATATATATATCATATATGAGAAATAAAAATTAGAATAAAAATATTAGGTGCAATATTTAAGCACCTAATTAAATAGGAAGATGGCTCTTGTAATCTGCAAAATGGTTGAGGCAGCTAAGTGCTAGCTTCTACTGGAATCTAATAGTTCATGCATTAACTACATACACAGCTCTGAAAATCCTGAAGGAATCAGCCTGCATTTTTAAGTTTTTAAAATAAGACACTTCATACGAATAAATAGGAAAAAGAAGAACTTTAAAAATCAGACACATATAATAGACAGCCTCACTCCCGCAGCTCACTGAGAACTCGAGATCTTCAGACTGGTGCTTGACCACTAGTGTATTTATACACTGCAGGGCAATATCATGCAAAATGCTGCCCAGAAGCAAGATTTGGGTCCTGTGCTCTGCTGTGCTGACACAGCTGTGCTGCTCTGAGTGGCGGAGCAGTCCTCCTCAGCACCTGCTGAGAACCCTCTGCAGTGCTCTCCCATGCTTGGTCTGCTTCCTTAGGCAAGTAGCATTCAAACCTTTGTGCAACGCCACAACCTGGGTCTGTTATGATCAGAGAGAGACTACTTCATAGAGGGATTTTCTCTGTTCATAGTGATCCGTGAGAACAGCTGCGGATTTCTAAACTTAGCAAATCACCTAAATTTACTGGAGCTTAAGAAAATTGAGTCATCCAGATTTATTAAAAACTCATTTGATACTGAAACTTATTAGGTGCCTTTGACAAAGACTGGTCAGAAACTATGTTTACATTGTTGCCATGATGGTAATATTTTGCTCCTAATTGTGAAAACAATCTACAAGTTGGTATGATGTATTAAAATTTAGATCAGGAAAAGATCAATTCTTAGACATATAGAACTGAGGACTGTAAATCAAGGGTGAGAAATCATGTTGGATCTCTAGTTGAGAGCTGGTCATGGCAAAAAGAACGGTAGGATCATAAAGAAAATATTTGTAGCTCTCTGATTTGTACCAGTTCTCCTTTGCAGTGATTCATCATTGCAGTTCTCTGTTCTTTATGGCAGTTCTCTAACTATAGTATGGAACAAAGAAATTTAGAAATGGTGTACATAGGCCAAGGGACATAAAGAAGTTCAGGCACTTTTGTCCTACTAAAATCATAAGAACTTCAGAAATGACCTATGGGGTCAGGTCTGTGATCCATCTCATTCAATAGCCTGTTTCCAACCATGCCCATGGGAAACACTATTTAGAAAGAGCACATAAGCCTGAACGCTACCTGCAGTTCAGTCCCCTCATACTGCCCCAGCATCCATAGCCACCAGATTAAGAAAGTTGGATGGCACACTGGTAGTCTTAAAGATCTATAAGGGGGGAAAAAAAAAAAAAACATTTACTTTCACAAGAATTGCTAAACACAGGCAAAACTATACTTGAAATGGCTTGGACTCTTCCAATCATCTTGAAAAAATGAAATCTAGACTCTGTCGTAAGAAAAAATAAACAGTCAAAGGCTTTCAAAGTATATTTACGATCTTTTATATAGATATGTCATTCACTGTTCTTTTACAGCATGCTCCTTTTTTCTAGGAAGCATACAAATGAGATTAGATTTTAACTGCTAATTAATAGTCTTCCACAGCCTTCTGACAACAGAGGAAATTCTTCAGTGGCAGCTTTGCTCTCCCTTACACCTACTTTCTTTTAAATGACTTTTATCATGCTTTCAGCAAAGATATAGCTCTTAACAGGGACCTTGGTATCAAAGATGGAAAGATCCAAAGATGGACTTGCATACAGAAGAAGAAGTAGAAAATCCTTCAGTTATATTTTACTTCAAAACCTGTATCTATTTGGGCTGAAAATAAGAAAATTATTTTTTCTCGATGACATATCCCTGTATTTCACAAAGATGTGCCTGATGTGGTGTGTGTATTGCATCAAGCGTTTAACTGTGGTAAATAATGAGCTGTCCACTTAATTATTTGCAAGTCTTCATTAATCTATAGCCTAACACAATCATTAAAGAATAACATATTCATAAAGAAAGATCACAAAATCACTTTTCTGGAAAATAATTCAGAAAAGATTCCTCGTGAACTCAGAAATGAGGATATTTTTAGACACTTGAATCCCTTTAGTGTATGCTGTGTTGCTTTTATACAGTAATTTCAAAATCCAAATGTTGTTTAGTACTGAGTCAAAGGCCTCACAGAGGCTGTCATATCAGAACAACATTAATACACCAGACTTGTAATTTCATAGGAAAATCACGTCAAGTTTATTTAACAAGATCTGATTTTTAAAAATGTGTTGATTGACATAAGTACAGTACCATCCTGTGATTTCTTATTGAATGGGTATTAAATTATCTCATTCATTATCTACAATTCTTATTTATATTTAGGCCTTTTTATGTCATTCTCACACTGCAAAGGGATGTTAGAATGAGTGTAAATGTAGTTTATACTCTTTTGAACATCCATTTATATTCCTAAAATGGTATAAAATGAACAAATGAAGATCATAGGCATAGTTATTTTTATGTAACTTTGTGTGTCTTTAAAGTTGTGGGCTTCTCTGAGAGCTTGTACAGAGTATCTCAGATTCCAGGAAATATTACATCTTCCCAAGTGAATGGCAATAATTGAACTACCTATCTTCCATCTCTCACTTTAGAGGTTTTCTTCACTCTTTCTGTTACACAATGGTTACAGACGTGACATCCTGTTATTACATGAAAAAGTGGAGATTTCCAGGAGATAAAATCTCAATTAATGCAAGGACCCTTTGAGCGTATATCTCTGGGAAGTCTACCTAAAAATTCTTCTGAAGGAGAATCTGAAGTGAAGACAAATGTTAAACAGATTGTATTTCGCTGTTTTCCAGAGGTAACCTGAATCTTCATATTCTAACATGAATGACTCCAAATTCCTTTCTACTTGCTTTTCTGTTTACTTTCCAACAGCATGAATTTAGTTTACACTAGTTTAAATAAAATGTAGACTTCTGTCAATAAAGTTGTTCTGCACAAAGAGAAGGTTTAAATACGTTACTGTCTTTAAACTGCAATGGTATAGCAGAAATGCTGATACAGACTTATTAAGGACACTGGTTTGGAGAACAGAACTGAGAAACTGTCCAGAAACAAACTAGACCAAGCCTGTCTGGCTGACCAGAGCACCTCAGGAGAATTGAGAAAACCTTGGAAAATGACAACTAGAAATGCACTTAAAGTACTGAGGGAGATGATACACAAATGAAACTGTGGTTTTCATACAAAAGCAGTTATAGTAACATGAAACTTTTTTGTTTGATGTATTTTTATTTGATAGGCATGATTTATAATAGCAATATTAGTTTTGTTTGCTGATTTGTAATCCATTTCACCCAATGCAAATCCAACACTGGCAGGGCTACATAGGCGTCAGTGAAGGTAAAAGCGGGATTTTCAAAAGCGTCTATGAAAATTAGTGGCATGCCTCACTGAAGTTACGTACAACACATCATGGCTGAATACCTTAGAGCTTGACTCAGGACATAAAGATATCTCTAAACTGTGCTCCACAGCAGAGAAATACCCTGGGACATACTTCAATATCCCGCCCATAGTCAGTGGAATCAGAGGTGTCAGTGAAGATTTTATTTTGTCGGCAGAATCTTGAATTCTGATGATAATGCATGAAAACAGTAACCTAGTTACATGTCAACTTCTGTTGGAAGTTTTGTTGGAACATTTGCAACTACGTGAAGCACCTTTTTACTTACAACTTATATTTGATTCAAAAATCATTGCTGCCCAATAAACAAGAAACACCATGATATCATTTTGTAGTCACTTTTCAGAGCATAGCAGTTAATCTAACTACAGTTACACTGTTACTGTACATTACAAAATATATGTGATGTTCACTTACCTGCAATATGGGCTAGGGTTATCTTAAACTTTGTATTTTTATGACTTTTAAAGCCAGCATGCTGGAAACTGCATGTAATCCAGTAAAAAACCCTTTTCTTTCCTTTAAATACACTTGATCACTATTTCAGGAATATTTTCTGCAGCAGCATCTATCCTTGCACAGGATCACAGTAGGCAAAGTACTCCACAAACATGTCTAAAAGGGTCTCTGCCTCTGAGAACCGGGTACATAGTTCGTCTTTCTTCCTGCTGAGATAACGTCCTCACTCCACTGTTTTCTGACTGATTTTACTGATCTCCAGCTATGCGAATACTGCATTTTTGCATGTTTTGCAAAATCTATTAATATCCCTTCCTGAATCAATCAACAGAAAACCTAAATATTTCACCTCTGTGAAATAGTCTCTGGTATTATCATAAAAATCACATGGGCAACAGTAGGTTGGCAAGCTATGTTTGATATTTCTCCTTCCTGTGCCAGATAATATATGTGCATAATTGCTCAAGTGCCATCTGGTTGCAACTTAAGATGTGTTGCTCATTGATAATGAAAGCACTGATTTGGTCCCACACATGAAACAGAAGCGTGTTTAATGTAAGCCTGCATGCTTTTGTAGGACCCTGATATAAAAAAAGAGCAATGCCTTGTCAAAACCTTTCAAGAAATGTGCATTTTAATAATAATTTCTCTAAATGGAATGAAAATATGGCTGAAAGATACCTGATTATTTTGGGACTGAAAAATTTAGTTTTCACTATGAGCATAGAGTGGCAGTGTGAAGCCTTCAGCCCATTTTATCACGCACTGCTAGGGCTTCCCTGGCAGAGAGGAAATGGCAGGGAAGAGGGGAATTCAAAGGTGGCTGGGGCTCAGGCCAGCATCCACTGCAGTAAATGGCAAAACTCCCTTTGACACAAGTGTGTATGGCATTGCCCTTCACCCAAAACAGGGGCTGGTGTCAGAGCAATTGGAAAAAATCCCAAGAAGAAGTGAAAACTGAGCAAGGACATGGTAACATTATTCAAATGCACAAAAGGCTTGCAGATGTGAAAAAAAAAAAATTAAAAATCCTTTTCTTCATATCCATTGATAGTACAAAAAGTGATGTGATTAAACTGCAGCAAGTGAGATTACTTTAAAGCAGGAAAAACTCTTTAATGATCAGGGAGTGACTGGCAGGGATCTATTTCCTGGAGCCGTTGTCATTAACAGGGGGGCTCTAAGAACAGGCTGAATGTATACCTGCCAAGAAAACCTTAGGTATAGTCCATTCTTCCATGGGGCAAGGAGATGAAAGAACGACCTCTGAGATCCTTCCAGCCCCTGCTGTGGTCCTCTGTATTCTGTGTGAAGACTTCCATCTCCCATGCCTTTATACCAACATTTGTGCATAACTTGTCATTCAAAGGAGCAATGCCCTTAGCAGTTCTTCCCTTTGACCCATATTTGAGACAAGAAAATGGTGAAATATTATATATTGGCTCTTTTAAAATCAGTTTTAAAATTTGCTTGTCTACCTGATAATGTCCATTTTAGACACAGACTATTGTCATTTCAAATGTGCGCAAAAGTGATAAGGGAGGTGACTAGAAGCTTATTATTAATTTGCTGCTTTTATCTTTGGGAAATTAACATTCTGGCAAGGAATTTAATTGGACTTTTTTGTTAATTCTCACACTGATGCTTTGTTTTTTTCTTTTGGGACTGGAGAGAAAAACCAGCATCTGGTGTTTGAGGATGCTAGGGATTTACACCATATTATGTGTAATAGCTCTACTGTAAATAAACAAAATGAATAATTAAGTGAATAATGAGGTGTCCTGAATGAAGACTTCTCTGACTGTATCCATGGAGTGTTCGTACTCCTGTCATTTGTTCTCTGTTGGGCATCTTGGGCACCACATTGCCCAAATGGATATTAGCCATGTATTCTTTCAAGCAGAAGCCAGAAATAATACTGATGAAGCTTGTCAGATATGCAGAGGGGCTTTTCTTTTCAGTACTGTATCTGTCTGTATGAGAGGGTAAAACATAACAACAGTAGAATTTGTATCATGTCCCTGAGGACACTGATGAGCCCGACTTGGAGCCACCAGCCCGTGCTGCCACAACAGGTTGTAAGGTGGTTTCTTTTAAGTTCAGAAGAAGAGTAGAAGAGCTACACTGGAAGTGTTGTACGGTCTGTGCTGATACAAACCTGAGTTCTGTGCGTTGTTGTTCTCTTGCTGCAGGGAGAGACCCAAGGGTTTGTTCCCCTCCTGGATGCGGACGGTGTCCAGCACCTGGCCACCATGTGCAGCGCAGGGCGGTCACACAGTCCGGCCGTGCCACCCGAAACAAGGCCAGGCCTCCTCTGGGGCTGGAAGATCCAAGTCCCCATCTTCACGCTTTTAGGACTCCTGAGGTAATGCTGCCGTTCCCTCACCAGCTCCTCCCCAAACACCAAGACTTGGTAGCGTGTTGGATGTAGCTGCTGTCTTTCATACGTCACAATTTTGCAGTGGATGGTGGTAGGAAATGTTCAAACCACCGGTACGTCAGTGGCAGGAAGGGCAACTCTGCTCACAGTCCATGCAGCAGCGAAGGACAGAGACGGGGCGGGAGCTGCTGGGTTCGGCCACAGGCCTGCCTCAGCATTGCAGAGCAATTGCTTATTTTATCTGTTCCTTGTATGTCTTAAAAAATAAATTGGAGGCAATCTGATTTGCTGATTTAATTTGCCTTTACAGAAAAAAGAAGGTGACAACACGAGTGACTACTCAGTACCTCGGTAAATGTCTGGCATCAGACAAAGTGAAGGCATGATTTTTTTTTCCTACGAACGCTTCATTAATATGCTTGTGATTAGGGCTGAGCAAGCTGGGACCTGGATTTCTGCCGCTGTGTGAGGCAACAGGAGACACCTCCCTCAGCTGGATTTCAGGTGAACTTTCTGAAGACTACAACAGGGCCAGAGCCACAGGATTCCACGGGAGAACACCCCCACCTCCTGACCATCCTTCTTTAGGTAGATTACTGGGGACACCTGACACCAGGGCAGCTGGAAGTTGTGGTTGGAATTAATATTATCTCAGTTTCAGCTTTCCACCTTGAACGTAGCTGTGTACAAGTAGAACGCAAGGTGATTTTTATGTATATGTGATATGATAATCAAACTTAGCACTTTCTCAGCATTTGCTATTCGGAACTGTAAAGGAAAGCTAAATGGATTGCCAAGGAGACACAGTGAAAATTAGTGATGGGGATAGGACTCAGAAGGGCTGTTGGCATCTGGGCTCATTGCTCTTCCGAACACCCTGTCATTGGGTAAAATCTGTTAATATCACCTTAGGTGAGCATCCTCGGCTTTTCCCTGACAACTCCGCTGGCTGCTAGCTATGCTTCTGTGCCTTCATTTCCAGCCCAGTGCCAGACATGCTGTTCTCCTCCTCCTCAGGGAGCAGGCTGAGCCGAATTGGCAGATGACTGCTGCAACTGTCCCACCTCCGTGCTCTGTCCCCCGGAGCCTGTGCCCACTGCCAGGGGTCAAGGTACCTGGTCACAGGTATGCGATCCCCCGACTTCCTATCTGCTGCTTAGGAAGGATAAACTTTTAACACCTGTGCCAGAAAACATCCAAAGCTGTAACAAGTAATGCCACTGTCAGTGATGGAAAACTGCATAAATCTCACTCTGAACCGCAACTGTACAAAAACAAGTGAAAAAGCACTGGTGCTCTGTCACAACATTGCTAAGATTTGATGAAACGGCAGTTATTGGGAAAAAAAAAAAGGATTCTTATGTTTGCCTTAAAACACAATCTTATATAACAACTCATATTCCCAGTAACATGGCATGAAACCCTTAGACATCACAACTACATGAAGTATGGTTTGTCCAATGTTAAACCACCAGCAAGGACAAACTATTTTTAGAGCTGTCATATATTATTGCACCTGAGCTTTATTTGTCTTCTGATTAAAAGAGATTTTCCTTCAGAGAAGTTCACTTGAATTTTATACTCATTTACTAAGTCTTATGTTCCTATTCAATTTATTTTAAAGCAGATTCTTTGGGGAAAATTATAAAGCTAATTTGAATTGATTCTTTAGAGATTCAGGCTTAAATGAAGTGCCATAAAATTGGCAGTCAAAGTGAAAAAATAGAATTGAATTTTATACTTGTATTACTCAATGGACATAGGCACCTTGCTCTTTGCTGCTGCTGAGGGTTTTGATGTAGTATATTTCAGACAATTTAAACACACCTAAGAATTAAACTTCACTGAAGTTTTAGTTACTAAGGAACCACAGAGTTTTCCTTGTTCAAATATATTTCATCAGATTACAAATTTATGGCTGGCAGGTTCACAAAGTTAGTCATTCTCTCCAGTTTTTCAAAACTAATTCTATAAACTCCTAGTGGTATTAATCCTAATTTTGGGTAAATAAAATAAAGTTCTATATCTGTAGGACTTCTGGAAGATGGTACTTTAGCATCTAGCTGTGGACCTGTCAGAGTAATGTTCCTCACCAAGAATCTCCCCTTTCTCTATTTCCAAGTCCACCAGCTAACATTTGGGTAAAAATACTGAGCTGTTTAGGGTATCCAGCAGTTTGGACTCCCAGTTTAAAACATTTTGTAAAAGGTCAGAGGTTTGGGTGGCAAATATGTGGCTTTTTTCTGAAACCAACATATTTTTTTTTTAGATTTTAGGATCCCATATTACTGGGTATCTAAAATCATTAACATTTTCGGCCAATTTTTGCCACCATGGTAATTCATAATCAAACAAGTAAACATTTGGTCTTACAGGTTTTCTGTCAATAAGTTAATTCTGAGGGTTTTTTCCCATAAAGCCTGTTGACATACCTAGAAAAATGAGACCTTTTGCTTAACAGAATTTATGTTTTTCTGTTACTGTTTGATGCATTTACAGCTTGGGAAATTCACAGAAATAATGGCCAAGGAGCTGGTTGTTCAATTTCCTGTCACATAAATTACTGGGTAGATGTTCATTAATCCATCCCAGCACTGTGCTTCCAACCTAATCAGAAGGAGAAGTGAGGATATGAAAAGACGTAGTGGAGAAAACTCCAGTCTACTCTATTATTTGCTCCACACACATGGTCCTGTATTAGAAATGACTGTTATTTTGTATGAGTAAATACATTAAGAAATACTTGAATATTAAAAAAAATAATATTGCTTTGTTCTAGTAGTCTTTATGTGAAAACAATTTTCCTGAAAGAAGTCTTCATTCCCAGCATTGTTTGCTGATGGGCTCAGCTTTCCTAAAAGTATTAGTCAGGAGCAGACATGCTTATTTGCTTTGGCTCCCATTGTAAGTGTTCGACACCTGAAGTTAGGCACCAAAGTTGATATTTAAATGTGGAAACTAAAATCCCCCAATCTTTCACACATGCTAAATTGCTACAACCCTCAGTGATCTCAGTGGGAGCTGTAGCTGCTCAACATTTTGAAAATCTCGCTGTTTGAAGTGAGGTGCTTAGTGAAGGAGATAGATGTCTGACCGCCTTGATAGCGCTCGAATGCTCCCTGGAACTGGATGGAAGCAAGGAGGATGCAATGCTGCTCGTGTTTGCTGTGCTGCTGAGCTGACAGAAACCCACGGACTGCTCTCCCCTGTGCCCCTGGCTTTCTGAAAGCAGAGCTTGGCACCTGCTATTCGGAAACTTTCTTCTACCCCCTTTTTGCTTAAGACATTGAGCAGAATTTGCCAAGATGCTGCCAGCTACAAGTGAATCTAGCTGTTGGGGTCTGCAAAGTGGCATGTGGTACATTATCTCATTTGTAGGGCAGAATTTTGATAGACTGAGCTGATCTCTGGATCTCTGGAAATCCTTTACCATCTGTAATGATTACAAAATGCATAACGCTTGCTCAAAGACAGAGACCTTTCCTTGGTTTATATCAATGGCTGAGAATCTGAAATTTCCCTCTATTAAAAATGGAATTGTTTCTGAATGCTGTATGCATTAAGAATGTAACAACATGAAGGACAAAATAAAAAATAAGAAAAGTAAATTTTATCCAGTTGTCTCTGCTTTGCATTTCCGTTCTTACTCCACCAGAAGCCTGAGTCTCTCCTCTCCATGCAGCACAGCACTTTGGGAACTAGCACTTACCTGTGATGCTACCCTGAGCCAGGCACATCCCTCTTTTTCTTCAAAATGAGCATGTGAAAAGACATCAGCACTGTCCAGTCCTTAGAGCTTTGTCTTATTCATAGAATCATAGAATCATTTAGGTTGGAAAAGACCTTCAAGATCATCGAGTCCAACCATCATCCATGCCCACTAAACCATGTTCTGGAGTACCTTGTCTATGCGCTTTTTGAATACCTCCAGGGATGGTGACTCCACCACTTCGCTGGGCAGCCTATTCCAATGTGTGACAACCCTCTCAGTAAAAAATTTTTTCCTAATATCTAACCTAAATCTCCCTTGCCTCAACTTGAGGCCATTTATTGATGTGCTATAATATTGAACTAAACCAGGATAACCTTTTTCAATAGATTAACTCAGCTTCCTGGCCCAAAACAGAGCACAAGGTTTGGAAACCAGCCTCCTTCCTGCCCTTGTCTCCCTGCAGGGTACATCCTTCCCCCAAGCCTGGCTTTCCCATCCTGTGATTTTCAGTGGCTTTTTAGGCTGGGTAAGCCCATAAAGCTCTCTCCCAGTTCCCTGCAGAAACCTGCTGCTCCCTGGGTCCCCACAGGTCTGGGTCTGCTCCCTCCTGCCACCCCCTAGGGTCCCCCAGGGCCCTCCCTGCGGCCCCTTCTGGTCCCCCCAAGCTAAGGAGGCTTCCCAGCAAACTTTTCTACCAACGTGTATAAAGAAGTGCAATGATTTGTTAAGAACCTTTTTTTGGTCTGGTTGAATTCAGGGTAAATTGCAAGTTTCCTCTTTCTACCCATTGATCTCTCTGATGATTTTTTTTTCTTGGAGAAGGAAGATGGCTGGCAGTTTTGGTTGTTACTCAGTTGTAAATAACAATGTAAATGGTTATTTACATGATACTTATTTATCTGCTGAAGATTAATAAAGGCCCTTTAAGAACCCCAGCAGGTATGGGGGGTTTATTAAATCATATGGTAAAAGGATGGATCTACACTTGATTCTACAGGGCAAATTTATTCCAGTTAAGGTCTATAGAAAGTATACAAGTAGAAGGAAAGACACTTCATATTATTTAGAAATAAGCTGCATGAGAACAGGAACTCATTGCAAACAATTTAAATAACATAAACTTTTTTCTAATTAGACTTTTGTAATTTCAGTGAATTGTCCCTTTTGCATAACTGTGTCTGAGTCTCCTTTCTGATCTGAGTGCTGTCCCTCAAACAGGGGGTCTTGTGTCTCATTTATCTCAGGATGAAAACTCATCATTTTCTCAGGTTTCTAAGAGTTTAGGTGTAAGCATGTCTATCTTCTAATCATTGTTTTAAATAGACCCAACTGTATTTGGGTATTTATTTGATCTTGTCACCAGAAATAGTAACATAGTAAAAACAATTCTGTTTATTAGCTTAGACAATATAAGCTCAGACAACAAAAGAGCTCACATATCTATTCAGCCTCATCCAGTGCTATGCTTTGCTACAAATTAAAAGAGGTAAGTTTTCTCTGTGAATTAAGCAACAGCAGACGGAATACACATTTTTTTAGCCAGCACAGTCGTTTTCTTTAGAAAATTATTTCGAAATGCTCTTTTAAAAGGTTCTGACTTTTTTTGTTCTCATCTCTTTTAGGGGCAATCTGAAAGAAGTAAGGGAGGAAATTCAAGTGCAGGATGAGAAAAAGGAAGAAACTCAGGAGAAACAAAAAAATGGAAATGGAATAAATCTAACAAATGTTTTCATAGTAAGCTGAGCAAGTGCACATCGTTTATTTCAAAACTACCTATAGAAATAGTAGCATAAATGAAAATATTTGCCATCATTACAAGCTGCCCATAGGCAGTCTTACTGTAATTATTTTTTACTCCATGTATAATGCTAAGGTATCACACCATGGAGATAAGTGCTTTAGAGATGCCAATAGATAGATAGGCTTTTGAAAGTAAATCACATCATAGTATTCAAGGTGAGAAATAGTACAATGGAAAGGGAATTGCCTTTATTTGAGAACTGGGAGCACATCTCCATAGCAGAGCTGAGGGCAAAGCAGAGCATGTGCTGCACAGCACTGCGTGTCCTTGCTGCCCATGCTGTCAGTGAGCAAAGTGGAGAGCCTGGCTGGGATGGTGCTGGCACCGAGCATGCTACCCAGCAGCTGCAGTGCCCCACACCTTTGCAAGTGTATCGACAGCTCGTATTCTGTGCAGACAGTGCACTTTTGCTCTCCGGTGCTTTCCAGGTATAATTACAATGGGACATCAATATCCAGTTCCAGCCACAGCTACCTTGGCTCTTTTTTAATTATCTGGTGACCTTGGTGACTCCATTTATTTTATCATTTTGTCTAGCTATCTATCAGAAAAGTAAAATCTGAAAAATACATCTGAAGAACAAGAGAATGTAGAAAATAGACATCTTTACAAAAGCCACAACTGTGAAATGACTACAGATAATTATCTATCACAGCATTTACAAAACAAGACTTAAAAGCAAGGAAATTAATACTTAAAGAGTGTGCAAGCCTCATAGTAAATCTTGTAGGTCAATATACATAACAAACATAAAAGCATTGTCACATCGAGTAACAAATTCCCTTTTCCTCATCACATAGCAAGACCTCTGACTTGAGGTGCCCCCCAGAATAGTCTGACTTGTTCTTTGCTTGTTGTCCACATTAAATCCAGCACCTCTTCCCCTTCCACATAGTTTTGACTTTTAGAATTAGTTTGACATTTTATTATTAATGATAGTAAGCAGAAAACATTATCAACAGACTTTAACTTAACAGTTACTTACATTGTCCTACCTGACAATGAAGACATACATTTTTAGATACCTACATATAAGTGTATTCCAAGATGCAGAACATTTTTAGTTCCAGAAGTCTGTTCCCTTTCTTAAGGCTAGTACAAGTAGCTGAACAAACTGATCTCCAAAGAAGCCCGAGTCACTTCAATGGTTTTACAGTAAAGGTAAGTTACAGCTTCTTCTAATCTGATACATCCTCTGAAAGGCTGAGGAAATGAAAGGCATGATTCACTAGACTAAGGTAGGTGCTCCAAGGAATGTGAAACTCAAAAAAATTATATGTTTCTGTGACAAAATGCTAAGTGCTTTGTATTTGCTTTAGTAGTAATAATAGCATAATTATTAGATTGATTTTATTAGATATTATTATTAGATATAAAACTAGAATAATAAAGAAATATCAGCATGCTTAATATGCTTTGGTCACAGAACTAGGTGTAAGCTGTGCTTAGGCATCTTTGAAAACTTGCCCTGCCTCCTGTAATTATAATATATGGAGGATCTAGGCTGCCATCACTAACATAGGTGCCATCCCCCTTAAATTGCCTGGTCACTGCACCATGTAATTGAGGGCAGAAATGGACCAAGATCTGTCTGCTCGTATATGTCAGCAAGGAATTATCTATAATGATTCTTTGCCCATTTATCATTTGGTAGAAGATTTTGCATTACTTTCTTCAGCTCTCGTGCATGCCCACTCCACAGTCATGTTTGCATTGTGTTTCGTTGGCATGTGTTGAAAACAGTCATTAGCGCACGATGAAGACTATCAAACGGGATGTTTGCAGCTGTCATTTCGCAGGATTATCTTTTGCTGTTCCCTCCCATTCAGGCTAATTATGTCTGTTGTCACCGGGCAGTTGGAGGATCGTGTAACAGGGGCCGAATGCAAGACTCTCCTCATCAGAGGGTACTTAGGGGTAGGAAACCCCAGGGAAATTAATGCAGAGGACATGAAAAGAGCAAATAAGCTCAGAGAAGGAATAACAGTTTTGTTCATAGCTGAGCGATGTTTCATAAATCCAGCATGATTTGGCTTTTTGATGAAGCTAATGCTTCATTCAATGCAACTTCATTTTAAAATTATCTACAAATTCAAAATGATCTTCTGACTACATCATCTGGTCTGACTCAGACATGGCAAATATGGCTACAAGCAACTCCACATGGCTATGGCACTGCAGCCTGCAGCTGGGCAAGCCTGAGGCATTTCCTCAAATTCCCACTGAAGTGGCCAGGAGGTTTCCCTGAATAAGGGAAGTGAAGTGTCTGTGATCAGACTACAGTCCTCACAGCGTGGGGATGTGCCAGGAGAAATCCCCTGTATCTGAAGGCTTGTCAAAAATACAACCCACAGCACATGCAGCGTTTCACAGCTGAGAGCCAGATGGGTGCTGGATACCCTTCACCCAGTCCCCTTTCTCCACCTTTGTTTTGTCTCAGATGTTTAAGGCAGAGAGAAGGGAATAAGTAAATAACCATATGTAGGCTGGGAGAAGTGTAGGATATTACACTCAAGGAGTAAAAATGCTCACAGGCACTTGATGCCTTGCTGCACTGAGAACTACTCACAAGTTGCTGCTCCTAAAGTCCAGCCATATGTGTTAGGAAAGCTAGTGTGAAGTTTTAATGTGCAAGTAGATAGTTAGACAGGCACATTAATAATTCATGGAGAATTGTTAGACTCAGATAAATATGCAAGAGGCTTTTATTCAGATCCAAATTTGCCTTTACTCAGGCATTGAACTCAGTAGACGAGGGCTTCAATATTTGATGCTTGAGTGTAGGTATCCATATGAATCGATGCTTTTCAGTTAGATAGTGGGTGTTTCTTTAAAATAAGTCCTCAATCTAATGTAGCTTAAATGAAGGCAGCAGCACACAGGATGTGCCGCAGGTAGGAGAGCGATAAGACAAGTATGGCTCTGCATAACACATGCATTTTTTATATTGTACTCTTCAGCTCTTCAGATTTTGTCTGCAAGAGGAGTTTGCTGGAATCAGTCACAGATCTTACAGGAAAACAGAAATTTGTTGACACTAATAATCCTCCTTAAGACCGAGCTTTGTACCACTCCTCCCTCATCTCCTGCTCCTCGCCTGCCAAAATGAGAGCGAGCATCGGTGTGGGTTCCTGCGGGGAGCAGTTTTGGCTGGAGCCTGTCAGGCGCAGATGGCCGACAAGCTGCAGCCCCCGGTCCTCCTTGGCTGAACAACCGCGCCAGGTCACCTAACGGATCCTCGGCAGCCAGCGAGAGCACCGGTTTGCTCTGAACCACAGCTCCCCCAGTTTCCTTGGGCTGACAACAACAGGAACATCGTGGACCCTCTCTCAACAAATTCTCTGCTGCCTGCTTCAGGCTTGTGGCAAGCCTCATGGCCGCCTTCTCCTCTTCCTCCTCCCACACACAGAGCCATGGAAAAGCCTCTCCCCCTTGCAGCCACCACGCAGCTTCCAGGTGCTGACCCTCTCTACAAAACATGGGTCATTAGGCCAATGTCCTGGGACTCCAGCTGATGGTAGCGCCCGCTCCTAAGAAAGAAGCCTGTGGTCAAAACTGGCAGGGCAGGCCCATGGCATGGTCAAGGCGGGTCCCCCCAGTCCTGCAGATGCCACCAGCCCACCAGCACCTCCCCCTTAATGCACGTGCTTGGGTGAGGGCGGCTGGAAAGGAAAAGCCATGGGAGAAGGGGCAGCAAAGGGAAAGGCAGGGCTGCTGGAGAATTAGGGGAGATGAGGGGAATGTGGCCACTGTGGCGAGGCTTTGAATATGGACAGCTGGTGACAGGGAGGGGACCGGGTGGAGAGAAGGGCAGCAAGGGCAGGGGGAAGAAATTCTGTTCAGAGTGGGGGACATCTGAGCACAGGGAAGGCCTCTGCCACAGTGGCTGCCGCCATTCCTGCTGCTCTCTGCTGCTGTCCCGACTGCCGCACGAGCCCGCTGGCATCCCAGTGCCGAGCCCGGGGCCAGACTGCAGCTGGGCCCCTTTTGTGCCCTTCTCTCTGGTGCTACACTTCTGCTTTGACCCTTCCTGCAGACAGTCTTTGAACCCTGCTGGGCCAAGCTTTTTTCCTCCAATTCTTTCCTGAAATCCCACTTGGCATATGAACTGAGACTGGTTTCCCTGCTAGTCCCCATGAAACGAGCAATGCTGCATCCATCTCTCTCTTCCCTGCCGTCTCTGGTCCCCTCTAGACTGAGAACTTGTCTTCTGCTTACCTGGCTCCCTCTGTGTACTCTGACACTGGGGTGTTAGGTGAGTTTCTGGAAAGTCTGGCTTCCCACTCCTGACGCCCTGGAGGAAGCCAGTCTGAGGGCAGACCTTTTATCATGCAGTGTGGCTCCCCTAAAATTCATGACAACCCTGTGTACTCAAAGCAATCGCATCTAGACAGTGGCTAACACTGCAGTTACTCGGGCTCTTTCATTGCATTTCTTTCTTTCCTCACAGGGTTTTCTTCTCCCCCCGCTCTGTTTTGTACTTCTCTCCCCACCATATCCAGCCCTGCAGTCTCCTTGCCCATGCTAGAATAAGGAGGAATCTGTGATAATAGTACAAGAGTGTCTTGTGACTATGACACAGTGGTAGATGGCTCTGACAGCACAATTATGTTGAAGACAGTGGAACTGAGCCTTTCTTTTTCCACAGCTGAGAATCTGACTCCTATATTCAAAAGATTAATTCTTTTCAGGTTTACAGAAGTCAGCCAATGTCTACTTCTTGCTGTTGCTTTTTCTTGTCAAAGCACTTTACATTTCTGTGCTTACAACAATTTTTTGGGGGGGAACAATGAAAGAGTTTTATAAGAATAATGGTCTTGTGTATGATGCTCAATCAATATAATTTTCAAGCCTCGTCAAAGTTTGCCAAGCTCGACAGCTTAAAAATCCACATTTCAGCTTCTCACAGCAAGCATGAGATGCTGCCTAAATTTCTGGGCAGTTGGAGCATTTGCTATCCTCAGGCAACATCAATTTGTCCATTACCACAATGAGCCGAAATTGCTCTCCGTGGTTTGATACAGTTCCAGGGGCAAATTATAAGATTTAGGCACAACTGAGAAAATATAGGTGGGAATTTCAGAAGTTCCTCCAGCACATACAAGCTCAGCTCCCCTTAAAACTCACTAGCACTTGTGCTCCAGGTCAGTCAGTAACGTCTGCTCACATAACACTTTATTATACCTCTGCTAAGGTGCGTTAGGAGAGCCCAGCAGGCATACTTCTTATTTCTGAATTAACTGCAAGCTGGTGAATAGATGTGATTCCCTCTACCCTCCTGCAAAGTTATGCGGGTAATTTTACCTGCAGACATGCAGATGAATATTTACTTGGTGCAGGCAAACTACTTACATCTGCTACATTATTTCTCTTCGTTATTTTTCTGACATTGTCAGGAAGGCCTTTACATTTCTTGGCCAAAGCACCTCAAACAATAATTCTGTGGATAAACTAAATATAGACAATGAACTCATCTGAGTGATTTGTGACCATGCCCCCAGTCAGGCTACTAAGAGTTCACGTTCCTGCCATGGGGCCATTGCTCATGCAGGTATATATTCTTCAGATGTACTACAATCTGGGTTTTGCATTGAAAAAAACTGCCAACATTTTGGCATAAAACACATTAAAAGAAGCAATTCCTTAAAGTTTATTCAATGAAAATAATAATAATAATAATAATAATAATAATAATAATAATAAAATGGTACTAAACCTGAAAGAAGAGTATGCATTGAAAAAAGACAAAAAGTGGTTTGCTACTGTGGAGCAGAGGGTTGGGGTACTGAATGTCAACCTAATGAATTCTAAAATAGAGGCTTCTCTGTATTTCTGTGCTATGAGAAATAATCATAATGGACAACACATTTTACAGCTTCTATTCTCTTGTGACACTGCAGCTGAGAAAACTGAGATCAGGTCTTAATACCTTTTTACTTAGTTTACTTTTTACGGTTTTGCATTTAGTAACATTGCACTTCTGTATCTGTTTACTGTCAATATTACTTCTAGGCTTTGATGTTTCAATACAATAATATTTCTGTGTTCAATTAGAAAATACTGTCAGGACATACTTATTTGAGTTTAAACACATTTTGGTGGAAAGAATTGAAAAAGAAAGCACTTGAAAACATATCTGTTGATCTCTGATTATGTGAAATATCTTTTACCTCAATTGTATGCCAGATTTGTCCGTTTAACATTGCTTTTACAAGAACAGGAAAGAATACTATTTAAAATACATTAAAGAATAGGGAAAGAGCTGATATATCGTCTTATTATTCAAATGGTGTCTCAAGCATAAAACAAAAGGTGAAGAGTGAGTAAATATCTTGAAAAGCACAGCAACACAGAATCTATCTTTTTATTTAGAATGGTCCCATGTGTTGAGTTGCAGTGGGAGTCCCGGATACTTTCCACTTATGAAAATCAGACCAGACCAGTTTAACCTAAATCCCCAGAAGTGGATTTGGTACTTATACACCTATGAAAGCTCAGCTGTAAAGTTCAGTCACTGCCCCAGAAGGTGCCATGGGGGACCAGCACTAATTAAGGCGTTAGCGTCCTGTGCTTCTGCTTTCCCTTGTTCTTGTGCCTCGGTCTTTGCCTTGGGGGCAAGGCTGAGATTTGGTGCACTGAGTGTATTATTTCATCCCTTGGCCAGCAGCACCACGGATCACATGCCAGCATCTGCGGGTCCCTGCTCTGTGGGGGGACAAGAAGGGAAGCTGGAGGTAACCATGTAGAGACGGAGTTGCAGGACATGCTACATAGCCTGGGAGCCCCACAAAAGCTCCCCAACACCCCAGCACCCCAGGAAAGGTCCTTCTCCTTGCCCCAGGAAGGCTTGCTGTGAGCTCCTCTTTCTAGTCCCACTTGTGGATATGCACTGTAGGGAAAGGTGCCGCGAAGAGATACCCCAAGGCACAGCCCGGCATTGATGGCAGTGATGCTGAGCAGGTGAAGCGTGACCTGGATGCCCTGCAGAAGCTGTGCCCATGCTTTTAAGGCTGAACAGACTGAAACGGCTGTGGAGCGCTGCCTTGCAGTACCCATGCACTGGCCCTCGGTGGGCAATGCTAAAGCAAACATTCTCCTGTCTCTCCATTAATCACATGTAAAGCAGCTTCCTTCTCTATTTAGTTCCCTGGGCAAACCATAATTTTTTCTTCTCTGATATGGTCAGAAATGTTATGTATAGGTAAACACAAGCCTGAACTCCCCGATGTGACAGGATCACTCACCTTTGCTTACCAATAGGCCCAGCCACACCTCCCCTCCCTGGACGCTGTGCTAGTGTTTCTGAAGTGCTTTGTGCACAGGTGATTTTGTAGGAGCGGTTTTAGAGTGACCATGGAACACTTCTGTTAAGGAATACAGATCAAGTTTTGCATATCAAATACCAGTCTATGCAATTGTGCATTGAATTGTTTCCGTTCGACTCCTTAAGGTGTTTCTGTAGCTCTAGAAACAGCCTGAGTCAAGACGCCAGCATCCCGCGTACCCCACACTCCCAAGGCTAGTCCGCTGAGCTGCAGCTGTGTCTGCTCTGATGACCATGTGAGCCCCATGCGCAGGTACAAGCTGAAGATCCAACACCTTCTCCTCCCTCACATATTTCTTTCTGTGCAAAGAAAACTGGGCATGTAGGAGGCCAGAGAGGGTTGTGGGGAACCACCCCAGTGAGACCAGACGGCAGGGTTCTCTGCAAAGTAGTCGTGCCCACAGCGTAGAGGCTGCCTTGGCACTGAAGGGTCCCTAAGAGCCCATATTTGGAAAGGGAGTTTTTTGCTTAGTTTCTGTATAAATAGTGAGCTTCTCACACCATTACTGCACTTTGTGCAATGACACTTGCACTAAGGGAATTTGGCAATAACACCCCATCTCTAGGTGACAAGTTCTGGTCATTCCCCTCCTTGAACACCCTCTAACCGTCTTTTTCCTCCCTTGAATCCCTCATCCCAGTTTAATTTCTTTGTCAAAATCTGAAGAGTTATTTGTGTGCAACATTCTTCTATGCTACTTCTTCAAGTAAAGGGCCTAGCCCTGTGTTCATGGGGAAGTTCAGGTGTGGCAGGCTTGACAGAGTGGGGCTATGGCCTCAGCACATTGCCCAAGCACCTTGCGCAGGTTGTTGTAACTTGACTTTTTCACGTGACCAAGATACTCACATTTGGAAAATAACCACTGAGTACGCGAAGTAGGTCATTCCATACACTTTGTGTATGCAGTGATGTGCGCATGCTAACTGCAGTAAAAGAGATCTTCATACACTATTACCAAACCCAGCAGGAATTTATGGACCAAATACTTTGTCTTGAAAAGGCTAAGCAGATGAACTGTTTCTCTGGCTATCTTTACACTTTCTTATCAGCTTGGAGCTGAACCCACCCTTTCCCCACAGCCCACTTGCATTTGTAATTTCTGCATGTTTTGTTGTTCATTGCAGTATGTTTGCAAGCAGCTAAACCTGTGCTGATGTGGAGAAGCTGGCCAGTGCACAAGCCCAAGGCCCAAAAGCAATACAGGTGCCAGAAGCACCCACCCACCTTGACCCGGCTTATCCACACCTTCCAAATGTGCCTTCAGAAGCAATTAGAAACACCTGCCCTGTTTGTGAGGTGTTGAATGTGTGAGGGTTCCTGCTGATATACTGCCTCTTTAGTAGGGCACTCAGGACTCAGCTCTGGTTAAGGTGACTGTGAGTATCTCTGGTGTGAGAAGTTGGGCAGTCTGGTACTCTGATCCCGTTCGTGATGTTACCTGCAGGTGCTGGCTTGCGGCAAAGAGGCCAGAAGGTACTGCCGCACAATGTCCTGGTTGCATTAGGGTATATGAAGTGGCCTGGATGTTCCCCAGGCCCTTTGAACTGGGGCAAAGCAGTATATTTTTTTTATTTTAATTTTTGTACACACATAGCACTAGGCTCCTCTGGGCAGACTGTAACAGGTCACTGATATGTTTATGCTGCTGCTAATGTAGTTTGCAAAGCCATATGGCGTAAGCAAAAGCACTATGTGTTTGGCAGTTGTAAACATGGGGTGGAACGGTGTGTCCCAGTCTCTCAAATGCATTTTTTGCAATTGCAATGGGCTGCTTCTCTCCATGCTGCGTTTTGCCAAATTGAGGATAGCTGTGTTGTCTAGGGAAATAGCAGAGACCTGAGATACAGGAATGGCTTGTACTCTGAACCTTATTCAGAAAAATTGCTCTAAGCTGAGCTTTCAGTTGGGCACCTCTGTGCAACAGGGTACCCACTCGTATGGGAAAGGGCCATCTGTGTACCGAGAGGCCGAAGTGGACAGGATGCTTGTCAGAGGCCATGATGGAGATTTAGGGTATGACGTGTGCCAGCTGCGTGTCCTCGAAGGTCCCTGCATGCAGAGACAAGAGGTATGGGAGATGGGAGCCAGCCTGCCAAAATACTTCATGCGCCAGCTGCCGGAGTGTGTGGCTGCAATGGGCTTGGGCCCCGTGGCCCAGTGAACCTGAGTCTGAACTTCAATGATTTTTATAGCCAGGAGAAATGTAACCTGTGGTGTTTCTGGGCAGAGCTATTTGCAGATTAACCTTGGTAGTCTTGGATTCTAATGACGCAGTACCTTTAAGGCTAATGTAGCAAATTTAAGCAGTGAAGATCTTTCAGGTAACGCTTGCATAATGATTCCACTTTAAAAATAAAGTGTGGATTAGAAAGAACATATTAGTTCAAACATTTTGCAGCTATTTGGGACTTGACATCATAATTCTCTGGAATTAATGAGGGTTGTCTGTAATATTCTGGCAAACATTTCCTTCCCTGTTCCTTGTTTCTCAGCTCTATTGTACCTTGTCATGTTTTTAGTCTATGCTAAGAGGCTAATCAAAAGCCAGATAAAATAGACTGAAAGATCTCTGCTAATTTCAGAGGTCTCTGGAGCAGATTGTAATACTATTAATCTTTTAGAATAGGGACCCAATTTTGAAGGCATTTATACTGATGGAATAACTGCTTGCTCCAGGAAGTTACTCTGCATTTCCATCATTTAAACTCTTCCCCTTTTATTCACCTAACTGCATCACCAGGCAACACAACTGTGCTTTATAAATAAGAGTGAGTAACAGACAGTGATTGTATCCTCATGCCCTTTTACAAGGACTTTATTTTCTATTAAGTTCTAAGCAAAAAATAAAAAAAAAAGGGGGGAGGTAACAGCTTTATGCTTCAGATTTACTTTGGTTTTGTGCCACTTAAATTTTTCATCTGTATAAGGTCATTGTCCCTCTCCAGTCCTTCCCAGCCCTCTCCTGCCCCTAGCTGCTCCTCAGCATTTTAGTCAATAGGAACTTCATTGGTGCAAGCACATTAGGAATTAGCCCAAGAGCAAGAGTGTTATGAGAAAGGAAATAATAGGAAACTAAGAGAAGGTAAAAGCAAAGGAAGGAACCAAGTATATACTGAGCAAAACAAGGACAACAGACAGGTACAGGAGCAAGGAGGGAAGATCTGTTAAACTTGCTTTTGACTCGGTGGAAAGAGAATGGGGCCAAGACATGTAGTGTGTCTGCAATTACCATACAATGCTTTGGGACAGTGATTTCCAGTCTGCTATTTCCCACTTTGTTTAATTTTTAGTTCAAATTGTGTACTAAAAATAGGGAGCATTTTGGAGCTGAAAAGATGTGAATGGCATAGGGGTAAAAACCAGAAACTGCAAGAGGAATGCTGCTGTAGCTGAAACAGCCCTGCTGGGATTTTCTAGCTTTGCATCTCAGTCAGTTATGGTTACAAAATGCAGATTTGCCTTATCTGGGTCATTTTGGCTGAGAGAGCACATGGTAGTCCCTTTGTGAAATAAACAATAAGCCAGAATGAGTGGTCATCTGTCTAACTCTGTTTCTGTAGCTACTGCTATTCCCTTTTTTTGTGAAGATGTTTGTATAGCTGATTATTAATAGCAGGAAGCTTTTAATTTTTTGGAAGTTTTATAAAAAATGCTGGAGCCTCCAGTTTTCAATTAGTATCACTGCAGCATGGCTTGCTTGTCCAGAACTAGAAGGTCAAGATACTTTTATCTGGATAAAATTATGAAACCTTATGTTTATGCATTAGCCTCCTCTCCAGAGAATACTGGAGAATTTTTTGCCTCAAGTCCCAATTCAGCAACTGCTCTGAAAAGATCCCTTAAAAAAGCAGAGATATCTCTTCTCTAGGCTAAGCAAGAAAATCAGCTGAAAAGTCAGAAATCAGTCTCATCTAATTCTTAGAGTTCTTCTTCACAATCCTTAGAAGTCCTCCAGCATGAGTATATGCATGTGGTGTAGGAAACACGCTTTCCAGCAGCCATTTGAGGTGATGCTGCTGCCTCTGGCTTTGGATGTGTAATATGTTGAGTCTAGCATCTTCATCTTTCCATAAAATAGCAGATTTGGGGTGATACAGACACAAACCAGGAAACTTTCAGAACTTCAGGCTTTGTTTTAGGTCCAAGTTATGCAAAGTTTTGTGAATCGTAATATTTGTAACATCTTTTCCTATCTTTGCCTAAATTTCTGTGGACTTCAGTTTGATGAAACACATTTGTCTATGTCACATATTAAATCTTATACCCAGGGAGGTTGAAACAGAATTAATTATCCAGAATTTTGCAAAGCCCCATCCTTCTTTCCAGAGGATGAGAGCTGTAGGGCTTTTCTAAGGTTCTCCAACCTCTCATGTCAAACTGGAAGGATTGTTATACCCTAATGAACTTGCTTCGCCCTTAGAAAATAGTGGAGAGTATTTTAGCAGAGAAAATAAAGCAGAGAGTATTTTAGAAAAAATATTCCATATACTTAATTTCCTGCCATTTTTAAAACTAATAATCAATCTTGGTTCAGAGTAACCAAGGAAAACTAAAGGGATTTAAGTGCTTAACTCAAGGTTGGACTGTAGTTTTCTGATTTAAAATGACATTGATAGAAATTGGGTACCAAGAGATACTGCCAAATATACTACTTGATGCCTGCTTCCAGATCCTGCTTAGCTTTGTAAAATCTACCCCCCTGAATGTTAAGACTGAGTGGAGTACTTAAAAGCCCTCAATTGCACTGTCAGTCAAGGAATTGGCTTTCTTCTCCCAGAAAGCTTAGAAAAGTTTTTTGGTTTTTTGGTGGTTTGTTGTTTGGGTTTTTTGGTGTTTTTTTTTTTTCCTTTCATCAAAAGTTGTTTCCAGTTTCTAATATGCTCTAGGGCTGACAGTTGGTTTGGAGTTACAATCAGCCATAAGCATCCAGGGTTGAATGAGGATTAACTTACTTTTTAAGACAAGGATTTCAGCTCAGAGGTGAGCCAGGTGATATTCCAGAAGCAGTGAATTTTGTCCAGCCCCGGTGTGATGGACCACTGGTGTCTGAGCTGCAGCTTATGTGTTACAAACATTTCGTGATTATATGTGTCTAGGAAGGGGTAGTACAGATAGGTACCCTTATTGTTCTCTGAAATTAGTATATGTCTTTATAGGTGAATTGGTTTCCATACCTGACAGTCTCTCTTGTTTTCTGTCACAGTTGGAGAAGAGATACTAGGGATAACTGAAAGCAAATTAGTGGTGTGTTGCGTTAGGCTGGAACTGAGCAGTGCTGGACCAGTACAGCATGTTGTCGCTGCGGAAGAGGACAGCAGAGCTAGGTGTGCTGCATCTGCTCTTCTTGGCATCCTGGCAGAATTATTTCTTCTGCAGTAAAGTGTGTTGGAAAGCTTAAATAAACCTTTCAGGAGCATGTCTCATGACACAGTCTTGGTGCAGTGGGGACACGGCCCATGTAAGTGAGGGGAGCCTGGGATGAAAAGAAGACTCTTGCATCTTTCAGTGAAATAATTCCCCAATCAAGTTTGAAGTTCAGCACAAGTGGGGAAAAAATAGCTTGCTGTGTAGGATCACCTGAAGTAACTGCGCCTTGCAGAGCAAGAAGTAACTCCTTGATATCCTGATGACACATCAAGACAGCAATCCTTTAACACTTACAGAGCGCTTTTTATCTTCAAAGCTTTATGAACATCAGCTAATTAATCCTCAGAAAGCCTGAGGGAGCTACGTATGTATTGTTACAAGCCACGGGCCAACAAAGGACTTCACAGTTGTTACCATGCCTCATGCTGTGGCTACTGCTGGGATCAGCCAGGGCAGAAATTAAGATCTTCTTACTAAAAAGCATTCTCCTTTCCTCCCCCAGCAAGCAGCAGTTCAATGAGACTCTCCACAGTGATGTAGAAACTGGGATTCAAAATGAAGCTGGGCTGCTTCTATCCATCACAGAGTTATATAGCCAGTCACAGCCAATGCCTTTTACCCAGTGGGCTGCAAGCTACAGCCCAGGGAACTGGGGTGTAGAGCCTCCAGGGGTGTTGCACAGTCAAAATCCCAGCAAGACAGTGCCAACTCTCTTACACTGCTGGAGCCAGGCTACAGCCCTGAAGTTTCATCTTCACATCTCTGGGAAATGCAGAAGTAGATCTATAGGAGAGACGCATGAAGAAACTGAGCAGCGTTGAGGTAGCTCTACAGAAACGGCAGCTCTGTCTTGCATCTCTTGCTGCTGCTTCTAGACCCATGACACCAGGGGTGAAGTAACAGCCTTGGAGCATCTTGCTGCTGCAGTAGAAAGAAAATGTGCTCTTCCTTAGCATAGATAAGGGCCATCTGTTCATGGCTGAAGTGAGATAATGTTTAGGAGCCTCCCAGGATACTAAAGACTGCACTTTCTTTGACGTCTTGTGCTGTTCGAGCTCATGGCAGTGCTCCCTTTGAACTCACTGTGTTTTGTAGTTTTCCCTACTTGCATAAATTAAAGTAGAATGCAATGGTTCATATCAATAATATGGCTCAGGGAGGGCACATGTAACAGTATACATGTTGATATGAGCCAGTTGATGCTTGGACATCACAGGTCCCTGTACAGTGTACCAGGAGGTTTGACATCTATGTTGCTACATCTATCAGTCAATAAACTCCATGCTGCCTGCCTTTAGAGGGTGAGTTACATGTGGAGAACTGTTTTCTCTGTAGTTACCAGGACTGAGAGCACTGGGATTTGGGGGACTGGCGTGGAAACTGTTGTGCTAGACACGGCTTATGGACTAGAGGTAGATGTGGCAGCAAGGCATCAGTTTTCTGCTTGACTGGAAGTCAGACTATGCACCCTGAAGGATGTTTGTCTTAGCCTGTTGTCAAAGACCTTCTTTAATGGTGATTCCACTGCCGCCACAGTGAATCTCTTCTAGTGCATCTCTATCCTGTTTATGGTTTTCCTAATATCTAACCTAAATCTCTCAAATTGTCACTGTTGCAATTACATTCTCGTCCGTTACTTCTCCGCAATTACTTCCTGTCCAATCCATCATGGGCATGGAAATTACTTTATTTCCTTTCTCTGTGCAACAGCCTGGTTGTACTTAAAGGAGGCTGTTAATGTTCCAGCTTGGACTTCCCTTTAGTTTAATCAACCCTGGTTCATTTAGCCTGTTCTTGCAGATTGTGATTTTATAAGCAGCTGATCTCTTTTGATCCTCCCATCTGGTATGTCCCTGGTTGTTCCAGGTCCTCCTTGGGACATACTGGAGATGTGACCTCACCAGTGCTGAACCAACAAGCAGGAATTACCTCATATGTTTTTAAGATTACCCAGTCAGAGTTCTCTGCCTTCTGGGTGTGTTAGTGTTCACTGGGGGCCCAGGATGGGCATGGACCCACGCAGCAAGGAGAGACAGCATTTCCCAGTGGTCCAGAAAACAATTCAATGATACATTTACCACCCTATTTTCAGTTCTTCCCTTTTTCATTATATCAAGTTGTCGTGGTTTAATCCCAGCCAGCAACTAAACACTGTGCAGCCACTCATTCACTTCCAACACACACACCACACCCCCCCCAGCCCCAAGTGGGAGGGGGGAGAAAATAGGGAAAAGAAGTAAAACTCATGGGTTGAGATAAGAATGGTTTAATAGAATAGAAAAGAAGAAACTAATAATGATAACACCAATAAAATGGCAACAGTAATAATAAAAGGATTGGAATATACAAATGATGCACAGTGCAATTGCTCACCACCTGCCGATTGATGCCCAGTTAGTCCCCGAGCTGGTTCCCCACCCCAGTTTATATACCAGGAATATTTCATACCAATAGACATCATGCCTTTGGCCACTTCGGGTCAGCTGTCCTGGCTGTTTCCCCTCCCAACTTCTTGTGCCCCTCCAGTTTTCTTGCTGGCTGGGCATGAGAAGCTGAAAAATCCCTGACTTTAGACTAAACATTACTTAGCAACAACTGAAAACATCAGTGTGTTATCAACATTCTTCTCATACCTAACTCAGAAACAGAGCACTGTACCAGCTACTAGGAAGACAATTAACTCTATCCCAGCTGAAACTAGCACACAAGTGCCGTAGTAAAGGAAACTTGCCTCTATTAAGAAATCTCGTCTTGTATCTTCCTAATTTAAGACTGCTAAAGCGCAGCAGCACTAGTGATGAGATCCCAGCTGTACTAGAAAATTCATTCCAAAATTAACATACCCAAGACTCCACCAAGTGAAGCAAACATGTTGTAATGGTGAGTCATGATAAACTGTAGAAAAAAGGGAGTTCAGGATATTTAGCAGAAAGATGGATGGTCATATGAGAAACACACGAAGGTCAGCATGAGAATAACTATGTTATAACATCTTAACTTTTGCTCCTTCAGAAAGTAAATCATGTAATTCTAATTGAAAGTGAAGTACAAGTAGCCTTTTGGAGAAAGACAAAGCAAACCAAATAGCAAGGCACAAGTATGCAGAAGTACATAATTTGTTACCAATATCCTGAACCTGGCCAAGGGGTGTTACACTGGTGAGTGGCTGCAACTTGACCAATATTGTTTTCCAAGTAAAACCAAGGGCACACTTTGACCAGGAAATGTAAAAAGGGGAAGATAAATAGCACTGCAAGAGATATGGGATGGTGTTTCATCAAAAGCAAAGTAGTGTTTGGTGACCAGAAAATTTGATACTTTGGAAAAGGATCTTAGCAATAGGGGAGTGACCTCCAAGTTGCAGGTACTTCTGCCACTTCTCCAGTGCTTGTCAAAAAGGCTGATGAACAGTCCTCCCTGCATTTGTCACTATGTGTTGCAGGAAATGAAAGCAACAAAACTCAGTGTAAGACCTTATGAAAAGGGAGGGTGATTTTATTTGAAACAATTTTATTTCTAGTCCCTCATGCTCATTCTCTCAGATTGCTCGTGTATGCACACACATGTATTTCTCACATGCATTCACACCCACTCAAGAGCTTTCTTCTGTCTGTGCCCGGGGAGGCAAGGACAAGGGATGCTGAGCCTTGAGCCCTCATCATGTCTCTTGGCTTCCTCTTTTCTGGCAATGACAAACTCCCTTTTGGATAGTCCTTTTATACTCTCTAGGAGTTGAGAAATTACTGTGGTGTAATACATTGGCCTCAGATCTCACTCAGTCCTTGCTCCAAGGATGTAAATCAAGGTTGCTCCCCTTTGTCTTTGTTGCCCTGCCTTAAGATTATAATCCTCTTTCCAGTTGAGACAAAAGGAGGATGATGACAAAAGAGTTATGGTATATCCTTGTTCCCATCTTGCTGTTACCAAAGTACAAGACTTCTGCTGGTGAACCATCTCTGATGGGGCCTTATTGCAGAGTAGCCAACTGGTCTTCATGGGAACAAACTCCCCAGCATTTATAGCTCAATTTCTGCCAGATGCATCCTTGGTAATCAACGTAGGATATTCTTTTAAACTTTGCTCTCATTTCTTATGGTGCTTTGACACGGAGGCATTTCTATTCATATGTCAGCTAGATTAATCTTAATATATATATCACAAATGTCTACATAGTTAACAGCCTGCAGCCAGGACCTTGCAACTTGAGAGATGTTTCTCCAGACTCCCAAAATCTCCTAACCCAGCAGAGGCTGCCAGATGGAGAGAGCAGCCTGATACGGCCCAAACACACCTCTCATCCCAGTGAGGAGGGGGATCATTGCTGCCACAGCACTCACTGTTGGTCTTATAACTCAATAAGACTGGATAAGAAAGGCATATGTTTATTTTATTCGGGTAAAGCAAGGGCCAAAAATGCAGGCTGGCAACAGTGAAAGCTGTTACTAAAAAAAAGAGCTATAAGAGAGAAAAAAGCAATTCTGCATTATCAGTTAAGATCTTCCTAAGTTGTTTCACCATTTCCTAGCCCAGGAGATTTGCCTCCTCACCATCCCACCCAGTGCCAGGACGGGTGCATCCTGGGGCTTGCTTAGGGCCACAGCTTCCCTCTTCCCACTGCTGAGGACACCTCGCCCCAGGCGGACAGGTGAAGAGCCATCCCTCTCTTCTCTTCCCAAGAGACAGGCTGTTTTGTGTGTTTCCTCCTGACTGCCAGGTTTCTTGTGTTAAGGATACAGTGGTAAAACTTTATAAATTGCAGGTCTTGAAAAAAAAGACATTTTACAATCACTTTGTTAGAGTTGCACTGTCCATCCTGCACTGGGCTCTTAAAGATCAGAAATGATGTGGCTGTTAGATTAAGCATCCATCTCTATATACCTAGACAGTTAGTTTTAGGGTGACACTCTCAGCCAGGTCCATCAGGAGGAAAAGGATAATACGCTGTTAAAGTTGCAATTACTGTATTAGGTCCAAAATATAAATCCATATACTAGCTGTTATAACCTAGATAAAGAGGGGGTAGGAATCTGGCAAATTATTTTCGTGGAGTTTTATATAGCTACTCATAATAGTGAAATTAAATGAATGCATGTGTATGTGTGTACAGCTA
The DNA here is from genome assembly GCF_964188355.1 of Buteo buteo. Classification (NCBI taxonomy): domain Eukaryota; kingdom Metazoa; phylum Chordata; class Aves; order Accipitriformes; family Accipitridae; genus Buteo; species Buteo buteo. Next base: position 19,791,923 of record NC_134176.1, read on the forward strand.
GATTTATAGACTCTCCTTAAAACGTAAGTATTTCAGTCCTGTTGAAGTAGCGCAGAAACAGAACCCAGGATTGTTTCACCTGCATAGCTGGCTTCAGCTCCCGTGTATTTGGATATGCTTGGCAATACTAGAGGGACTCACTTATGCTTCATGCAGCCATTTCTTGGGGCAGTTGTGAAAATTTGGGGGTTTGAGCCTTGGAGCACCGTGATGCAGGAAGGAAGCTAACACTGCAAAAAGCATTTCCTTTGGCAAGTGTTACCCCTTCTCTGTGCCAGGACCCCTCAGTGAACCAGAGCCGTCAGGGCACCAGTGCTAGCTATGACACAAAGCCCTGCTTAATATCTGTGTTTTTTTCATGTATTTTCTCTCCTCTGTTAGATATTTTTTGCTAGATCTCTAGCCAGGACAAGCTAACGTAGCTTTGCTGGTTTGGAGTACCCGAGGATGTAACCCTCAGTCAACAGAAATGAAGTGCCTTGTTCTGCTGCCAGGATGTTATTCGAGCTGCAGGACAGTGTATACCTGGAAGTATGCACAAGAAGCAAAATAAGTTATAAATACGACAAACTTCGTTATCTGGGCTGGTGGAGAGGGAAAGGAGAGATTTTGGCCAGGGTCCACGGTGGGGCAGGCGCTGCAGAGGCATTTCTCTCTCTGCAGGAATCCAGCGTGGGCTCTGCAGGGCTTGAGAGCTCTGGCTCGGGCACTGCTGCCTCTGTGCCCCGTCCCACCTCGCCGCGTTGGACCCCCTCTCGGAGGTGGGCTGCGACCCTGCGATGGCCCCGCGCACCCCCGCGGCGGGACGCGAGGTCTGCTTGGGCTCGGCGGGACCGGTGGCAGCAAGCTCCGTTCTGAAGGACTTTTCCTTGCTCCTAGTTGCACGGCCCCGCTCAGTCTGGATGGTTTTGCCTCCAGCATCGCCCCGTGCACAACTGATTTACTTTAATATAATGAGTTCTTCTCGCTCCTTCGTATTTTGCTTCCTTGCTGTGTTCACTTCTCCCAGCCTTGACTTTCTCTGAGCAGAGCAGCCCCCACACCTCCGGATTCCTCGTGCAGGACGGGCAGACCTTCGGGCCTGGCAGAAGTCCTTCCCCGTCTGTTCAGGTCTGAATTCCTCTTTGCGTGTCACCCGCTACCCGAACGGTACAGACATCCGCAGCGGACCCTGCTCAGTGGCTGCAATGGCACAGACACTTCTCTGGGGATAAGTAACAGTTCTGAGTTCATTCACCACAGCCTAGGAGCGCGTATGATCATCTTATAGAAGTACTCACCCTGCAGCTGAGCACCCTGTGATTTTTATCTTCTTTAATTAATTTTCAGCTTTCCATCTTACTGCAACAGTTTTGCTACCAGCCTTTGCTTTTCCAGATAAATTCAGCCTATTTCTGTTTTTCAAAGCCATCTAGGTCTTTCTGCGTGATATTCCGACCCTTTGCTGCTCTGGCAATGCTTCCTAAACTTGTGACATCAGAACATTTATTAATAGAAATATACATTTAAATATTATATATTAATATAACTTCCTTTTTTGTAAATGCCTCTGATGAAGTTATTGTACAAGAGCAGCCCATGGGCATTACTTTCAGTGCTTCCCTGTGCAGAAATCTCCCTCAGCGCGGTCCTTCCTTTTTCAGTAAAGCCTGTGGTCCTGTTGCACCGGCCACATCACTGCCTGCTGCACGGCTGTGCTGTGCATTGCACATGCTGATTTAAATGGTAACTTCCCACTGTTGCAAATGCCTTGCCAAAGTCTAGATAGTTACAATTCTTTTCTTTTCTTTCGCCAGAAGAATATATTATTCGGTAAGCTCAGGTTACGTTTTATCCCATTTACTTTCATGTCCTCAACTTTTACTTTATTCAGAAATTGTCCTAACAAATTGCACAGAACTGATCTCAGGCAAAAGGACATGTAATTGTCCAGATTACTTTTCATTTTCTTTCTGTAGGTGCTACCAGTGCTGTTATCCAGGAAGCCAGTGCCCCTTGACAGTGTCATTTGGTGTCCTGGTTACCATGCTGCGTCTCTCAGAATCAGGGAGGGACAACACCTACTCTTGCTCCCTCCTTCCCCACCTGAACACACTACCTTCCACTTCCAGGTAAGGACTTTCTTTCCTATTGTCCATCCAGCTTTCTGCCATTAAAGTCAGTATTGCTGTCATTACAGAAAACCAAAGTATAGTACTCATTTAGGTTTGGAACCATACTTGAATTACCTTTAATCTTCACATCATTCCCATTTCAGAGCAGTTCCATTTTTTCCTTGTTCTCCTTTTATTTATATAGCTGAGGAGTCATTTGTTATTTTAATTTCCTTTGCAATGCTTCACTTTCAACAGTTTCCACTGTATTTCTCCACTCTCTGACCTCCAAGTCAGTTTTCATTGCTGATCTGTCTCTTTTTCCATTTCTTGTAAGTGCTTTGATTACTTAGACTTCAAGTGATTAACTTTGCTTTGTTATAAAAGGGACATTGTGTCTTGTGGCAAGAGGCACATCCCCCGCATTGGGGTGTGTGACCTGGCGAGGGGCTGATGTTGTCCCCATCTTTCTGTCGTGGTGGCATTGGGAATGGGATTGTTCTTGCTGCCTGGAGAGGGGACAAGGAAAATCCAGAGCTCTGCAGTGTCTCAGAGATTTTTGCCAGGATATATATAGGACAATCTCTATCTTTCAGGATGGCTCTGGCAATCTGGGATGTCTGATCTCCCTATGAGTAATAGCCATTTTGAAGTGATTATTCATCCTGTTAGATCTGAAGCATTTCACTAGAAGCTGTTGTTTTTTCCCCCAATTTACTTGAAGGTTTCTTTGATCTAAATGTCAAGCCCTTCCTAAATTGAAGTCCTTGAGTTATTTGGTCAACTTATTTTCACTAGTTGTTTCCTGGTAGTTAGTTCAATAAATAGTAACAGGTCTATTTTTGTTTATTCTTTGATTTAATTTTAACTGAGCCAGCCCATGTCCTCTCATTGCAAAATTCTTGTCTATGATTAGCTCTTGCGTGATGCATTCCCTGCTCACCAAAACCAGGTCTTAACTGCTGCTCTGCATTTTGATTCAGTGGCTCTTTGATGAAGAAATCTGAGTGTCTCGATCCACGAGTATTTAGGCTGTAATATTGCTGGTAGTGTTTGTTCTGCAACTGAGGCATGGGGTGTGATATTTCTGTAAGAGCATTATGGAGAATGATAACCTTTCCTGATGCTGTTTCTGGGGGCTGTTAGAGATGCAATAGAACCAACCTTTACTGTCCTTCCTCAGACTTATTTTAGCCTGAACAGATTGCTTCCCATCCGTGCTGCCTTATCTCTTTCCTTTATGAACTACCGCATCATGGCACTACAATGTTAATCTGCCACGATAATCTCTATTTCCATCTTTCCTGAACAGCATGTACCTTCCAAGGATTTGTGAAACACAAGCAAATCAAGTCATTTTTAGGACAGCATTTTCCTTAGGCCTTTCAAATCCTTTAATCTGCACTAGTAAAGACTAAGTAGCCCTTTCTCTAACTTTTCTTAACCTTATCTTCTGCCTTAGGCCGACAGGGAATAGAGGCACATACTTTAATCTGTGTACTGAATCATGTAAAGTTTCAGTTACATCCTTTCTTTTTCCTCTTACACTGAAGTTTACTGTGAGATCCCAACAAAAATAACAATGTTAACCATTTTTTCTCTCTTTCTGGTGCTCTCTCTTTTTTTTAAAAGTTGGTTTCCAGATTAAAAAAAAAAAAAAAGGCAGTAAAGCCTTCCCTTGGAAACCTGTTTGCCTTGTATGAGGAACAGGTATTTCAAGGTCTTTATTGGGAATACTTGAGTTGTACAAATACTGTACTAATGTTCACTGCCCCCCTGGAGGAAAAGAAGTGCGTGTTTACCACATATCATCCCCACCTGAGGCATGCCAGAGACACCAGCCTCCTTGGTTTTTCCTCATCCTTTATTGTGTACTCCACTCTCCATCTATCATGAGTCACTCATAAACCTAACCTAATCATGACAAATATGTGAAGAACTAATTTGCAGTTCATAAGATGAACTGAAGTGGATTGAATAATGAAGACACTGATGCCACTAACTTGTTTTGATTTGTATGTGTTTAGACACATTTTGAAGTCAACAGGGAAGTATATATAACTTGCTGAGCTCAAATATTTCCTGGTTATTATCTTCCCTTTTCTAATAATCAAATTCATTTGCAAATAACCACAACCAAGCAACCCAATAACAAAAGATTTATACCATGTTGCCAGTTGAAATGGTCATTTGATTTCCAATGGGTGTCTGTTGCCAGGTAGATCCTCAACAGTGTTTCTCATCTTCAGATCTACCTATTTACACAATCTTTATGATTTACCATGTTGCAGAGAAGAATCCATTACAATTTCTGCAAGTAAGCTAGATGCTACATTAGATAAACACGTTTCCTACAGCTATTAGCCATATATATTCCAGATAAATTGTTTTCCTCATGTTATTAAGTCAGAGTAAACCTGCTAAAACAATAACACTATATATCAATATCCTAAATTTCCTATTAAGTTCCATTTGCCTGCAGCTCCTCCAGCTGGGGGGAGACCAGGTCGAGCAGCTCAGGGAAGTAACATTTCTAACATCCTAATGCAAAACAGTGCAGGGCCATATTGTGAAAGCGAAGCTCATGTGTCATGAAGAAAGTAATGTTTTATTGAATCAAGAACTTGATGTCAATCGAGCTTTTCAGTTGCAGAAGCCTGTTGTTTATTGCAGCAGCACATTTTGTGTAAGTTCCTTCCTGATTTATGATGATTCACATTGATAGACTTCTAGTCTATGACACTGCCATCACAAACAGTAATTTATAACAGCTTCAGCTCTGCTCTTTCAGTGCTGGTTTTCAAGGACTAGAGCCAAGATCTATTCACCAGAAGTAAATCTGGAAGGAAGTTCACTTACTATGAATATTAATTAATGTTTATATACTATGGTTTATTTTGTTAAGCAGTGATTTAATTCAGAACATTCAAAATGGTGCTGTATGGGTGAAAAGAATCAGCAGCCATGTGCTCAATTCATTTCAGAGATAAACCTGGTTCCATTCATTTTCTTTTATGGTGAAACCTGAAAACAAGCTTTAGTAAACGTGGCAGAACGGAGAGTGCATAAGCCAGTGACAAGTGGTGCTTCTCTGTTCTCTGTAATTATGCAATAAAGAGAAGATGTTCAGCTTCACCTCAAAGTCCTTCTCTGCATTGCTCTTCCTACGCAATGGAGTGAACCTCTTCACTTTTTGCTACTTTCTTTTTATTCAGACTAATCATCTCCTTGTGGAGACACTAGCAGAAGTGATTGAGACTAAGGGATATAGCATCATCTTGATGCTGAAGAGCATTCATGGAAGCAGAGTGCATGACTCCCCTGCAGAATGAGAGAAGAATACACAGCAGAACCATATTTTTCTGTGTCTGTAAGAAAAACAAGAATGGCCAAGTCCTTACAGATGGCTAGCATGCTTGGGTTTTTTATGTTATAGCATATAAAGGTATTGTCTTATTTTATATCTTGTTAATACAAAGCCTGCAGTCTTGTTTGTGATCCCTGAAAAACTTTTGTTTTATGAGGTTATGCTCTCAAAAGCACTCACATCAATTCATAAGCCACCTCCTTACTGGATCAGCACAAAAATTCTGCGCTCACACAATGCAAACAGGCTTTCAGTCTAGCCACTCTCCTTCTTCACGAGCCAACCCCAAGTACAGCCGTCTGTCCAGCACCAGACAGGGGTTCCCAAGGCATGCCAGTGAGCAGAGCCTGTTGGGTTCAGGTCGTCTTCACAAGAGGGTGAAGCAGCTGCAGTCCCCGATAGCTGGTGACCGCTGTGCTGGGATGCCTCTCTTCCCACCAGCCCACATGTGGAACGCAGCCCCTCCTCAGCCACCCCTTGACAACTGGCTTTTCAAAGGGCCTCTTGCTCACTGCTGCTCTGTGAAGCTGGTGGTGCTGGCTGCCCTCACCCAGCAGGCACACCAGCCTAGGGAGACCTTTCCTTGCAATTTCTATGCATGGTATATGTTAGATAAGCCTTAAATAGATTGCACCTACTTCAGTAAGTAGATGAAAGTGTAACATACCACAGCAATGAAGAAAACCCCTTATTCCATTAGATTAGGTGTTGGGCATAATGTGAGCTGCATTCCTCCTTCATGTACACCCAGATTTCCTCACTGAAGTCAATTGGAGCTGCACCTTTAGGATTAAGAAAATAATTTGACCCAGTTAGGTGTCACAGAACAGACTTCAGTGGATTGCACAGACTGAAGAGAGAGCAGAATGTTGCCCATTGTATTTACTATCATGTTTGTTTTGGGAGCTAAATTATTCCTCCTAATTCTGCTAGCAGTGTAATACGCTGTCTCAGTAATGGAAAGCATATGAAAGCAAGCAGATGGTGAAAGCAGAAAAAAACCCAGCATGTCCTGATAATGTAGTAAGCAAGTTCATTTTTTTGGCATTAGGCTTTCATAACCAAGGCATGGTGATAACAAGTACAGACACATTTTTAGAGCGCAGTTCATCAAAAAATATAGCCAGTTTCATTGCAGGGCAATGGAAGATTACTTTTTGAACTTCTATATAGATAAAAGCTAGATGTGAATGTTGTTGAATTAGACCCATCATTTATTATTGCTAGAAGATGAGTGACAGAACAGATACTGGTCAGAGTGATTCCATCACGGCTCCTGTGATCCCTCATATCATTATAAATGTAGAAAGTTTCACCCATTGATTTGCAAATATGCAGCCACCCTGCATTCCAGAAATACCACAGACACTTCGATATAGGTTGTTATCACAGTGGGCAGTATTGGAAATTCAAAACATTTTATTTTGCTTTATAAGTATGTAGCCTCCAGTTTGAAATTTTGAAGTTCAAGGTTGTTGCTTCTTGGATATTTGTGTGTGTGAGTGTGTGTGTATCTGCAGTATGTGAAGCTCCCAGCCTGCCTCCGGCGGCCCCTTGCTTCTCCCACCCCCATGCCCCATACTTCCAGAACGGAAGGCAAAACAGCCGCAGTGGGAAACGCTCCCAATTGTTTAGCAAGTCTGATAAAACTGAGACAACCTTGACTCACTGGCTGAGCAAAAGACCCTGAAATGTGATTTCTGGGGAGGACGCTGATAACCTCCAAACTACATTTTTAAGTCTCTCACCACAAAACATAGGCAGAAATGAGGCCAGATTCACCGCTTATCATTTTAAGATTCTTCAAAGAAGGGGTAAATTAATCTTTGTTATAATTTTCATTTGATGCAATGAAGCCACACCTTCATGTAGCTGCAACACGGACCTTCCTTCAGCTTCCAAGAGTTCCAGTTTCAGACAGAGCAAGGGAGGAGGAGCCACTAAAGACACTGCTGCAGTCATGAGAGCAAATGCCAGTGTACAATCGAGGGAACAAACCCAGATCTGAGCACACCAATCTCTTCTGCGGGGAAAAAAGGCAGGAGAGACAGCCCCATTTCTCATTAAAGCATATAATTGGTTACAATGCTCTTTTTTCACCATGCAGTAACACAGCATACTAAGTAACGCAAGGGTTTGGTTTTTTGAAAATATTTCATATGCATCTGGTTCATTCCTGACTCAAAGAAACAAAGGCAAAAGAGTATTCTTGATTGCTTGATCCCTCTGAGGACCCTGTGCTTGCTGCTTCCTCAGGAAAGTTGTCTCCCTTTATCTTTTTTGTTAATGGCTTGCTGATTTAACCTCCCAGGAGATAATGTGTTTTCTTCCGGATTGCTTTTAGTGTCTCTGGGAGGTGGTAGGTGGCATCATTCAGATTTCTTTGATGTCCCTGTGTCCTCTTGTTTTCATTACCCGGGCAGGACCTGGAGCAGAAAGGAAATGGGATCAACATCACATTCCCAGGTCCCAGCTGTTTTCCCACTCCTCTGCCTGTGCCACCATCTTTTCCTGATGCCACCTCCCCTTTCCAGGTCTTGGGGACATGGTACAGCATCCAGGTGACCCAGGGCCACCTTTGCTGCCAGGGCCACATGGCTTTGGCAGCCTGAGAAGGGGCAAAGCCTGAGCATTTCTCCTGGCAGAGTCTTGGGCAGGGGCCGACCTGGGGAGAGGCCCCCAAATGCCCAGCTCAGACCCACAGGCCGGGCTGGAAGCGAGTGGGGGGAGCGGTGGGCTCGGCTAAGCCGCTGGTGAAATGGCTAGCGGGTCGTGTCGGCGTATCGCTTTCCTCTGCTGCGTTGCCTGTCTGTAATCTGTGAATCTCTCTTAGGGCAAGAGCCTGAGGTCCCTCCTGCAGTGAAATTAGACCTCGATCCCAAATTGTTTAGACTGAGGTCAGCAAGCCTGTTTACAAAGCAAAGCCCTGCTCTTCGTGAATAAACCTCCCTCTCAATTTTTCCTTGACAATCCTGCAGCAAATGGCTTTAAATGCAGTGTTTGTATGTAACTGCTCTTTTTGGTGCCTTTCCCGTAATGAGCCATAACATATGTGTTGTGTCTTTACACACCTCGGAACAATGCTATGCAAGCATTAGGAGATTTTTCTAACAACTAGTGAATGTGCTGCTTTTCACAGCTCACCCAAGCGCTCCTGGCTGGTAAGCCTGGCCACTCAAGGGACGTTATCTGTATTTCTAGGATCAGAGGAAAAGCAAAAAAAAAGGTGGGAGGCATATCTGAATATTTTAAACAGCTAATTCTGATGGAAACAAGTCATGCAGAGGACACTTCTCAGATGGGGGGAGGCCTGAGGAGGTGTGTTTGTGGAGCCATAACACTGTCCACAGAAGAAAGTTCAGTGAGAAATGCAGAGACTCGAAGTCTTTGCTCCTTCCTGTCTCTTGTGCATCCTTGAGTGATTTGTCCCATTTCTCCCTCTGGCAAGTGCAATGACAGTATATCCATAGTGATGCTCAAACATTTTAATTCACAGTAGGTGAATTAAATCCACAGCAGCACCATGTGTACCTCTCACGTGTGTATAACAGTGCAGGAGCAGTATTTGTCCCAGTGATGTCCTGTCTTCGTTAGGGGAGTGAAGTGCGGTACACACACGGTGAAGAGCCCTTACTCACCACAGCAGGCACAGCACCTCCAGAGCTGGGCAGCTGGGGTGCTCTCCCTCAGTCTGACTGCCTGCACGCTCCTGAACTACCCCTGCTAGCAATGACCTAGCCCCAGCGCTCAGAAAACATCTTTCTGAAGAATAAGTTTTTTGCTGCCTTACTGATTTTTACCTGAAGCAACCCAGCCTGCACTAGCTAACAGGCATTTTTCAGAAGGATCTTTAGGCCAAGTCCCTCATATTTTGGTAACAGAGCTGCACTGTTATTCGATGCGTTGCATTTTCCAGAAATAGACATTTCCAGGAAAATATAGCTGGGTGTTTTTGCCCAGTGGTACTTCTTCCATCTTTGGTTATGGTCATGAGCAAAAGACCTTGCCGTAGTCCATCCTCCCTGTGAGGATGAGCCCCTGAGACACGGTGTTCCCGCAGGAGGAGCAAGAGGGGAAGCAATGCCAGGTGGTGGAGGACTGCATGGCTGGAAAGCATGCTTGCTGGGCAAAATATCATGTGCATCTTTGTTGAAAGATAATCTAGGTCCAGTTCCAGCTTCAGCAGGCACACAGGAGTCCCCCGATGTACACCAAACCCCTAACCGTGCCCAATGCTAGCACCAACTCCACAGCCCTGCCCCACTCCCAGCCGGACCATGTTACCCTGCGCAGAGATTTTTGTCTGCACCAAAGTCAGGAAATTCCCAGTTATAGTTCCCACAACAACCATAAAACTGGGTATTTTGGATTAATAATGTACATTAAAACTCTGAAGGTGGCCCCACAAGTGTTTCTCAGTGGGTGCATGAGGGACCCCATGGTACAGCGGATTGGGAGGTGCTGCCTGTAACCCCCACGCCTGCCCCTGCAAAACCTGAGCACAGCTGAAGGAGGGGTTTGGGGGTAAAACCTTTTGGTGGCTGATGCCAGGCATCTGATGTTCTGGGGTAGCTGTGGAGTTTCCGGTGACCTGAGGCTATAATCTTGGTATTGGAGAAGGTGGTGACCACCAAGAGCCAGTAAGCAGCGGGTGTTTGCTGAACTCCGCAGCGATGCAGGCTAACCGGCATCCTCACACAACACTGTATCTTCTGCTCTATTTACCACACTTAAGTGGCCTTCATCGCTTTGGTAGCTGAGGGCTTTGCACTTGTTAACGTGTTCATCTGTGCAGCGGCTCTGTGAAGTAGGGAAGAACTGTTATCCCCATTTCACAGGGAGGGACTGAACTAGCAAGAGGCCAAACATCCACCCCAAGGTCTCAGAGAGTCTGCAGCAGAGTCTGGGCCTCCCAAGTCTGAGGTTCATAACCTTGTTTTCCAGTAGTGACAGAATAGGATACAGAACCAAAATTTCATGGGTAAATAAGTGCCAGCACCTGCTGGCTGGAATCCGCAAGCTGTGACCTCCTATCTCCACCAGCATTCGTACTTTCCTCTATTATTTCTGCTGTTTCAAATATTTTATCATAGCATTATCTTGTCTAGTGTAAACAATGGTGCCATTTGTTCTTGAGAGTTGTATTCTGTGGAGGAAAACATTGACAAATTTTATTATTCCCAGAGTTTGGGCCCAGACACAGAAGGGTGGATGCACAGAGTGAGGACCCCTCCACTCCTCTGCCAGCCCCAGCCTGCGCTCTCTGCGTGCAGCCGCACAGTGCGAGAGCCACCACCAGCCACACAGTCCCCTCCCGCCTGCGCCGGGGCTGTGCTCCTTCCCCCAGCACCGGGACACAGCTATCTCTGTATTGTGGAGGATCTGCGTAGCCTTGGTGGCGTCGCTCCAGATAGATGTTAATCTAAGACAGGAGAAAAAAATGGCCCCCGTGTCCCAAGCTGACCCACCATAGAGAAAGATCCAAGCCGTGATGCTCCCACCCCTGGATATGCCGTCTCTTAAAGCAGGTAGTGGTTCAGATCTCCAGCTCCGCTTCAGTTCTGTTCCTTTGTAAAAACCCAGGTGTTACTGAAAGAACTATCCACGTCTGCTTTGGCATGTGAAGAATGCGTCACTTGCCTCGTTGCCTTAAAAGCAATAAATCTCTCTTTATCTTGATGGTCACTTAGTAATGAAAACCAGTGGCCACATCAGTTATCTGAAAGAGGCTAAATGACAACTTGCTCCACACTCTATACAAATCAGCCAGATAGCTTCAAAGCCCTTATCGGTTCCACGTGGCTGGATATATCCAGAGTGGCCAAAACAGGCCAGCATACAAAGCTTTGTCATCCTGGCACCTCCTACCCCTCCTGCTGCTGGCCGAACAAGGACACACGGGGATTTCTGAGCTTCCACTGTGATTAGACACAGCATCGTGTAACAGTTTATGAACAAAAGGCAACTGTATTTAATCATTCCTTATAATTTGGTAAATGTCCCACCCAGCTATGTCAAAGCATTTCACAAGCCTGTTCCTTCTCTTGACTCAGGTATTCATTGCAGTGGGTAAGACCCTTTCACAGGGATTTGCTTGCATTTTCCATTTTCCACCTGCAAATTGGGAAGAAGGCTATTCAGCCACCTTTGCAAAGGGCTTTAGGAACTCTGCAAGGAGAGTGCTATTTAGGCATCAGATGTCTGTATTAGCTGGGGAAGGGCTGGCTCTCTTGTTGCAGCACTCGTTGAGGACTCAACTCCCAGATGTATTAAGACTCCATGTGTGTCTGTCTTAGTCTTTTTGAGCCTTCATGCCTCACCTGTAAAATGGAGACAGTAACGTTTCATTGATTGCATGAATGTTGGGAAGCAGTACACTAATGGTACTGAGACCATCATGATGCAAATACCTGCAATGGATAATTCTGCAATAGCTGCAGACACAGCATTCTTTTGCATTTGTATTTCATGAACTATTGAAGGAACCAGACTATTAACACCCCAGTTCTAGGGGGAAATGCCTGGAGACCCAGACATCCAGGTGTTGCTGAACTTCATGGGGTGCGGTGTCCAAACCTGGGCTTGAACGTAGATTGCACAGCTAATCCCCACTTAATTTATAATGGCCCAAATGTCAATGTGAACTCCAACCACTGACTTACTAGAAATCTGAATCTGGATTCGGCTGCCCATTTTGTATCTTGGCTCTATGGCTTAAAATTACACCATTGTCTGCTTCAATCTACTCTGAAGCTGGAGATTTATTTCTACAGCAGGCAGGGAAACATATTATGTTGCCAAACTACTTCCAGTCTTTTCCAGAATTACAAGTCAGGGGATGGTGGGTAAGTCTTGTGATTTCCATCCTACAATCTAAACCAGATGGGCTACCCTTGCAGCATAAACATTTAAGCAAGAAAAGCAAAAAATTGGCAGAAAAAGTTCTGTTTTCTGATTAACTGCATTATTATGACTTACATTATTTAATGGCAAAAAGCTAGTTTACAAGACAACTTGATCACTGTCTTTGATTCACCCCAGTAAAATGTGGAGGTTTTGTTTTCTCAGTGACAAGGAGGTGACCATAGAATAACATAGCACTTGTGCTTATTAGAAACAGAAAACTCTCAGCCTGCAGAAGGAAAGACTCTTTCAGTAAAGCTCATGTTAAATTAATCCAAATATTCGAACAATTAAATGTGATCCAGAAAAGCCAGGTTACTAGTATCAGCCCAGGTGAGATTAATAGAACAGAGCACAAACTTCGGCAAGTGAGAAAGAGGGAGATTGTGAGGAAATCTGTGGTCAGGGTTCTCCATCCCTCTCAAGGCAGAACAGCCAAAAGGCTCTTGTCCTCTTACAGCACAAAACTCCAGTCCTACTGCTTGTATCAGGTACAGGGGCTAATACCTGTGAGGTTTCCTTGTTTACTTTTGCTTCCTTCATTTTGATACAGGTATCAGGGTTTTTTTAAATGCCTAAGAAGTATCAAATATTGGCATGTTGGACAACTAGGATGGTAGTAAAAAATATCTTTCCTGTCCATTTACTCTTTACACACATGAAAGACAAGACAGTATCAGAAGCAGAGAAAAAAAACCAAAAGACCCAATGAATCAGATACCATTTATTTCAGAACCTGAAAGCCAGTGAAATAACCAAGATGCTGGAAAAAAACCTTGCCATAATTAAAATGGCTGACTGGTGAGTGCCCTGATGAAGGCCAGGGTATAATTTGTCAGGAGCCTTGCTAAAAACATTGCTGGAAGGAGCCAGATCTACATAACTGGGAAATGCAAAGCCAGATGAAGTTACACAGGAATTTCAACATGCAGGCTTGCAGGATGAACGATTAGCCTCAGCGGCACACAGCAAGTTAGCACAACACCAGAGCAGACCCGAAGCTGCTCCTCCACAGCCCTGGGCACCGGTAGAGCTAAGACTGCCATCACCCGCCCAAGCCGGGTCTCGGGAAGCTGCCAAGCACAGCCGTCATGCCAGGTGCAGCCCCAAGTTTTGACAAATCCCCAAGTAACAGAGATTAAGAGATTAATGGTCTGATCTTCACTCTTTTTGGCTTTATGCATGTGCTGTGCTACCCAGGTCTGCGGCATTGTGGCAGCCCAAAGCCTCTGTGGCAGGTTTGGGGATGGGGTGGCCGGATTTGCTGAGCTGGCAAAGAGCTCCAGGAGACCTGTCGGGGCAGCTGCAGAAGCCACTTGCAGCAGCGTCATAGCACTTTCTGGCCGCTCCTCAGCCACAAAGAACTGGGGTGCTCTACATTTTTAGTCCATTTCTATGGTAAATAAAGTAGATTTGCTTGAACCGCCTGAAAAAATGACCTGGAGCTTTTGCTGTGCTGTCATACAGGGTGTGATGGTGGTTCAGCAGTGTCACTTCAGAGGGGGAGCAGAGCTACACCAAGGAGCAAAATCCTTAAACCCCCAAGTGAGATGCAGGAAAGCACATCTCCCCGTGCTCGGCAGCACCCGGGGCAGCCTGAGAAGGGCGGGAAGAAGTGGAAAAATGAGAAGGGAGAGAGGCCTGGGGAGCAGATGTTGATGTGAATGAGGAGGCAGAGTGAGCATCCCTTTGCCCCAGGGTAGACCTAGAATAGCCAGAAAAACTGAGTGAATCTTATCGGCGTGGTTGCAACCTAAGTAACACCTGTAACTACTGTGTAAATTCCAGGATGTTTAATCAAAGAATTGAAAAGAAAAGAAAAACTAGTTTTACAAAACATCGCAGACTACCATCCTTCCCAGTGATCCCCTCAGACAGACAGGTAGGACTAAGTTTGGCAGTACCACAAGAGCTTCATAAATGTTTTCTGGTAGTTTTATGTTATTCTAAAATTTGCCTCTGAATAGTCAATCAGTCTTTTTTCCACTGGCAATAAAGCATATGCTCTCTTGGATCCTAGTTGCATGAGGTTAATACATAACCTTCTTATTTTTTGCTTTCAGTCTTTCAGCATTTCTGCCACTGAAGATCCTCTTCTATGGCTTCAAGTCGAAAAATCTTTGTGGCAGATTTGGCATTGCCTGTAATAATTTATGAATGTGATGTGTTGACATGTTTACTGTGTGCATACATTGAACTACTTCAATAGCTGGATTGTCAAGATGTGTACCCAGGAGAGAGAAGATGGATCCAGGCATACATTTTTGAGGAAACACTTGGGAAACAAAGCAAGCGCCCTTCACTGTGATGTTTTGGCTGTGCCCCTCCTAGGCTCGCAGAGAGATGTCCCTGGGAGGAATGTGGGTGCCTGGAAAGCAAGACATGAAAGACCCCAGAGAATTTACAGAGAACCATTTAAACAGAGGTTTTTGAGAGCAAGATTCCAAAAGGGGTTGAAAGTGCTCAGATCTGTAGATGTTTAATTTAGTAGACATTGGCAAGACTACAAGATAAAGTGGATGTGAAATATTTTTTAACCAACATGCTTTATTACAATGGTTAAATGGCTCTTCTGTTCTAAAAATGTTGTTTGGGTCATGCAGGAAGGCTGAAGGTCTCTGTTCTCGTGTACACGTGTGAGCTTGGAGAAGGCACCGGGTATGTAGGCTGGAGGTTGCTGTAAGCGTGCGAGAATCAGATTATCCCATCCACAGAAAGGTAAAAGCTCAAGGCCTGGCATAAGCAGAGGGTAAGTCAGAAAGACCACTGACAGCCAGAGGTACAGCAGTAACCATAACAACACCATCATCTTTCTTATAAGTCCTTGCACGTATTTCTACTAATGACTTTTATTAAACATTTAAGCCTTAGCATTCAAGTGATTCATATTTGTTACAAAAAACCATCCCATTAACACAAAGTACAAGCCGAAACAAAGTTAATGAGCCCTAATACTTGCAGGATAATTCAAAGTTTAAGGGTGATATTAACAAAAATAAAATAAGGAAGAGTGGAAGAAATCCAGTTTCATTGTCCACCAGAGAACCTGAGTTTTATCCTTTTGGTTCATAAAATCAAATCTATTGCTCAAGTGACTCTTATACTGTTATTAAAGTAGTACAAGAACACATATATGTGCATAATTAAGTACCCCTTTGTGACCATAAAAGGTCTGTCTGGCTGTCCATGGGGAATGTGAGTGGGACTTGATTCATAAGCATGAAAGAGGGAATGTCATTACCGTAATCTCCCTGTATTTCACTACTTTGTCTGGGGCTCAGCCTTACGTGGTGGAGTGGTTGGGTGTACAGCACGGGAAACAGGAGTGTTTCAGTGCAGGGTCTGGGCCGTATGCCATGTACCACTGAGAGGCAACAGTATATTGACCTGGAACTGCACAGGTGAGTATTTGTCCTATGAAAATCTTAAGTATAACTCAAGTCAGGCACACAAAAATCTGAGGTACTAGGTATATTTTGTATATCTGAAAGGTGAGATGAATTTTTTTTTTATTTGGCTTCTGGTTTTGCGCTGTCAGATACAAATGGCAAATGGGTAAGTGAAAAAAAGTCACTGACATCTTCCTGCCCTTGAAAACATGTGATCTGGCTTAAAGCACTGGCATTTTCATCTTTGTGTTCAAATGAAGAGACTAAACTTGTTCAAGAAACAAAAAGGGTAAACAGCACAGCTATAAAATGCCATTTTGGAAGTGACGAGTGAGCAGTTGTACGGTGACCAATTTCCTAACACAGTTATGTTCATTTTTATGTGGCTCCCATTACCCATGATACCGGGCCTGGGAGCTCCTTAGCCATCCCAGTCTTGATAAACAATTTTGGGAATGTGTCGTGCCCAGCCAGCACCTAAGCACCACGCAGCTGCTCACTCACTTCCCCCCCCACCCAGTGGGATGGGGGAGAAAACTGGGAAAAGAGTAAAACTTGTGGGTTGAGATAACAACGGTTTAAGAGAACAGAAAAGAAGGAACTAATAATGATAATGATAACACTAAGAAAACTACAATAGTAATAATAAAAGGATTGGAATATACAAGTGATGTACAATGCAATTGCTCACCACCCGCCGACTGATGCCCAGTTAGTTCCCGAGCAGCGATCCCTCCCTGCCCAGCTCCCCCCAGGTTATATACTAGGCATGACGTCACACGGTATGGAATACAGCGTTGGCCAGTTTGGGTCAGCTGTCCTGGCTGTGTCCTGTGCCAACTTCTTGTGCCCCTCCAGCCTTCTCGCTGGCTGGGCAGGAGAAGCTGAAAAATCCTTGACTATAGACTAAACACTACTTAGCAACAGCTGAAAACATCAGTGTGTTATCAACATTCTTCTCATACTGAACTCAAAACACAGCACTGTACCAGCCACTAGGAAGACAATTAACTCTATCCCAGCTGAAACCAGGACAGAGTGAAAAAAGGGAACGGGTAACAACATAACACGACAGTTGTGGAGCAGGGCGCGCACAGGAGCACTGCGCACATCTCCTGCAACACCTCCGAACTTGGCTCCCTGGTAAATAATCACATGGTGCTACAGCAAGTCCTTGAAGAGACACGAGGGGGTTTATAGCAGGACCTACAGCTACTCTGTAGATGCAGTCAAGCTTCTTTTAAGCTGCCTTCCCTGTGGGACTGGAGCCGTTCCCAAGAGGGATCCCTGCGGCAAAGTGCCTCTCATCTGTCTGTCCCCGGATCGAGCACCGCGTTGTGCTGGCAGCAGAGAGGAGGTGGGAGGGACGATTTTTCTTGAGGTAGGAGAAGAGCCGCCTGCACCCTGGGGCTGCTCTTGGGGGCCATAAGCTCCTGGGCCAAGAGGCCAGAAATAACCCAGGAGCTGCCAGCTGGAGAGCCTGGATTTACAGACTCTCCAAGAAAACAACGCTTAATGAAAAACTTGAAGAATAATTAGACAAAATGGACTGACGTGGACATGGGAAAACGTTCTACAGGATAAATCACAAATTCTCCCCCGTTTGGAGTGAGGTAGGAATTTCATCTCCGTTAATTTCATCCGGCAGATACAGATAACAAAGCAGCCCTCTACATGGGAGAGTTAACAGTGCTAAGATTGATGTGGAGAGACAAGATGCACTTGGAGACATAGGAAAAATGCATCTCTGAGAAAGTTTCCACTATTAATATTTTTCCCTTGCAAATGTGGGTCTTCTAAACCACCCTTTTCTTTAGGAAGGATCTAAATGAAGAGGAGGTGGGAAGTAGAGCTACAAAGCGTGTAAGAAAGCCTCAAATACATGAGTGGGAGGAAGGAGGAAGAAATGAAAGAATAATGAAGCTTGCATCACTGGGAGCAAACAACAGAAAAAGGGAAATGCACATACTTGTGGCTAAATTTTGCAGGAACTTAGGCTGAGGTTTAAAACTGCTGTGGTTAGCATAGATACAGGCACAGAGTAATTCAGATGACCTGATCAAAGGATGAAGAAATGCTACTACTGATTTCATTAGGAAAATTACCTGGCTTAGAGTTAATGGTAAGCAGAGGAAAAAATGCCTTCTTTATAATGTTGATATGGAGCAGCCCTGCAAAGGGTAATCAGCACCTGTAGTGTCTCCAATGATTATGCGATTTGGGGATTCCTTCAACAGGGTCAGGATTTTGCCCTTCGTGGAGACTCCTGTTGGCATCTGTGGGATTTCCTTATGTGGTGATGTTGCAAACAGATATTTACATTTTTGAAAACAATTAATAGATGTCTTGTTATTAACATGGTCCCCAGGGTCCCCAGCTCCAGCTACATCGATAGCTGAGCCCAAATGCTCAGCTACTTTTGGGGTGTTTTCATTAAAACTAAATCAGGTGTTTCTGCTTTGAGAGCATCTCCAGTGGCCGCCATGCCAATGGCCACCCCTCCCAACTAGGAAACAAGCCTGGAAAAGGAGCCCAGGGCTGGGTTTATTCCACGCCTTCTGATTTTTTGTCAGTGCTTTGCTGTAAGACTTTGCCGCAGTCTTAGGCAGTCAGTAGAAAACTTTCAACCGAACAGAACGAGGGACCTGTGTGTCTTAATGCAGGAATCCTGTGGGATGGGAACGCCTCCATCTCCCTGTCACCAAAACCACCTGTAAAAGGAAAGCTGTAACTTTGCTCAGGAAACCCCAGGGTTTTATATTCACTTCAGAATAAACTGAGCCTGTCCATCCATTGAAGGTGCGAGCATCAGGGAATCAACAGGAGGTTATGGCCATCTGCACAGACGAGTAGTGACCAGGGATATAGCCAGGACTGAGGTGGGGACAGGGAGAAATTTCATGCCAGCAATTTTTACAAATGAAAGGACCGAGCTGCTACTTCAACTTGTGCTGGCTTATCAAAATCCACCCTGAGACAGCAAGAAAAAGGGGCAGATGAACATTTCTATTCCCTTCTACCAGTAATGCCGTATTTGCTAGAGATACAGAAAAACATCCCCCCCCTTTTTTTTTTCCAAATCTTATCATCAAAATTCAGAGTTGCTACTTTTTGTACATTGTTGACCTCCAAAGGTCGCAATACGCTGGTGTAGAATCTGGGTTTCTCTGTGTCCCTCCCACACCAAAGCACGTTGGGTCTGGGAGCCCTGTACAGTTGAGTAGTGGAGTTTGGGTAGGCAGGAAGAAGGGTCGGCAGGACACCGCTCTCGTTCTGCCCTCTGTCCAGACTCGGTGTCAAGGAAAGGATGTATCCCCTTGGGGTAAAAAGATCTCATCCCATCCCGAACTAGTCATTCCCACATTCTGGCAAAGTAAATCTAAAGGGATAAAGCTAGGCTGTTCCTATAATCACTACAGCAATCGCGTGTACCTTGAGTTGTCGCTCTATAGGGTTGGTTGGAGAAAGGTAAATTTACGATGAATAATTAAATGCCCTTTACAGGCTTGACACTTCCCCGAGCGTGTGGCAGCGCTGACGGCGCCAGCTCCCCCTGAGACCCTGCCAGCCTTTGCACTCACAGCCGGGTCCCAAGCTCGCCCTCGCCCGCTTTCATGGGAAGGCAGGAAAGGCAGCAGGAGGAGGCTGGCACCCGGGTTGCAAAGGGGTACTGCAAGCCCTCCCGGCGCGGGGGAGTTTTCTGTTTTCAGCTGTGAAGAATACAGTTTTACGAGGTGCCAGGCCTCGGCTGGAGCTCCCGGTCGGTAAAAGGTGACAAAAGTCCCAGTTTTAGGTCTGCATGTCTCAGTTTTCAATACGTAGAGAAGACTGGCTCCAGTGGCACGAAGGTCGCTCGCGGTTGCAACGCGACGGCCGAGGAAGGCAGCCAAGGCGCGCAGGCGTTCACCGGGGGTCGCGCCCCTCCCGGCTGGCGGGACGGGGACAGGGCTGCCTGCCCGCACCACAGGGCGCCCCGGTGGGGCAGCGGGCCCGAGCGGCGGCTCCCCTGCGAGGAACGGGAAAGGAAACGTGGGACCGGCCATCCGCCGCCTTCCCCCAGCCCCAGGGCAGCTGCGTCCCCACGCACCCGCGGGAAAACACCCCCCGGCAAGCGGCACCCGCCAGCCCGCTCCCGCCGGCTCCCCGCTCCCCGCCCCGAAGTTTCCTTCGGGGAGGCCCGGCCCGGGCACCCGCCGCCAGCTCCGGGGGGGGGGCAGCCCGGCGGGGCGGGGCGAGGCGGGGCGAGGCGGGGCGGGCGGGCGGCGCTAGGGCCCGGCGGGGCGCGGCGCCGCCGCCGGGGGTGGGGGGGGGCGGCAGGCGGCGGCGCGGGCTGCGGCTGCCTCCCGCCGCGGGGCGCGGAGCGGGGCCGGCCGCGGGGAGCACCCACCCCCGCGGCGGCGGCGGGAGCCGAGGGCCGCGGCGAGGAGGTAACGACCGCGGCGGTGGCGTTTCGCGGTGTCACCGGCAGCGTGCGCGTGTATGCGAGCGCGGGTGGGCGGGTGGGTGCCGGCCGGTCGCCGCCAGCCCCCGCGCCCCGTCCACTCCGGCGGCGGGGAGCCCCGGCCAAACTTTTGGGGCCGGCGGGCGCCGCGGGGCGGGGAGTTAGCCTAGTCGGGGCTGCCCCGCGCCGCCCGCCCCCCGTCCCGCCGCCGAGCCCCCGCCGGGCGCGCAGCCCCGCCGCGCCGGGGACGCGGGAGGAGGGCGGCGCGGAGGCGGCTGCCCGGCGGGGGGGCGAGGGTGCCCCCCGGGGCGAGCAGGGGACGCGGGCGGGGCGGCCTGCGGGCCGCATCCCGGGCGGGCTGTGCCCCGACAGCGCCGGCCCCGGCCCCGGCTCCGCGGGGGGCGCCCGGCCGTGGCCCTTTTGTTCCTGCCCGCGAGATCCGCGCCCGGGAAGAAGCCGCTCGGTACTTCAGGGGCTCCGTCCGTGCCTGCGCGCACGCCTGAAGGGCATCCTCTGGTAGGGCTGGTCTGCCAGAGCCGCCGGGAAGGGTGTTTTCTTGTTTTCACGGCGTCTCTCCCGGGCTTGCTGTTCTCAAGTGCTGACTCTTAACTTGTCTGGAGTTACGGTGAATTAATTCCCGCACGATAGATGCGTGTGCCCCTGCCCCCTGGAGAAGCGTTTCCTTACTAACCTGCCAACCGCGCTGCGGTCAGTTAGTATTTGTATTGTCAAAAATATGTCTGTGAAAATCCGTTTGCGCGGCTACGGCACGACTGCTCTTACAAGCCAGTCTACTGAAACTTTAATTGCAGCAGGCGATGTTTTACTGTGGAGCCATTTACGTCAGAGCAGACCGTTACTCCGGTGGGATAACGGCGCCTCTTAGTCGTTTTTCACGCAGGGAGAGCTTGTGCTGTTTCATGGGATGAATCAGAAACAAAAATGAACAAACAATGAAAACGAGTTTGTGCGGTATTAAAAAACCCGACGAGGTAACGTCTGTTACGGGCACGGTAAATCAGGCAGCAAACCCCCGGTTTTCTCCAGCGCAGCCCACGTATCAGCCGGTAAACAACGTAAACTGTGATCACTTTGCAGCCAAAAATATAAGGCCTTGCAGCCCTGGCTGCCTAAGCGTTACGTGTCATTAAAGTAGCTCTCTTGGAGGAGAGGGACTGTCCCAGGAGCTGTAAAATCTATAAACACTTTTCTGATTGGTTTAAAAATTTAGACACAGGAAGCGGATGGTATCTAATAACAGACAAGTGGAGACACTGTTGTCATGGAAACTGAGAAGACTACCCCCCCCCCATTTATTTAAAAAAAAAAAAAAAAAAAAAAAAAGAAAAAAGTCTGCATATCATCAGAAATGCCTGCAGACTGCCTTGGCTGCTGTTGCCTTTCCCACAGCATCTGTTGAAACCTGAGAACGTGCCTGTCAAATCAAGGTCATTTTACAATAAAACCCCGTGCCGCCGTCTCCCCTCTTTCCTCTCTGGACGTTGTCCCGCACTTTCCACCCAAGGAGGAGTTAGGGAGACAGAGCCCACCTGCCCTGTGCCCACCGGGCTGCCCTCTGTGTGGTGGGTGTCCTGCCCCAGCTGCTGCTGGGGGCTGCCTGCTGCGGGTGGAAAGGCTCAAAGCGGCAGGACCAAGAGCGTTAAAATAAATAGTAGCGAGGGATGACTTTTTTTTTTTTTTTTTTAATCGAATGACCAGGCCATGTGTCTTTTCGTGGGAATCTATGGACCTGGGAGAGAAAGCTGGGATTGATTAGATCTCCCTCTGTTCCTCTTCATTTCAATGTGATATTAAAATGTAATAATTTGGACTTGAGTATTAAGGCCATTTCACAACTCTGCCTCACCTGCAAAAAAAAAAAAAAAAAGAGGCAAATGGCTATGGGAAACCCTGTGCAATTGCTTTTAATAAAAAAAAAAAATCACATTTGGTTATAGCATGCTATTTGAGGACAAAAGCAGAGATACGAGAATAAAATATACTTCATTACTGATAAATGCAGCATGAGAAAATCAGACTATTATTGTGGTAAATTGAAGTTTTACTTTGCTGGACTATTGAAAGTTTATTGTGTGTGAAAGGAGAGAGCTATTTTGCTTTTGGAGCTGGAGAGAAGTATTTCACAGCAAACTCACAAGAAAGGTTTTAGTGTTTTTGCTTATTTTCTTCGGCAGCAGCCGTTGATTTCAGATGTTTGTGATGGAGATATGTCTTTGAGTATTCACTGTGTTTTCTCCAAAACGTTTCATTTTGTTGCTCCCTTTAATCTTCATTTTGCAGTGACCAAGCTGAGAAGAAGCATTTGAATGCTTCACCCACTGTATAAATCATCGCTTTGAAACCTTAAATGACCGCTTCGACCTCTGTTGCCTCTTTGCTTGCATAGTTCACTTTTTGCATTATAATTTCTGAAGAAAACCAGGGACTGGTGAGCAGGCCTTGTGCATCAGGAGGTAAATCCTGCAGGGCGTGGAGGCGAAGGTGCTCAGTGCCCTCTCCACCCACACCTTTGGATCTTGCTATCCGAAAAACCCAAGGCCTGGCTTTAAAGTCTGGCTGTCGGCAGAGCAGCCTAAAGGGAGGGTGAGGTCCGAGGGAGCAGCACCTGCTTCTGGGCGAGGAGTCCCCTTGGGTGCTGGGCTGGGCTGGCACTGGGGTGCGGGAGCTGCTGGGACGCCCCTCCCTGCGTCGGGGAAAGACCTGCGGAGTCGGGCAGTTGCTCGTTTAATCCCGCTCACCTCTGATTAGCCAGATGCTGCTTTTAATAGCTGTGGAGTTCAAATGGAGAAAGTTTGGCTTGGTAGCGAAAGTGTGCTTGCTTCTAGAAGTGAGTTTCCTGTTGTCGGGAGCACCCTTATCTGCAGGAAGGTTCGCCGGCAGGAAGTGTGTCAGTTACTTGTTTTTGCACAGTGAAGGAAATGAGCTGGATTAGGTACTTTCTAGATTTACCCTCCATCATCCTTCATGTCTGTGCTACTCTTATTTATCTCTAATGGTTTTAGTTTGTAAAAGTTTCATAATGTCAGTCGTTCCCAAGGGAAATGCAAGAAATTAAATGCTTGTCTTGTCCTGCCGTTTTTTTGCTGTTATAAAAAAACACCCCACCAACCTCTCTGGGCCACATTTTCAAAAGTATCCAATTTACAATTTATACCTTTTGAGCCTCATTAATTATACTCCGATAGGCTTTTTTTTCTTCCCCCCCCGCTTAGAATGAAAGATCAAAAAATGCACCAGTTATTTTACTAATAGGAGCAGTCCTTACACTTCTGAACTGCCTTTCATCATGGATCATAAATCACTTTACAGAAATTCATTTATTAATATCCACAAAAGTTGTATGAGCATAGGAAGCCAAAATGTAGCCTTTCACATGGACTGCCCAAAGTTGCAAGGCAAATTAGGAGCAGAGCTTGGAGTCAAATTAATTACCCCTTAATTAGCAATTGCTAATGGATTAAAACTTTGAAAATGTGTCTGCCTTTCCTGAGTGCACTCGTGCTAATGCGCCAATGCAGCGTGTATGTATTTGGGATGATGTGGGGTCAGGGGTGAGAATATAAGCAGTGGTTCCAGAAAATACCAGTCGTTTACTGGTCCCTGTCCAGCGTGGCATGACTGGGATGCCAGGTTGGAGGCTTGTAAGATTAGACATGGCTTTGGATGAAGGTCCAGACTAAAGGCGAGGGCTTGGGTTTAGGTCTTTGTGTTCTAGTAGGCAGGGAGGTTCAGGGAAAAAAATGTTATTTCTCCGATGTTGACTCACAACGGAGAATTTATGGTGTTAAGCTGAACTTTCGCAGAGGGTTTTGAGGAGGAAACGTGGAAAAGTTACATAAACTTGTAAGAAGCTGCTTGGCATGCTGAGTGGCTTCAAGTAGTGATTTTTGGCATAGGAGATGTCTTGGTGTTAGGAGCTGTTCCTGGCAGAAGAGGCTGCCAGGGCTGTCGAGAAGCCTAAGCGGGGCTGGAACGGGACTGTCCTGGCTGATGCTGGAATTTGCCAGTTCATGACTTCAGACGTAATACAGTGCAGCACGACTTTGGCCACAATTTTGAAATATTTTTAATGAAACCGCATTTGGCTTGTTACCTGCTCTCACGGCCAAGCCAAAGTAAAACTGTAACAAAATAATGAAGAAAAAAAAAAGGACTCCAACAAAACAGCATTTCATTTAAATGTAAAACTTATGGCTGAAGCCATCGCAGAAGCGATCAGCTGATTCTGGGAAAGCAGCCTGAAGTTCTGCAAGGCAAGGCAGTTTTTGGGAAGCAACTGTCTCCTAGGCTTTGGAAATCCTACTCCATTTAAGGTGCCCAAAGTCGAACTGCCAAGCATCAGGGCAACTCAAACCCTCCTTAACTTCACTGTAAGGCTTTAGGTGTCTTTAGCAGTCTTGGGACTTCAGTTGATCTGGACTGAAGCTGGTTGTCTAGCTTAAAGTTTGCACCTTGGCTGCCTGCGTAGCCCACAGTGGAGCGAGGCTCCCTGTGCCCCTGTTGTGCCCCTTGAGGATGGGCGTGAAGCGGTGGGATAGCCCCACTCTGGAGGTGGCTGGTGAGAGGGGTCTGGGGAATGGTTAAAACTTGCCATGGCTGGACACATGACTTTCAGGTGGTTCAGGTCGTGTAGGATCACCCTCACGTTAGCCTAGGTGTGGGTGGCCGCTTGCTTGCCAGGGGTCAGTTTTTTCCCACCTCTCTCGGGGAGGAACAGAAGTGACATTAGGCTCCTTCAGAACTCTCCATAAAGCTCATCTGTTCCATAATGTCTGCAAAAATTGGACAGTCTAAGTCTGCTGGAGGTGAAACTTCTGCTTATTATGCTGGACAGTATTTTGTCGCTCTTCCCTTTTAATTCTCTGTCTGTAGTCTAAGAGTCTCTTTGCTGGAGATGGTCTTTCTCTCTGTCAACACTGACGGCAGGACAGATGGATGGCAAGGCTGTGTGATCTGTGGTCAGCATTGGTAGGTGCCACTGAATGGAAAGATCTGCCTAGCTGTTTGACGCTGTTGCTTTTTCCAACGTGAGCAGGAATTTATATTAATGCTAGCCGATACAATGACATTTCCTACACTAGATGTTTCTACCTTTTACTGAAAACAGGTTAAAACCAAGTAAAGATTGTTATTATTTAAGGACTGGGATGGTTTTGGCCCACACCAGCTTCTTCCTTTGCTCGCCTTCCACGTGCTGTGTTGTGGTGGGACCCTGTACGTGAACTCTGTTTGCTCAGGCTGAGCGTGAGGTTCCCCAGTGGGAGCCTAATGGCAAACTGCTTACCTGCCACCTGTTTGCTGATAAAGCCCACTTGTGATGTCTGGGCATATTTTTGTTGCAAGGAAAATACACCAGACTTCCTAACAGACGGGGCTTTACGTACGAGGCAATCCAAGCTAGATTCTGGAAAGCATTTCACAGAAATGGCAGCTTTATTGGAAATTGCTTCTTAATACTGTACAGCAAAGCTGTTGCTCTTTTTAGTGTAGTTCTTTGCAAGACCTGTGCCCGCCCTGCTGAACCAAGGAGCAGCCTCGTGTCTTCTGTGACCCTGTCTCCTGTCTCAGGCTCACCAGGCTCCCCTCTCCAACCCCTGGCAGCTCTGCGGCTCCCTGGTATAGAGCTGCTTTTTGTTTTTTCTCTTGGGCTTTGTAGAGAGGCCAACCTTTTCCCTGGATGAAGTCGGCTTCTGGCACAGCAAGCAGATGCAAACTCCTCAGCCCAGCCCATCCTTGCAGAACTGCGCTCGGTGTTACTCCCCTCAGCGAGATCTTCTCGTTGCCAATTTAATTGCTGGCTAGGCTTGCTGCGGAAAGGAGCGAAGACATTAGAGAGGTTACAAGAGGTTATTAGAGATGGGAGGAAGCTGAAAGTCTGACCCATCCAGATTTAACTGGATTAAATCTCATTTTACCCCCTACTCCAACTTGTTTTGATCTGGGTTTTACAGTAGATCATTTGTAGAAGCTACCCAATTAATATGTTAATTTTAACACCAGATTTTGTAAAGCTTTTTTGTTGGAGGTGGAGAAGGGATCCAAATGTTTTGATCCTATTTTTATTATTATCTTCACTGAGTTTTTCCTCACTCTGTGCTTTGCAGAGAGGAGCGAAATTTTAATAATTCACTAATATACTTTCACTTCATTAACATTTTATCATTCTGGCATTGTGCATATGCTGAACTCCTTAGCAGTCTCATTAAGGGCCTGATCTTGCCCCCATACTCTCACATCCCTCCAGGTGTGGAAAACCCTAAAGGCAGGCGCTATTGTGCTTTTTGGAAAGAGCTTTTCTCTTTTTCCAATAGATAGTAAACTGAACAAAACATGCAAGGGTTTTTTGTGGGTTTTTTTTTTTTTGGTTGGGTTTTTTACAAAATGGAAACATTTGTACAAAGATAGCAGGGATGGTTAGCTTGGAGCCACTAAGTGCCAAGCCTCCAACCGTTACAGAACTTAATGGTGTGGTCTAGAGAGCATGAAGACACATGGGTGGTGTTTGCATCATTTTACACTGCAACATGTTTGGTTTAAGCAGAGGTTTATACTGGTATTAAAATGGTTATGAAACTTCCAGGTGCCTTACCTGGGATAGCACAGTGCTTGGTATTAGGATGGCACAAATAAGATGTAACACTTCATGTAGTCTTGGTGATTAAGTAGGTAAGTTTGCAGGTGTGTGCCCACATTGTGTTAAACAGGTGCTTTTTAATTGTGTCCCAATCTGAAATTGGGTGTTGAACTTCCATGGTGACTCTCCTTCCTTTTTTTTCCCTTTTTTTCTTTTTTTTTTTTTTTTTAGCATAAAATAAGCCTCTGAATTAGTACATGATTTGTTACTGCTAATTAAATACTGTAAGCACACCAAATTACTTCATGCATATTCAGAAGGCAAAGGAAGCCAAGCGTGGCTGAGGAGTGGACAGTGGGTAAGTACAGGAGGCTTCAGAGTGGAAGGGAACCTTCTGGGTTGTGAGCAGTGGAGAACTAAGGGCCGGGTAAGAATTTCAGGAGGTTACGTGTATTGGAAAGAGTGTGCCTGTTGGGAGACCGGAGAGGACAAGAGATCACAGTAATAAATGCAGTAGATGTTGAGGGACCTGGCTGGAGGTTTTTACTTGTCAAATAGAATATATTTGCTTTTAGAGGCACCAGGACAGAAACTCCTCTCTTGTGAATTGGTAGAATGCCATTGGAGTTAGTGGAATTACACTGACTTACACCAGCTGATGGTCTTTCCGGTGGTATTACAAGAAGAGTGAAGATGTGAAGGATGGGGAAACTGGAAGAGGTTACAGGCCAGAGCAACAGGGAGGATGGAAGTTTGTTCAAAAGTGATAGAGAGGCCGCGCAAGTGAAGAAAGATCAAAACGTCCATTGCAGCTATATTGGGTTTGATTTGACGACAAGATGCCCAGCCAAGAGATGTCAGCAAAGCAGGTTGAGAGATGGGCTTGGCTGCAGAGGAGAGTCGGCGTCAGAAAGGACATTTCTCATTGGGAGGGTAGCGATGGATGTGTGAGTGAATAAGATCACGCCTGGTGAGTGGGGGGGGAGGATGTGGAGGTACAGAGCCATCGCTGGACGACGAGGGCCAGAAGACAGCGTCTCATGAAGCCAAGGCAGAACAAAAGTCCTTCAGTCTGGAAGCAAGAACAGAAAAACCTTATCACATATTATTTAGGGTTGAGAAGAGAAAGGGAATGACATTGACTTCTTTAGAGATGTGAGCCCTGAATAGTCTCTACTACAATTACTAAATTTTGAAAAGCTGAGCTATAAATAAACTACATCTTAACTGGTATGCCTGATTCTTTTCTTTTTTTTTTTTTCTCCCTGTCTTCTGTTGTTGCAAAGTAGTCTCATGTAATGGTGCAGATCAATGTCCTGGGGATGGTTACGGCAGCATCACTAATTGACGCTGTGCTGCACGGTGCTGCTGTGGGTGCTCCGTGCAGAGCTCTGCGCCTCGCTGTTCCGGGGGGCGAAGTGGCCGTGTCAGCCCTGCTTTACCCTGGGCACCTCCAGCTGGGTGCTGTGCTGGCTGCAGTCGGGGTCCTGGGGTAGGCGCTGCAGTCAGGGTATTGCTCAGGACATTCAAACAGGTGCCGGGATGTCACAGGGTTTTGATTAAATACACCGGCGTTGTAGCTGTGGTTGCCAGACCCCCAGTTATTAGGGGAGAGGGGTGGTGCTGAGCCACCCGTGGGCACGGGAGTCCCGGGAGGCGGCGGGTGGGTTCCCCTCTGGTCTGCCGTGTCTGGTGGGAGCAGGGCCGGGACGTGGTGAAGACGGTCTGAGGAAAATACCACAGCTTCAGCTTGTGTTGTGACCGAGCAGGAGATTGCAGTCTGGACGTATATCACCACGGAGCAGCTTTGTGCAAGGAGGAAGAAAGCGCAGATGGGAAAAAATGAGGTAAAATGTAGGAAAAAATAGGTAAAGTGTAGAAATTAGGCCTGTGTGTTAGGATGGTCACCCTTGTTCACAAGCAGGTCTCATTACTGGAGCAACGGCAACCCATTTACAGTCCTGGGGCCTGCTGCAGTGACTGGAAACAGCCTGACTAGAAATGAGACCGGTTTAATTGCACCAAGACAAGAAAAATAAAAAAACGCACAGCATCAAGTAAAGTGCATTTTAAAAATCCTTTTGGTTTTTGTAAGCTGGGGTGCCATTTCCAATGGGTGGGGGCATTCCCATTCCCTGTTTGTGACTGGTGATCTCTCTGTCCGGAGGTGGCCAGGGGGATAATTTCACAGTGTTAGTAGCAAAGGCTTTTTTACCAGAAAAGCTGCGTTATCTTTCGTTAAGGGGCTGCATGCAACAGCCGTTGCTGTGCTGATGATAAGAATAGTATCAGTCTTGCCCACTTGCCCTCTCTCCCTGAGAGGGTTATGTCCCAAGCTGGTGGACTCTGCCCACTCCCCGTGTGGGCTGCACTTTGTTTATTCAAGCCAGGCTTCCTCCCTTTTTGTTTTTTTGTGCAAAGTGCTCTCTGCTCAAATGAGGATGCCTGGTGTGACATGGGCAGTTCAGGAATTGCTTTGAAATCTGGAGCAGGTTTTTTTTGTCATAGTAATTTTCATTCCGAGTTTGTGTTCAGTCTTGCTTACTACTGTTAACTACCGCTAATTGTGTGTGGGGTTAAGAGCTGGGACCACAGAGCAGCAGGGATCCCAAGCACCCGGCTCTGTCATGGATGTAGTGTGGAAAGAAGATTTTCTTTCTGACCCCAAAAACCTACAGCCTAAACAAGGTATTTGACGCAAAAATTACTCCAGTATAGAAGTCTCTACACCAATATAATTATCTGTCCTGCTTTCATATTTCGCATGCTTTATTTAAGTTCCTGTCATCTGCTAATAGCATATGAACATTGGGGAAATTTGGAGGGTATGCACAGTATTATTGGCATTTCTCAAGCAGCTGCTACTGGCCTGCTTACGTTCAGTGGATTTCTTACTGTCAAAAACACTTTCAGTACATGAATGAATGGGCAGGAAACCACCTAAATATTGATTAATATAGACAGAAACTGCCCTCCGAGCTCTCGCTCATCCAAAACAACAACAACAAAATCAGGCAGCAGGATTCAGCTCATGGGCTGTTGGGAAGAGCTTGTTTTATTTTGAAAGTAGAGCTTTGTTTTGATAGAGACTCTCAGGTACTAGTGCTGGGAATGAAACTTTTGTTTCAAACGCAAAGGACAAGAGGTTCAGCCCAGGTGCAACATCTGTAGGTGAGAAAGTGCCTTGACTTCTACAAATGTTGAAGCAAGCAGCATAGCGCTTTGGAAAATCTAGCCAGTCATTCCTTCTGGTGCCAATGTGGGCATGAACGCTGGCAAAAATTGAAGCTTGTCCCTTTTCATGCCAAAATCTATCGACTGTGGTTGTCTTAGCTGATTTCAGTGAAGTTTTTGCCTGAGCAAATAGCTTGGTATTTGATCATGTAGGTGGTTGATATTTAAAGTCTACCTCCATGTATTCATGTGGAGCTCCCATGGGATGCAGTGGCAGTTGCATCTGATTTTATGGATGCAGAAATTGATGCTCCACTGCCATCACTGATATAGTGATGGTGATGGTGGTTATTATTAATTTGTATTCCAATGGCAGGTAAACAATGTTAATATTTGGCTCTTCCCCAGCTACCCTCGCTCTCTCAAGTGCGTTCGCCATTGGTACCAAAGGTGATTTATTTGAGTATTCCCACTCTGACAGTGTAAGTGATGCACATACGGCTCTTTGGAGCTAGTGGATGAGAAGACCTCTTTATGCACAGATACGTTGCAACATAGATTTATATTGCTGTAACTGTGAAATCTGTATCTTGTTATGAACAACATGCAGTCCATTACTTGTTTGTACAAAATTCAACACCTTACCAGCCAATGAAGTGAGGAGCAGAGGGCCAAACTTAGCCCCCTGGGCGCAGTGTATTGGCAGACCCTTAAGCCCGTAGACTGATTTCGAAGTCTTGTGACTATGGGATCAAATGAAGATGGGTTGTCAACGCGTTTGTCTTGTGGAGATAAATTCTGATGTCTAATGACTGAACCCAGGTAGCAGCCTTTCCCCGAGTTAGCATACTCATAAGGTCTCTGTCTTGGCCACTGTGATTTACAGAACTGCAAGAAGCTAGTTGTCTTTAAATTTGATTGGCTAAATCTACTAAGGAGGAGACAGACAGACAGACGTGGACAGCAGGCTGATTGAAGCCTTTTTTAATAGCCAATAAAGCTAACCCTCTTCCCCTAAAGTAGCAGCCTAAAGAACTGCTTCGTCTGTGAGCTGCAGAAGAAGAAAAACATGGTTAGATTACAGAAATGCATGTAATGAGTTTATTACAATGCATTAATTACCACTGCCAGTAGTTATCTTTCATTGTTAAAGCAACTTCCCTCAAGATAAAATAATGAAACGTACATTTTCTTTGCCAGTCAGAAGCTCAAGAAGAGATTCCTGTTCCACTTCTATCTTGTGGTATAAAGTAATGCAACTCCAGTGGAGTCAGAGGTGGGTAGCTGGGCAGAAGGCAGCTTTTTTACTAGAGAGCTTTAATGCAACATTGTTTTATTTCTGTACATTAAAGTTAATAACACAGCAAGTGTATTTTGAAGTTAAGTCTTTCTAGGATCTCTATGTTAAATAACTGCGAACAAACTTTATAGTCACTCTATAGGCCCTCACAATATATCATTTTGAGCTGCCTTCTATCTATTACATTTTATCTGCCTGCAAAATCCATTTCTAATTCTGGCCATATCTCCTTTGCGATCACTTGCCAGAAATCTATTCCCAGGATTCTCCTTATTTTAGTGAAATATCTCTGCTTCAGCACCTTTCCCAAGGTGGCTGATCTAATCACGGCACTATCAGTTATCACTTCTCATTTCCTTTGCTAGCTCTGTCAAATGCAATGCACAGCCTAACAAAGTGACATTCAAATACTCTCAGTGACCAAGGCTATTTCCCTCTCTTTTACTCCGCAAAACTGGAATTGTATGTGACTTCTTAAAACACGTGCCCTTCGCTCCAGGAATGTGACTTGTAAAGCACGCTGTGAGAAGAGTTAATATTAAGCAGATGAAATAGCTGCCTCTGTTTATCACAGGTAGGTTCCATTTATAGTGACCATCTGGATATTAAACGCCACATCCACGACCTCTTTTTTCAGGTAGAGGAGAGCAATGCTTCATTCCTGCTAACTGGCAAGAGAGCCCTACCTTGCCGTCAGAGAAATAAAATTTGTCACCTCCCTGTTCCTAACCTCCATTCTTGTCAGTTTATATATACATGTTTCCCTTTTACATATGAGTGTGACTGTATGCAAAGGTCAGCATATACGAAACAGGGTGCTTGTGTTTCTCGAGTAAGGAGTCACCGGTGTAGTGGGACTTTCTGTTGAGGTTAAATGTGGTTTCTATGGACACAGGTCCAGCAATAGCATCTTTTTTTGGCTTCTATTTTTTTTTTTTTCCTTGGGTGACAAACCTTTTAGTGTTATCTTAGATTGTTATCACAGACTAATACTTGTTTTAATAAGTGTGTGGCTGACTACTCCATCCGCTCTGGAAGATAAAGTTATCCGCGTGCGTCCTCACAGCCCTTCCTGCTTTATGCCATTTAACACATGCTGTCAGGAGCCCTGCTTTGCCGCAGTCTCATTTCTCCATTGTTTTTTGCGAGGGACGAACCCTAAATCTTGCTTTTTTGGAGAAAGCAGGGAGCGAGCTCTCACCAGACTGTCTAGGAGTGTGGGGAGAGCCCTCTCCGTGCACCCGTCCTGGCTCCAGAGCACCATGAAGTGCAACACTTGCATGGTGCTGGGAGTTTACCATGAGCAGCACAGCTCTGAATTTCCTCTGAAATCATACAACCTGGGTTTTGGGGTTTTTTTTGTTTTTTGTTTTTTTTCCCCACTGTGTGAATCAAATAAACCCATCTTGCAGTCTGCAGCAGATCAACACACATATTTTCCCTGTAGCCTGTTACAGGTTGCAGAATTGAGTTTGTTTCAGACAGCAAGGGGAAAAATTAGGAAAATGGGTTTTAAGCTGACAATAAGAACCAGTCTGATTTGTTCTTTATGGCCCAAGGTACAACACCAACCAGGTGCTTTGTGTTTTCAGTTCTTTGGCACATATTTTGATGAGCCGTGTCACAGCCTGGCGAGCTTCCAGGGCAAGGTATTTGCAGTCCCTTCTGGCTGTCCCTTGGACGCTGTTCCTCCGGTTGGCTGTGGAGATGCAAACTGGGGAGCATCTGCCCTAACAGGGGATGGCAGAGTGAGCTTCTGTGTGTCCTTAAATGGTCATTTCCAATATGGCTAAATAACAAGGATGACGTCTAATGGCTTAAAAAGCTGCTCATTGCTGCGTTTTTTTCTAGCTATTTCTTCGCTGTAGGAAGGTAGAGAAATCTGTGTTAAAATAATAATTAAATGCTGACAGTACTAAATTTCCACCCAGCATGAGTTGGCAGCAGTTGCAAACCAAAACATTAGGTCATTAAAGAAAAAACCCCACCTGATTAAATACCTCTGTATGTTTTTCTGATTAGCTATTCTTAAAAAGAGTGGTGTGTGGCTGTAATAGAAGGGTGTACTTGACAGCAGTGATTGCTTTTTTGGGGGAAAGGTAAAATACTCAAGTTTTAATGTGTATGTATATGTGTTTGAAAGGATTTCTTGCTGATCTTAGCTATGGGGATTTATATCTTACTAATCATCCATTTTTAAAAGCCACCATGAAATCTCCCTGCCAGGAAATATGTGAAATCCTCTCAATATTATGTTTCTGGAAAGAACAGTTAACAGTGACTAATGCTTGGGGTTTTGTTTTGGTCTCTTTTTTCCTCTTCTCTGGCTAGACAGAGCTGATTTTGCTCTTGAGAGTCAAACATCCGTGGTGGACCCTGCTGTAGCATTGATGGTGTTGAAGCACTATGAGGCTCAGGGGCTGGCTGCAGTGTGCATCCTGCAGACATGCAGATAAAAGGGTTTCTGCCCCAAAGAGCTTGCTGGGATGGGGAGGTATGTGAAGGCAGGTGAGGATTCAGAAGGGGGAGAGGGGGTAGTCTTGGGAAAAGAAACCCGTTTACCCCATGCCCACTCATGGCCGGAGGTCCACTGCTCTCAGAGGCAGGCTGAAGCTGGCTCTTTTGACTATATTTTATTAAAGCACCCTTGGCTGAGGAGACTGCAAAATAAAAATTGTCAAAAGGTGCATTTACAGACTGCCACTTTTTACCACCTGTTTCTTCCTTTGATGTGCTCTACCATGTATTTGCTCCGGTGTGCTCCATAGCAATGTTTTAGGGGCTGATACCTACAGCAGACGTATGTTTGGAGCTCCTTCCAGGCCCTCTTTAAGGGATATTGCTGGAGCTAGTGAGGAGGGGAGCATCCAGTGCTGGTGGGGACTTGGGTCGCAGCAGGAGAGTTCTGGCTGCTGCTGGCCCCGTGGGAAGCCCTGGAGCTCTCAGGGTTGGTGCATCGAACTGAGCATCCCCTCTCTGAGTGCCGGCAGCGTCTCTGAAAGCCGTATGACCTCTGTGGCCAAGACACACTTCCCAAGCATGTACTGAGTGTGGAAGGACATCCTGGCTGCTATGGCTCCTGCTCCCGTCTATCAGAGCAACTCGTGGTCTGTGGTGTGTGTATTATGGCGCCAGCCCTGCAAGGCACCGCAGGGTCGTCCTTCCCTCTCCCTTCCTTCTGGCCCTTTCTTCCACACTTACATTTGAGGAACCAAGGTACAGAGGGGTTAAGGGAGAGGTTTTGTAAATTATTTCAAACTATTCTGTTGTTTGAAGACATAGCGTAGGGTAATACAACCTTTTGTTGTATTAGTATACTCCTGTCTGCACCCAGAAGTTGCGTATGAACAGCAGTCTCACAAACATAGTTTCTGCTATCTGAAAGGCATAGGGAAATGGTTCATCTGAAGGAGTTCGAAGGAGGCTCAGCATCATGTGCTTACAAATTTACTCAGCACGTTTACTGGACTCTTTCATTTTTCCCCTGGGAGCTGTATAAGTTACCTACATTTTTTTTCTTCACTATACATTCCAGAAAGCAATTTCTCAGGAAGAGTGGTTCCAGTTTAATCTCCAGATTATCTGTTGTTTCTTTTTCCCCCAAGATAAAGCAGATGAATAATCAGCTAACCCTAATTCAGGGAGAGCTGGGGACTATGTATGGGCATACGTGTGGGGATCCAGATCTGAGGAGTGCTGCTTTAGGCTGCAGTGTTTCAGCTGTATAGCCTGAGCACACAGGTTATTCGGAGGTGAGCACAGGTGCTCCAGCGAGCCTGGCCACTGCACAGGAGTTGGGTCCTGAGCCCCATGGAAACACACCAGATTTGTAAAACAGAGCAAAAGGCGTATTTCTGCAAATGTTAGAGTGGTGGATTTTTTGCAATTCAATGCAGCGACCAAGAGGAAGAGAAAATTTTGGCCCGTATTTCTCTCCTGTCCGAAGATGTGCCAAGCAAAGAACAGATGGGGTCAGGGGGCTGCCTGCGGTTGTCTGAGTCTCGGGCTGTCTCCACCCCAGCCCTGGCCGGAGGCAGTGACCTGTTCTCGCTCACGTCTGCTGCCTTTGCTGCCCTGAAGCTCCCACCTCAGAGTCCTGCAGGGCGGCACGTGCGATGTGCCCCGGCCGGGACATCCCTCCGCTGTGTGCTGCAGGGGAGCTAAAGTCCTTCTGTGTCGGGACCCTTCCTCATGAGAATCGGCCACCACTAAACCTTAGTGACGGAAAGTGGCTCTGAGTGCCTGGCCCTCGTATCTCCAAGTTCATTGGGTCCTTGTAGTGCTAGCACCAGGTTGAGACAAAGTATTTCTCTGCTGACGTTTATGTGCTTGACCCTATAGAGCACAAGGTAGCCAAGCAGTTACAGGCCGTTAATCTCCAGTTGCTCTTGTCAGGTATTATATTCATTAATCCAGGGCCAAACAGTGGTTTAGTTGTCAGCGTAGACCACGATAAGACTTTTTTTAGCTCCTTGGTTAGTGCCAAGTTAGTATCTAGTTAGTAGTATTTGCAACTGTGTGGACAGATGCCCTCGAATATAGAGTGCTTTGATACGCCAGGCTGTGATAATTGTGTATAGAGGGATGTCCTTTTGTAGCTTGAATTGCTATAAAAGGCTTCAGTAGCCTCTCTCTGGCAAACTGCTGGTACCTGTAGTTGGGAGTTTGAGCAAGTTTTGCAAGCTCAGTGCCACCGTACACGTATTGATCTGTGGCTGCTCCTGAGGTGAAAACTGTTTATGTTTTAATACATTAAGTTCTGCTTGCACCATTCTGTATGGAAGTCTTGTTTTGAAGGTATAAGAAAAACAAGAAGAAAGAATGTTGAGATGTTTTAACACAGCAAAAAGCATTTTCTTCCTACACAGTGCCATTTCAGAGAGGGAACAGCTTCTCCTTCAGTTCTGTTTTGGTCTAGGTCTCTCTCTTCTTAGATTTAAACATATGCTTGTATCAGTTCCTTAGCTGGCATGTATCTGTTGACATAGTATATCTAACGACAATATGCGCTTTCTGTGTTTACACCTGATATTTTTCCTGTGTGCCTTTAAACTTAGCAGATTCTTCAGGTTTTAAACATGGTCCTTTAACAAAGCTGTAACATATGGGCTTCGGGGTTTTTTGTTTTCGTGAGAAGAACGTTGACATAATTACCAGTAGGAAAAGAATGAGATTAGGAAGTTGTTTTTTATCCTGACATCTATAGGATTTCTTGCATCCCACGAAGCAATTGCCCTTATTCAGCAGATGGGGACTGTGATGCTCCAGGTGGCTGGATATCACCTAGCAGTCTGTGGCACACCTGGAGCAAAATCCAGATGTGCTGGTGTCTGTGAAGTGTTGTCACTGCAAGGCTTGCCCTTCTCTCAGGAAGCTGCCTGCAGCTGTCCATGCTGGTGAGGCACGCAGCATACTCTGGCTTTGCAGCTGGTGCCGCTTTAGATCTGGGGCAAAGTGGGGATTTCCAGAAGTGCGTAGGTAAAGATGGAGCACACATCCATGGAAAATCCATGTGTGTCCAGGTAAGCAGCTGAGATCACTTGCAAACAGTCACTCTCCTCAGCAGAAATGGAAAGGAGCACGTTTGGGAACTGTTGGGGCTGTTGTGCCTGACCATAGGAGGCTTGGCTTTCAGATTTTATTTGTTTGTGGGATTTTGTCCTAGGTGAAATAGCATTTGAGGAGCTGGAGTAGCAACTGTAACCTCTGTTCAGGCCATCTGCAGAAAAGATGTTAATTATCAGAGACTCAGATAAAATCCTCGTCCTAATGAAGGGTCTTGATGACTTTTGAGGATCCTGAGATCATCTGTGGCAGGTTGACCTCATCACCTCTTAGATACTGTGAAAGAGACTCTGGTAGGCCACAGGAATGTAGTTCTCTAATTTTTGTTCTCTTGATTGCCCCTGTTGTCCTGGTGGTGTTTTTTGTTTTCCCCCAAAATCTAAGCATTATTATATTTTCATCCTCTGTCCCACATATGGATTCTTCTGCTAATGAAGAAAAGAAAATGGTCGTGCTCAGATTTTGGTCCTTAAAAAACAAGACCATCTTGATTTTGTTACATTTTTGGACAGGCTACAAGGGATAAAGTTGAACTTGTCTGAGGATAAATGGATACCATTGTACCGAGAGTTAACTAAGTGCAAAGTGATTTGGAAATAAGTTTGGGTTTTTTCCTATAAAAATTAAAGGCACCAAATAAGCTGAAGTGATTTCTGATGCAGTGCCTGGGATTTTTTTTTTTCCCCAGTTTTTCAGTTCTGTGCTACAGAAGAGCTGGTTTTTGAAACTATGTCGAATGGAAGCAAGGAGTGCCTAAATTGTGTAGTTTGAGTGTAAGACTTCAAGCTAGTTCAGCTGTTACTAGGACCACTCTTAAATAAATCCTTTAGGCTGATGTAGGTGACTTCCTGCCATAAACACCGTGCAGTTTCTATTTTATGTGGTTTGATTTCATTAGAAAAATTCTACTCATTCATCTGCCCTACTATGATTTCTTTGCTTATTGTTTAAAAGAATGTCCATTGCAACTTTTTTGCAGGCCGGTATGATACCAGCTTGGTGCTCAAGACCTGCTCTCATGCTGCAGTTGTTCACACTGTTAGGATAAGGCAGTCACGGAGGATTCCCATCCCAAGGATGTGTCCTCTGCTACTGCTACTTGGGGACTGCAATCAGACAGGGTAATTTCACCTGGCTGGGTCCATGGGGGTGCATTGACTTCAGTTACGGTACTGGGGACTGTGTAATCGGCAGCTGTGTTAATGAGTTAACCAGAGTTCAAGGTGTTTTGTCAAATCTGACAGTGAGTTGCCTGCTGCTTGCTTTTTGTTCGGCAATTCATTGTAAAGCCATAGCTACAAGTTTTTACCTTCCACAGGGATGTTCCTATTTTTTGCCTTTCCTAGGCAAGCTAACCAGAAATTGTTGGAGCCTGCTCCTATCTGTTGCTCATATCTATCATCACGCTGTACACAGATATCCTCTCTTCTTCTAAAATATGGAAGATTTCCAGTTAATTGTCTGGAAATTGGGGAGGGGGTGGGATTTTTTCCTATGGTCTTCTTGTTACTTTCTTGTGTACAGCCACTCATTGGTTTGTGTTAACTGTTCATACTTGAAGATTTCTGAGAAGAGGATTGATACTGTGAACCCTTAAAGAACAAGATTAGATGAGGTGGAACTGGCTTTGATTGCCACTTTGGTCTATGATGCTGTGCTCTTTTCACTGCAGCACAGATGAAAGCATATGTTTATTCGTAAAATAAATAATGATCTGATGCTCACCTGAATTTAGCTATTGGAGGAAAAAGGTTTCCTTAGAAATGAGAAGGCGATTCAAAAATCTGTGTTGGGCATTTTAATTGCAGCGTGCGATGAATCCTTTGAAGTTTTATTACCTATTATATATTTGATTCAAAAGTTGCCTTTTGCAATAGCTTAAGGTTTTTTATTTGCCTGAGAATATTAACATTTCTGTTTCAAGCTTTGAAAGAGCAAACTTTCTGAACATGATTATGAACATTAGGTTAATGCATAATCCCCACTCAGAGGTTCTCCTAGATTTCCATGTGCTTGTTTAGAGGCTGTTCAAAGGTGCTTAGCTTTAATTGCCATTATGTGAGCACACAGAAATAAGGACCCAAGAGTCTTATCAATTATTCTGTTCATAAATTCATTTTTAGATTGTCTCAGAGCTGTTCTAAGTTGAATTTACGTTGAAGTTACTGGGAGGTGTAAAGGTTTTCATCTAAATGGGGAAAAGGTTCCGTTGTGTCCTTATTTAAATGCTCAGTGGTTATACCTTTTTTGGTCTTAATGTAATTGCTGATGATTTTTTTTTTCTGTGACGTTGTTTTTTGCAGATATTTTACCTGCCTTGCATGTACATGTGCAAGCTTTTAGGTGCCCACAAAGAAATAACAATACAGGTTGGTTTAGAAATGGCACACATGACTGAGTTTCTGTGGCTTTCAATGAGCTGTAAGATCTTAAATACTTCAGTTGGAATGGAAAAAGGACCTTGCCTTTTAACTGCCTTTGAAAATGTTACTTGGAGGCCTAGAACTGGGGCAACATAACTGAAAGGTGGCTGGACCTGCATCTTCCACCATCCAAGAGAAGCCTTTCTGTAGTCACAGTTCCTGCTTCAGTGTTGTCTTACCTAAAGATCTGTGAAGTCCACAAGGGAATTTAGAGTGAGTCATTGTTGAATAAGAAACTGGAAATGTGTTTCTAGAATGCAGGAAAGCACTAGTGTTTGGGGAAGAGCTCTCTGGTCCAGCCTGCTCAATACTAGAAGGTCACAATAAGATTGAGAGAAAAAAATCAACTATTTTGTGCATTACACTGCAAAACAGAGTAGAAAAAATATTTTTACATGGTTGTATTGTAGAATCAAAAATTGACTCCTAGAGATCATACAGAAATACCCTGTACTTAATGCTATATGTTACCCAAATTATGACCAGCTTTCTGGCACTGAAGATACTAACATCAGCATCAATAGCAATAAAACACAACGGACTAAAATCTGTTGCATTAGAAGAATTCAAACGGTCTCTGACCATGCTTGTCCCACCCATGTGCATCAGCTGTGCCTGGGGTACTCCAGAAGTCAGGCCCCATGGATTTGTGGTCTCTTAGCTAATGACAGCCAATAGTCCCCTTATATGTATATTGAAACGAATAACATGTGCTGGCGAGGAGTACAGAAACGCTGTTTTGAGCCCTGCCACAACCAGATGTTAAGAGCCTGAGGAACGCCCCAGTCAGTTAGAATTAGTTTGTTGAGCCCAGCGCGGTGGCAGAGGCTGCCCAGCATCCTGCAGCCCTGTCCCCGCTGGTGGCCCCGGCCCTGGTGGTGGGTGTTCATGGTCCCCTCCCCGGCCCAGTCCCAGCAGTAATGTCCCTGCTGCCACCTGGGGCTGCTTGCACTGCGCCTGATGCCGGTCTTGGAGAGAGAAATAATGCACACGCGGTGTGGTTATCCTCATCAGCTTCCTTCGCCTGCCTTGCAGGTCTGAGTTTCTTGTCCTTGAAGTTACTAGGTTCTGCCCAGCTCCTTGTTTGTACCTGCCCAAAGCCTTGTGTGTTACTGTATTCTCGGCACGGCGTTCACCCCACTGGCATGATCTGCTGCCTTAATCTCCGATTCCCATTCAGCTCTTAGGTAATTTTCCATTTTGCCTTTTCATCTTTTTTTTTTAAAGAACTTTTTTAAACTCAGGGGTAACTAAAACATTTTTTATATATATATATATTTATTTTTTTTTTACATTAAATATTTTTGGTTTAGTTAAAATTCTCCCCCTTTCTGACAAAACACCCTGTGTGTGTTTTGTGGAAGAAGATTGGTCAGTTTTTCAGTAAAAAATTTCAGTTAGAATAAAGCTTTTCATCTGCAAAAAACCCGAGGTTCTTTTTTTGGGTCACAAGCCTGGTACACGTTTCCAGGGTATCATGAAAAACAGTCACCACCAGATTTTCAGAGTTCTGCAGGAACAGCAAGTGCAGTTTGTCATGAATCCTGGTTAATTTATTCCCTATTCCATAAATGTTATCCCCTACCAGTCCAAAGGCTGTCATTACGCTGCTGTCATTAACCATCTGTTTAGCATGTAAAACTCCTCGGGGCAGGGATCCTATCTTTGCTTTGTACTGTGTAAAGCTGAGCCTGTAGCTGACACTTGAGAAACAATTAATGATAATGCAGCTCAGTAGGGTACTTGGATACCAAGCTAATAAGAGTGGTATAAATGCGTGGCTGGATTGGATTAGAGGGAACTTCTGCGTCCCAGTGGTGCATCTCCAGCAGGTAAAGGGAAATAGTCTTAAAACATCATCTGACAAGGAGCAGTGAAAAAATAGATGGCATTTCTGAAGGATGCGAAAGAGTCGAGGATGCAAGAGAATCAGCGTTTGGGCATGTATCTGTGTTTTGCTTTATTATTATTATTATTATTATGAGATTTTACCAACTAAATATTTTTCTCTACCATAGAATAAGGGATCACTTCAGAGCATTAATCTCATTAGTGCCTGCGTTTTCCTTTGCACGGTCTTCTGCATGCATTATAAGTCGATGCTTTATCGTATTTTCCTTTGTATCTTAATGATCCCTGCGTGTCGGGGGGAGAGAGAGAGAAGCGCAGTAGATTTTCATCTTATGTTAATCCATCAAAATCAAGTTAGTTGCGAGTGATGGAGGAGGCGCGCGTGTGCGTGCAGACGTCAGTGCCCAGCCAAAAGCTTGCCAGTTGCCCAGCAACCTTCCCGGAGGAAGATGGATGTCCTGCCACCCGCTCTGCTTTTAGCTGAGCCACAATATATTCCCGGTACCGCATCCTCTGCGCACGGAGGGGACGGGCGCGCGGGCTCAGCCGGCGGGGGATGTCGGCTTTCTCAATAGCTGGCTCTTACGCCAGGGCCAGATAAAATGTGTGTCACATCATCCTTGTTAAAACTGTTAATTCAGTTGACTACATCACCTGGGTTCGGGAGCAGGTGCTGCGAGCTGTTCAGATCACTGGCGTTGTGCTTCCCCTCCCTCGGGCTCTTAAAGCCATGTTGCCAGCACCATTCCTCCCTCCTTTTTAGAAAGGCCGTTATCTGTAATAACAAATAAAACCACGGGCTGTAGGAGCTCAGTGAATACCGTATGTGTCACTGACCTCTCGCTCTTTGGTTGTTTCTTCAGTTCCTGAACCAGGCTCAGCTGGGGCAGGTCCAGGTCTGA
The DNA here is from genome assembly GCF_964188355.1 of Buteo buteo. NCBI lineage: Eukaryota > Metazoa > Chordata > Aves > Accipitriformes > Accipitridae > Buteo > Buteo buteo. The sequence goes on from NC_134176.1 coordinate 19,833,926, forward strand.
CCTGCACTTCGGTTGTACTTTCCCCGTCCCGTGGTTGTCCAGCGTTAGGACTCCCGGCCATGCACGCAGTGGGACAGGCACCATTGGGATGCAGCCTGAGAAGCCTCTGGAGAAATCAAGGGGCTCTTTCTGTTGGAGAGTGTTGTGTAATGCCAACGTTTTGAAGCCAGATAGAACCTGACAGTGTCTCTTTAATTTTATGGAATATTTAATTATTCTGGGATGCATTTATTCACTGTTTGGATTTCTTTAGAAGAGGTGCCAATCTCACACTCTAGGATGAATTTAAAATTCTTGCACATTTACAATGGTTGGAGCTAAATCATGCTGAAAAGCTCACACAAAATCCTACCTGCGTAATCACAGGTATCTTTCATGGTCTAGCTCTGGCGACTTTATTTATGTTGACAAGCTCTTTACTTATGGTTTGATTCGGGAAAGCAGTTATGGATGTACTTGACTTTAAATCTTTTAATAGTCCCTGCTGGATCTGGACCTGTGTGAGCGGTGTCGTTGAGCCAGCAGGACCGGGGAGCCTGGGGAAGACAGTAAAGGTGCCGTTGGCATGGGTGCTGTTGGATCAGGTTCTTGACCACTGCAAATTAGGGTATAGAAACAGAAAAGGGATATCGGGGA